>NW_027184615.1:1235657-1544571 GCF_032405125.1 Capricornis sumatraensis | reverse complement strand
CCTAACCTCTGGAACTTCGAAAGGGTCTTTCACACCCTTGCTGCAACTCAAGAAGTTCACCGCCATACCCGTCTCCACTCGAGAGGAAGCACGATGGTCCCGCCCACATCCAGAGGAGCCCCGTTTCCCCCTCGGAGCTCGAGATGAGGGATCCTTTCCCTGCTTTCAACGGGAAAGAATTCCCGGCGTTTCCGTCGCATCTCAAGAGGAGGCACTCTCAACAGGAATGGCGAGAGGAACTCCATGGTCGTACCACCATTCCAAGAGTCCCCCAGATGTCTCAGTCCATTCCAGAGGAAGCTCTTTGCCCTGCACTGGCTCATCTTTCACGCCGAGAATCGACTCACACCACGGTGGCACGTGGGACAGCCCTGTGGGAAAGCCTCGAGGGAAAGCCTCGAGGGAAAACCACAGATCCTTTGATCCACGCCACGGGAAGCGTGATATTGCTGCTACAGCCTGGACGGAAAGCTCACGTGGATGCCCCAACTCGAGACAAGGCCTGACTCCCCTGGGGAGACTCCAGAAGTACCCAAAGTTCCATGTCAGCCCCTGAGAGGAATCCTCGGTTCCGGCCCTGACTGCACACAAGGTTTTTGGCCCCGGTATCGACGGGAGAGGAATCCCGAGAGGCCCTCTAGCAACTCGAATGGGGACTGGCCTCTCCTGAGGCCACCAGGGCGGGTCCCTGAGGTCCCCGTCGTAACTCGAGAACACCTGCCGCAACTCGAGAAAATCCAGGAAGTTCTCCCTTCCAGGCGAGATGAGGCCTATTTCCGATGAGGCGAATGGAGACTAATGACACCTAACCTCTGGAACTTCGAAAGGGTCTTTCACACCCTTGCTGCAACTCAAGAAGTTCACCGCCATACCCGTCTCCACTCGAGAGGAAGCACGATGGTCCCGCCCACATCCAGAGGAGCCCCGTTTCCCCCTCGGAGCTCGAGATGAGGGATCCTTTCCCTGCTTTCAACGGGAAAGAATTCCCGGCGTTCCCGTCGCATCTCAAGAGGAGGCACTCTCAACAGGAAAGGCGAGAGGAACTCCATGGTCGTACCACCATTCCAAGAGTCCCCCAGATGTCTCAGTCCATTCCAGAGGAACCTCTTTGCCCTGCACTGGCTCATCTTTCACGCCGAGGATCGACTCACACCACGGTGGCACGTGGGACAGCCCTGTGGGAAAGCCTCGAGGGAAAGCCTCGAGGGAAAACCACAGATCCTTTGATCCACGCGACGGGAAGTGTGACATTGCTGCTACAGCCTGGAAGGAAAGCGCACGTGCATGCCCCCACTCAAGACGAGGCCTGACTCCCCTGGGGAGACTCCAGAAGTACCCAAAGATCCATGTCAGCCCCTGAGAGGAATTCTCGGTTCCGGCCCTGACTCCACACAAGGCTTTGGCCCCGGTATCGACGGGAGAGGAATCCCGAGAGGCCCCCTAGCAAGTCGCAAGGGGACTGGCCTCTCCTGAGGCCACCAGGGCGGGTCCCTGAGGTCCCCGTCGTAACTCGAGAACACCTGCCGCAACTCGAGAAAATCCAGGAAGTTCTCCCTTCCAGGCGAGATGAGGCCTATTTCCGATGAGGCGTATGGAGACTAATGACACCTAACCTCTGGAACTTCGAAAGGGTCTTTCACACCCTTGCTGCAACTCAAGAAGTTCACCGCCATACCCGTCTCCACTCGAGAGGAAGCACGATGGTCCCGCCCACATCCAGAGGAGCCCCGTTTCCCCCTCGGAGCTCGAGATGAGGGATCCTTTCCCTGCTTTCAACGGGAAAGAATTCCCAGCGTTCCCGTCGCATCTCAAGAGGAGGCACTCTCAACAGGAAAGGCGAGAGGAACTCCATGGTTGTACCACCATTCCAAGAGTCCCCCAGATGTCTCAGTCCATTCCAGAGGAACCTCTTTGCCCTGCACTGGCTCATCTTTCACGCCGAGGATCGACTCATACCACGGTGGCACGTGTGACAGCCCTGTGGGAAAGCCTCGAGGGAAAGCCTCGAGGGAAAACCACAGATTCTTTGATCCACGCGACGGGAAGTGTGACATTGCTGCTACAGCCTGGAAGGAAAGCGCACGTGCATGCCCCCACTCGAGACGAGGCCTGACTCCCCTGGGGAGACTCCAGAAGTACCCAAAGATCCATGTCAGCCCCTGAGAGGAATCCTCGGTTCCGGCCCTGACTCCACACAAGGCTTTGGCCCTGGTATCGACGGGAGAGGAATCCCGAGAGGCCCCCTAGCAACTCGCATGGGGACTGGCCTCTCCTGAGGCCACCAGGGCGGGTCCCTGAGGTCCTCGTCGTAACTCGAGAACACCTGCCGCAACTCGAGAAATCCAGGAAGTTCTCCCTTCCAGGCGAGATGAGGCCAATTTCCGATGAGGCCTCTGGAGACTAATGACACCTAAAGTCGGGAACTTCGAAAGGGCCTTTCACACCCTTGCTGCAACTCAAGAAGTTCACCGCCATACCCGTCTACACTCGAGAGGAAGCACGATGGTCCCGCCCACATCCAGAGGAGCCCCGTTTCCCCCTCGTAGCTCGAGATAAGGGATCCTTTGCCTGCTTTCAACAGGAAAGAATTCCCGGCGTTCCCGTCGCATCTCAAAAGGAGGCACTCTCAACAGGAAAGGCGATAGGAACTCCATGGTCGTACCACCATTCCAGGAGTCCCCCAGATGTCTCAGTCCATTAAAGAGGAACCTCTTTGCCCTGCACTGGCTCATCTTTCACGCCGAGGATCGACTCACACCACGGTGGCACGTGGGACAGCCCTGTGGGAAAGCCTCGAGGGAAAGCCTCGAGGGAAAACCACAGATCCTTTAATCCACGCGACGGGAAGCGTGACATTGCTGCTACAGCCTGGAAGGAAAGCGCACGTGCATGCCCCCACTCGAGACGAGGCCTGACTCCCCTGGGGAGACTCCAGAAGTACCCAAAGATCCATGTCACCCCTGAGAGGAATCCTCGGTTCCGGCCCTGACTCCACACAAGGTTTTTGGCACCGGTATCGACGGGAGAGAAATCCCGAGAGGCCCCCTAGCAACTCGCATGGAGACTGGCCTTTCCTGAGGCCACCAGGGCGGGTCCCTGAGGTCCCCGTCGTAACTCGAGAACACCTGGCGCAACTCGAGAAAATCCAGGAAGTTCTCCCTTCCAGGTGAGATGAGGCCTATTTCCGATGAGGCGTCTGGAGACTAATGACACCTAACCTCTGGAACTTCGAAAGGGTCTTTCACACCCTTGCTGCAACTCAAGAAGTTCACCGCAATACCCGTCTCCACTCGAGAGGAAGCACGATGGTCCCGCCCACATCCAGAGGAGCCCCGTTTCCCCCTCGTAGCTCGAGATGAGGGATCCTTTACCTGATTTCAACGGGAAAGAATTCCCGGCGTTCCCGTCGCATCTCAAGGGGAGGCACTCTCAACAGGAAAGGCGAGAGGAACTCCATGGTCGTACCACCATTCGAAGAGTCCCCCAGATGTCTCAGTCCATTCCAGAGGAACCTCTTTGCCCTGCACTGGCTCATCTTTCACGCCGAGGATCGACTCACACCACGGTGGCACGTGGGACAGCCCTGTGGGAAAGCCTCGAGGGAAAGCCTCGAGGGAAAAACACAGATCCTGTGATTCACGCGACGGGAAGCGTGACATTGCTGCTACAGCCTGGAGGGAAAGCGCACGTGCATGCCCCCACTCGAGACGAGGCTTGACTCCCCTGGGGAGACTTCAGAAGTACCCCAAGATCCATGTTAGCCCCTGAGAGGAATTCTCGTTTCCGGCCCTGACTCCACACAAGGATTTTGGCCCCGGTATCGACGGGAGAGGAATCCCGAGAGGCCCCCTAGCAACTCGCAAGGGGACTGGCTTTTCCTGAGGCCACCAGGGCGGGTCCCTGAGGTCCCCGTCGTAACTCGAGAACACCTGCCGCAACTCGAGAAAATCCAGGAAGTTCTCCCTTCCAGGCGAGATGAGGCCTATTTCCGATGAGACGTCTGGAGACTAATGACACCTAACCTCTGGAACTTCGAAAGGGTCTTTCACACCCTTGCTGCAACTCAAGAAGTTCACCGCCATACCCGTCTCCACTCGAGAGGAAGCACGATGGTCCCGCCCACATCCAGAGGAGCCCCGTTTCCCCCTCGTAGCTCGAGATGAGGGATCCTTTCCCTGCTTTCAACGGGAAAGAATTCCCGGCGTTCCCGTCGCATCTCACGAGGAGGCACTCTCAACAGAAAGGCGAGAGGAACTCCATGGTCGTACCACCTTTCCAAGAGTCCCCCAGATGTCTCAGTCCATTGCAGAGGAACCTCTTTGCCCTGACTGGCTCATCTTTCATGCCGAGGATCGACTCACACCACGGTGGCACGAGGGACAGCCCTGTGGGAAAGCCTCGAGGGAAAGCCTCGAGGGAAAACCACAGATCCTTTATTCTACGTGATGGGAAGGGTGACATTGCTGCTACAGCCTGGAAGGAAAGCACACGTGCATGCCCCCACTCGAGACGAGGCCTGACTCCCCTGGGGAGACTCCAGAAGTACCCAAAGATCCATGTCAGCCCCTGAGAGGAATCCTCGCTTCCGGCCCTGACTCCACACAAGGCTTTGGCCCCGGTATCGACGGGAGAGGAATCCCGAGAGGCCCCCTAGCAAGTCGCAAGGGGACTGGCCTCTCCTGAGGCCACCAGGGCGGGTCCCTGAGGTCCCCGTCGTAACTCGAGAACACCTGCCGCAACTCGAGAAAATCCAGGAAGTTCTCCCTTCCAGGCGAGATGAGGCCTATTTCTGATGAGGCGTCTGGAGACTAATGACACCTAACCTCTGGAACTTCGAAAGGGTCTTTCACACCCTTGCTGCAACTCAAGAAGTTCACCGCCATACCCGTCTCCACTCGAGAGGAAGCACGATGGTCCCGCCCACATCCAGAGGAGCCCCGTTTCCCCCTCGGAGCTCGAGATGAGGGATCCTTTCCCTGCTTTCAACGGGAAAGAATTCCCGGCGTTTCCGTCGCATCTCAAGAGTAGGCACTCTCAACAGGAAAGGCGAGAGGAACTCCATGGTCGTACCACCATTCCAAGAGTCCCCCAGATGTCTCAGTCCATTCCAGAGGAACCTCTTTGCCCTGCACTGGCTCATCTTTCACGCCGAGGATCGACTCACACCACGGTGGCACGTGGGACAGCCCTGTGGGAAAGCCTCGAGGGAAAGCCTCGAGGGAAAACCACAGATCCTTTGATGCACGCGACGGGAAGCGTGACATTGCTGCTACAGCCTGGAAGGAAAGCGCACGTGCATGCCCCCACTCGAGACGAGGCCTGACTCCCCTGGGGAGACTCCAGAAGTACCCAAAGATCCATGTCAGCCCCTGAGAGGAATCCTCGGTTCCGGCCCTGACTCCACACAAGGCTTTGGCCCCGGTATCGATGGGAGAGGAATCCCGAGAGGCCCCCTAGCAAGTCGCAAGGGGACTGGCCTCTCCTGAGGCCACCAGGGCGGGTCCCTGAGGTCCCCGTCGTAACTCGAGAACACCTGCCGCAACTCGAGAAAATCCAGGAAGTTCTCCCTTCCAGGCGAGATGAGGCCTATTTCCGATGAGGCGTATGGAGACTAATGACACCTAACCTCTGGAACTTCGAAAGGGTCTTTCACACCCTTGCTGCAACTCAAGAAGTTCACCGCCATACCCGTCTCCACTCGAGAGGAAGCACGATGGTCCCGCCCACATCCAGAGGAGCCCCGTTTCCCCCTCGGAGCTCGAGATGAGGGATCCTTTCCCTGCTTTCAACGGGAAAGAATTCCCGGCGTTCCCGTCGCATCTCAAGAGGAGGCACTCTCAACAGGAAAGGCGAGAGGAACTCCATGGTCGTACCACCATTCCAAGAGTCCCCCAGATGTCTCAGTCCATTCCAGAGGAACCTCTTTGCCCTGCACTGGCTCATCTTTCACGCCGAGGATCGACTCATACCACGGTGGCACGTGGGAGAGCCCTGTGGGAAAGCCTCGAGGGAAAGCCTCGAGGGAAAACCACAGATCCTTTGATCCACGCGACGGGAAGCGTGACATTGCTGCTACAGCCTGGAAGGAAAGCGCACGTGCATGCCCCCACTCGAGACGAGGCCTGACTCCCCTGGGGAGACTCCAGAAGTACCCAAAGATCCATGTCAGCCCCTGAGAGGAATCCTCGGTTCCGGCCCTGACTCCACACAAGGCTTTGGCCCCGGTATCGACGGGAGAGGAATCCCGAGAGGCCCCCTAGCAACTCGCATGGGGACTGGCCTCTCCTGAGGCCACCAGGGCGGGTCCCTGAGGTCCCCGTCGTAACTCGAGAACACCTGCCGCAACTCGAGAAATCCAGGAAGTTCTCCCTTCCAGGCGAGATGAGGCCTATTTCCGATGAGGCGTCTAGAGACTAATGACACCTAACCTCTGGAACTTCGAAAGGGTCTTTCACACCCTTGCTGCAACTCAAGAAGTTCACCGCCATACCCGTCTCCACTCGAGAGGAAGCACGATGGTCCCGCCCACATCCAGAGGAGCCCCGTTTCCCCCTCGGAGCTCGAGATGAGGGATCCTTTCCCTGCTTTCAACGGGAAAGAATTCCCGGCGTTTCCGTCGCATCTCAAGAGGAGGCACTCTCAACAGGAAAGGCGAGAGGAACTCCATGGTCGTACCACCATTCCAAGAGTCCCCCAGATGTCTCAGTCCATTCCAGAGGAACCTCTTTGCCCTGCACTGGCTCATCTTTCACGCCGAGGATCGACTCACACCACGGTGGCACGTGGGACAGCCCTGTGGGAAAGCCTCGAGGGAAAGCCTCGAGGGAAAACCACAGATCCTTTGATCCACGCCACGGGAAGCGTGATATTGCTGCTACAGCCTGGACGGAAAGCGCACGTGGATGCCCCAACTCGAGACGAGGCCTGACTCCCCTGGGGAGACTCCAGAAGTACCCAAAGTTCCATGTCAGCCCCTGAGAGGAATCCTCG
This sequence comes from Capricornis sumatraensis, assembly GCF_032405125.1. Taxonomy (NCBI): domain Eukaryota; kingdom Metazoa; phylum Chordata; class Mammalia; order Artiodactyla; family Bovidae; genus Capricornis; species Capricornis sumatraensis. Next base: position 1,537,581 of record NW_027184615.1, on the reverse strand, counting down.
GTTCCGGCCCTGACTGCACACAATGTTTTTGGCCCCGGTATCGACGGGAGAGGAATCCCGAGAGGCCCTCTAGCAACTCGCATGGGGACTGGCCTCTCCTGAGGCCACCAGGGCGGGTCCCTGAGGTCCCCGTCGTAACTCGAGAACACCTGCCGCAACTCGAGAAAATCCAGGAAGTTCTCCCTTCCAGGCGAGATGAGGCCTATTTCCGATGAGGCGTCTGGAGACTAATGACACCTAACCTCTGGAACTTCGAAAGGGTCTTTCACACCCTTGCTGCAACTCAAGAAGTTCACCGCCATACCCGTCTCCACTCGAGAGGAAGCACGATGGTCCCGCCCACATCCAGAGGAGCCCCGTTTCCCCCTCGTGACTCGAGATGAGGGATCCTTTCCCTGCTTTCAACGGGAAAGAATTCCCTGCGTTCCCGTCGCATCTCAAGAGGAGGCACTCTCAACAGGAAAGGCGAGAGGAACTCCATGGTCGTACCACCATTCCAAGAGTCCCCCAGATGTCTCAGTCCATTCCAGAGGAACCTCTTTGCCCTGCACTGGCTCATCTTTCACGCCGAGGATCGACTCACACCACGGTGGCACGTGGGACAGCCCTGTGGGAAAGCCTCGAGGGAAAGCCTCGAGGGAAAACCACAGATCCTTTGATGCACGCGACGGGAAGCGTGACATTGCTGCTACAGCCTGGAAGGAAAGCGCACGTGCATGCCCCCACTCGAGACGAGGCCTGACTCCCCTGGGGAGACTCCAGAAGTACCCAAAGATCCATGTCAGCCCCTGAGAGGAATCCTCGGTTCCGGCCCTGACTCCACACAAGGCTTTGGCCCCGGTATCGACGGGAGAGGAATCCCGAGAGGCCCCTTAGCAAGTCGCAAGGGGACTGGCCTCTCCTGAGGCCACCAGGGCGGGTCCCTGAGGTCCCCGTCGTAACTCGAGAACACCTGCCGCAACTCGAGAAAATCCAGGAAGTTCTCCCTTCCAGGCGAGATGAGGCCTATTTCCGATGAGGCGTATGGAGACTAATGACACCTAACCTCTGGAACTTCGAAAGGGTCTTTCACACCCTTGCTGCAACTCAAGAAGTTCACCGCCATACCCGTCTCCACTCGAGAGGAAGCACGATGGTCGCGCCCACATCCAGAGGAGCCCCGTTTCCCCCTCGGAGCTCGAGATGAGGGATCCTTTCCCTGCTTTCAACGGGAAAGAATTCCCAGCGTTCCCGTCGCATCTCAAGAGGAGGCACTCTCAACAGGAAAGGCGAGAGGAACTCCATGGTCGTACAACCATTCCAAGAGTCCCCCAGATGTCTCAGTCCATTCCAGAGGAACCTCTTTGCCCTGCACTGGCTCATCTTTCACGCCGAGGATCGACTCATACCACGGTGGCACGTGGGACAGCCCTGTGGGAAAGCCTCGAGGGAAAGCCTCGAGGGAAAACCACAGATCCTTTGATCCACGCGACGGGAAGCGTGACATTGCTGCTACAGCCTGGAAGGAAAGCGCACGTGCATGCCCCCACTCGAGACGAGGCCTGACTCCCCTGGGGAGACTCCAGAAGTACCCAAAGATCCATGTCAGCCCCTGAGAGGAATCCTCGGTTCCGGCCCTGACTCCACACAAGGCTTTGGCCCCGGTATCGACGGGAGAGGAATCCCGAGAGGCCCCCTAGCAACTCGCATGGGGACTGGCCTCTCCTGAGGCCACCAGGGCGGGTCCCTGAGGTCCCCGTCGTAACTCGAGAACACCTGCCGCAACTCGAGAAATCCAGGAAGTTCTCCCTTCCAGGCGAGATGAGGCCAATTTCCGATGAGGCCTCTGGAGACTAATGACACCTAAAGTCGGGAACTTCGAAAGGGCCTTTCACACCCTTGCTGCAACTCAAGAAGTTCACCGCCATACCCGTCTACACTCGAAAGGAAGCACGATGGTCCCGCCCACATCCAGAGGAGCCCCGTTTCCCCCTCGTAGCTCGAGATAAGGGATCCTTTGCCTGCTTTCAACGGGAAAGAATTCCCGGCGTTCCCGTCGCATCTCAAAAGGAGGCACTCTCAACAGGAAAGGCGAGAGGAACTCCATGATCGTACCACCATTCCAAGAGTCCCCCAGATGTCTCAGTCCATTCCAGAGGAACCTCTTTGCCCTGCACTGGCTCATCTTTCACGCCGAGGATCGACTCACACCACGGTGGCACGTGGGACAGCCCTGTTGGAAAGCCTCGAGGGAAAGCCTTGAGGGAAAACCACAGATACTTAGATTCACGCGACGGGAAGCGTGACATTACTGCTACAGCCTGGAGGGAAAGCGCACGTGCATGCCCCCACTCGAGACGAGGCCTGACTCCCCTGGGGAGACTTCAGAAGTACCCCAAGATTCATGTCAGCCCCTGAGAGGAATCCTCGGTTCCGGCCCTGACTCCACAAAAGGATTTTGGCCCCGGTATCGACGGGAAAGGAATCCCTAGAGGCCCCCTAGCAACTCGCATGGGGACTGGCTTTTCCTGAGGACACCAGGGCGGTTCCCTGATGTCCCCTTCGTAACTCGAGAACACCTGCCGCAACTTGAGAAATTCCAGGAAGTTCTCCCTTCCAGGCGAGATGAGGCCTATTTCCGATGAGGCGTCTGGAGACTAATGACACCTAACCTCTGGAACTTTGAAAGGGTCTTTCACACCCTTGCTGCAACTCAAGAAGTTCACCGCCATACCCGTCTCCACTCGAGAGGAAGCACGATGGTCCCGCCCACATCCAGAGGAGCCCCGTTTCCCCCTCGTAGCTCGAGATGAGGGATCCTTTCCCTGCTTTTAACGGGAAAGAATTCCAGGCTTTCCCGTCGCATCTCAGGAGGAGGCACTCTCAACAGGAAAGGCGAGAGGAACTCCATGGTCGTACCACCATTCCAGGAGTCCCCCAGATGTCTCAGTCCATTAAAGAGGAACCTCTTTGCCCTGCACTGGCTCATCTTTCACGCCGAGGATCGACTCACACCACGGTGGCACGTGGGACAGCCCTGTGGGAAAGCCTCGAGGGAAAGCCTCGAGGGAAAACCACAGATCCTTTAATCCACACGACGGGAAGCGTGACATTGCTGCTATAGCCTGGAAGGAAAGCGCACGTGCATGCCCCCACTCGAGACGAGGCCTGACTCCCCTGGGGAGACTCCAGAAGTACCCAAAGATCCATGTCACTCCTGAGAGGAATCCTCGGTTCCGGCCCTGACTCCACACAAGGTTTTTGGCACCGGTATCGACGGGAGAGGAATCCCGAGAGGCCCCCTAGCAACTCGCATGGAGACTGGCCTTTCCTGAGGCCACCAGGGCGGGTCTCTGAGGTCCCCGTCGTAACTCGAGAACACCTGGCGCAACTCGAGAAAATCCAGGAAGTTCTCCCTTCCAGGCGAGATGAGGCCTATTTCCGATGAGGCGTCTGGAGACTAATGACACCTAACCTCTGGAACTTCGAAAGGGTCTTTCACACCCTTGCTGCAACTCAAGAAGTTCACCGCCATACCCGTCTCCACTCGAGAGGAAGCACGATGGTCCCGCCCACATCCAGAGGAGCCCCGTTTCCCCCTCGTAGCTCGAGATGAGGGATCCTTTCCCTGATTTCAACGGGAAAGAATTCCCGGCGTTCCCGTCGCATCTCAAGAGGAGGCACTCTCAACAGGAAAGGCGAGAGGAACTCCATGGTCGTACCACCATTCCAAGAGTCCCCCAGATGTCTCAGTCCATTCCAGAGGAACCTCTTTGCCCTGCACTGGCTCATCTTTCACGCCGAGGATCGACTCACACCACGGTGGCACGTGGGACAGCCCTGTGGGAAAGCCTCGAGGGAAAGCCTCGAGGGAAAAACACAGATCCTGTGATTCACGCGACGGGAAGCGTGACATTGCTGCTACAGCCTGGAGGGAAAGCGCACGTGCATGCCCCCACTCGAGACGAGGCTTGACTCCCCTGGGGAGACTTCAGAAGTACCCCAAGATCCATGTTAGCCCCTGAGAGGAATTCTCGGTTCCGGCCCTGACTCCACACAAGGATTTTGGCCCCGGTATCGACGGGAGAGGAATCCCGAGAGGCCCCCTAGCAACTCGCAAGGGGACTGGCTTTTCCTGAGGCCACCAGGGCGGGTCCCTGAGGTCCCCGTCGTAACTCGAGAACACCTGCCGCAACTCGAGAAAATCCAGGAAGTTCTCCCTTCCAGGCGAGATGAGGCCTATTTCCGATGAGACGTCTGGAGACTAATGACACCTAACCTCTGGAACTTCGAAAGGGTCTTTCACACCCTTGCTGCAACTCAAGAAGTTCACCGCCATACCCGTCTCCACTCGAGAGGAAGCACGATGGTCCCGCCCACATCCAGAGGAGCCCCGTTTCCCCCTCGTAGCTCGAGATGAGGGATCCTTTCCCTGCTTTCAACGGGAAAGAATTCCCGGCGTTCCCGTCGCATCTCACGAGGAGGCACTCTCAACAGGAAAGGCGAGAGGAACTCCATGGTCGTACCACCATTCCAAGAGTCCCCCAGATGTCTCAGTCCATTCCAGAGGAACCTCTTTGCCCTGCACTGGCTCATCTTTCACGCCGAGGATCGACTCACACCACGGTGGCACGTGGGACAGCCCTGTTGGAAAGCCTCGAGGGAAAGCCTTGAGGGAAAACCACAGATCCTTAGATTCACGCGACGGGAAGCGTGACATTACTGCTACAGCCTGGAGGGAAAGCGCACGTGCATGCCCCCACTCGAGACGAGGCCTGACTCCCCTGGGGAGACTTCAGAAGTACCCCAAGATTCATGTCAGCCCCTGAGAGGAATCCTCGGTTCCGGCCCTGACTCCACAAAAGGATTTTGGCCCCGGTATCGACGGGAAAGGAATCCCTAGAGGCCCCCTAGCAACTCGCATGGGGACTGGCTTTTCCTGAGGACACCAGGGCGGTTCCCTGATGTCCCCTTCGTAACTCGAGAACACCTGCCGCAACTCGAGAAATTCCAGGAAGTTCTCCCTTCCAGGCGAGCTGAGGCCTATTTCCGATGAGGCGTCTGGAGACTAATGACACCTAACCTCTGGAACTTCGAAAGGGTTTTTCACACCCTTGCTGCAACTCAAGAAGTTCACCGCCATACCCGTCTCCACTCGAGAGGAAGCACGATGGTCCCGCCCACATCCAGAGGAGCCCCGTTTCCCCCTCGTAGCTCGAGATGAGGGATCCTTTCCCTGCTTTTAACGGGAAAGAATTCCAGGCTTTCCCGTCGCATCTCAGGAGGAGGCACTCTCAACAGGAAAGGCGATAGGAACTCCATGGTCGTACCACCATTCCAGGAGTCCCCCAGATGTCTCAGTCCATTAAAGAGGAACCTCTTTGCCCTGCACTGGCTCATCTTTCACGCCGAGGATCGACTCACACCACGGTGGCACGTGGGACAGCCCTGTGGGAAAGCCTCGAGGGAAAGCCTCGAGGGAAAACCACAGATCCTTTAATCCACGCGACGGGAAGCGTGACATTGCTGCTACAGCCTGGAAGGAAAGCGCACGTGCATGCCCCCACTCGAGACGAGGCCTGACTCCCCTGGGGAGACTCCAGAAGTACCCAAAGATCCATGTCACCCCTGAGAGGAATCCTCGGTTCCGGCCCTGACTCGACACAAGGTTTTTGGCCCCGGTATCGACGGGAGAGGAATCCCGAGAGGCCCCCTAGCAACTCGCATGGAGACTGGCCTTTCCTGAGGCCACCAGGGCGGGTCCCTGAGGTCCCCGTCGTTACTCGAGAACACCTGGCGCAACTCGAGAAAATCCAGGAAGTTCTCCCTTCCAGGCGAGATGAGGCCTATTTCCGATGAGGCGTCTGGAGACTAATGACACCTAACCTCTGGAACTTCGAAAGGGTCTTTCACACCCTTGCTGCAACTCAAGAAGTTCACCGCCATACCCGTCTCCACTCGAGAGGAAGCACGATGGTCCCGCCCACATCCAGAGGAGCCCCGTTTCCCCCTCGTAGCTCGAGATGAGGGATCCTTTCCCTGATTTCAACGGGAAAGAATTCCCGGCGTTCCCGTCGCATCTCAAGAGGAGGCACTCTCAACAGGAAAGGCGAGAGGAACTCCATGGTCGTACCACCATTCCAAGAGTCCCCCAGATGTCTCAGTCCATTCCAGAGGAACCTCTTTGCCCTGCACTGGCTCATCTTTCACGCCGAGGATCGACTCACACCACGGTGGCACGTGGGACAGCCCTGTGGGAAAGCCTCGAGGGAAAGCCTCGAGGGAAAAACACAGATCCTTTGATTCACGCGACGGGAAGCGTGACATTGCTGCTACAGCCTGGAGGGAAAGCGCACGTGCATGCCCCCACTCGAGACGAGGCTTGACTCCCCTGGGGAGACTTCAGAAGTACCCCAAGATCCATGTTAGCCCCTGAGAGGAATTCTCGGTTCCGGCCCTGACTCCACACAAGGATTTTGGCCCCGGTATCGACGGGAGAGGAATCCCGAGAGGCCCCCTAGCAACTCGCATGGGGACTGGCTTTTCCTGAGGCCACCAGGGCGGGTCCCTGAGGTCCCCGTCGTAACTCGAGAACACCTGCCGCAACTCGAGAAAATCCAGGAAGTTCTCCCTTCCAGGCGAGATGAGGCCTATTTCCGATGAGACGTCTGGAGACTAATGACACCTAACCTCTGGAACTTCGAAAGGGTCTTTCACACCCTTGCTGCAACTCAAGAAGTTCACCGCCATACCCGTCTCCACTCGAGAGGAAGCACGATGGTCCCGCCCACATCCAGAGGAGCCCCGTTTCTCCCTCGTAGCTCGAGATGAAGGATCCTTTCCCTGCTTTCAACGGGAAAGAATTCCCGGCGTTCCCGTCGCATCTCACGAGGAGGCACTCTCAACAGGAAAGGCGAGAGGAACTCCATGGTCGTACCACCATTCCAAGAGTCCCCCAGATGTCTCAGTCCATTGCAGAGGAACCTCTTTGCCCTGAATGGCTCATCTTTCTTGCCGAGGATCGACTCACACCACGGTGGCACGTGGGACAGCCCTGTGGGAAAGCCTCGAGGGAAAGCCTCGAGGGAAAACCACAGATCCTTTATTCTACGCGACGGGAAGGGTGACATTGCTGCTACAGCCTGGAAGGAAAGCACACGTGCATGCCCCCACTCGAGACGAGGCCTGACTCCCCTGGGGAGACTCCACAAGTACCCAAAGATCCATGTCAGCCCCTGAGAGGAATCCTCGCTTCCGGCCCTGACTCCACACAAGGTTTTTGGCCCAGGTTTCGATGGGAGAGGAATCCCGAGAGGCCCCCTAGCAACTCGCATGGGGACTGGATTTTCCTGAGGCCACCAGGGCGGGTCTCTGAGGTCCCCGTCGTAACTCGAGAACTCCTGCCGCAACTCGAGAAATTCCAGGAAGTTCTCCCTTCCAGGCGAGATGAGGCCTATTTCCGATGAGGCGTCTGGAGACTAATGACACCTAACCTCTGGAACTTCGAAAGGGTCATTCACACCCTTCCTGCAACTCAAGAAGTTCACCGCCATACCCGTCTCCACTCGAGAGAATGCACGATGGTCCCGCCCACATCCAGAGGAGCCCCGTTTCCCCCTCGTAGCTCGAGATGAGGGATCCTTTCCCTGCTTTTAACGGGAAAGAATTCCAGGCTTTCCCGTCGCATCTCAGGAGGAGGCACTCTCAACAGGAAAGGCGATAGGAACTCCATGGTCGTAGCACCATTCCAGGAGTCCCCCAGATGTCTCAGTCCATTAAAGAGGAAACTCTTTGCCCTGCACTGGCTCATCTTTCACGCCGAGGATCGACTCACACCACGGTGGCACGAGGGACAGCCCTGTGGGAAAGCCTCGAGGGAAAGCCTCGAGGGAAAACCACAGATCCTTTGATCCACGCGACGGGAAGCGTGACATTGCTGCTACAGCCTGGAAGGAAAGCGCACGTGCATGCCACGACTCGTGACTAAGCCTGACGTCCCTGGGGAGACTCCAGAAGTACCCAAAGATCCATGTCAGCCCCTGAGAGGAATCCTCGGTTCCGGCCCTGACTCCACACAATATTTTTGCCACCGGTATCGAGGGGAAAGGAATCCCGAGAGGCCCCCTAGCAACTCGCATGGGGACTGCCCTTTCCTGAGGCCTAAAGTGCGGGTCCCTGAGGTCCCCGTCGTACTCGAGAACACCTGCCGCAACTCGAGAAAATCCAGGAAGTTCTCCCTTCCAGGCGAGATGAGGCCTATTTCCGATGAGGCGTCTGGAGACTAATGACACCGAACCTCTGGAAATTCGAAAGGGTCTTTCACACCCTTGCTGCAACTCAAGAAGTTCACCGCCATACCCGTCTCCACTCGAGAGGAAGCACGATGGTCCCGCCCACATCCAGAGGAGCCCCGTTTCCCCCTCGGAGCTCGAGATGAGGGATCCTTTCCCTGCTTTCAACGGGAAAGAATTCCCGGCGTTCCCGTCGCATCTCAAGTGGAGGCACTCTCAACAGGAAAGGCGAGAGGAACTCCATGGTCGTACCACCATTCCAAGAGTCCCCCAGATGTCTCAGTCCATTCCAGAGGAACCTCTTTGCCCTGCACTGGCTCATCTTTCACGCCGAGGATCGACTCACACCACGGTGGCACGTGGGACAGCCCTGTGGGAAAGCCTCGAGGGAAAGCCTCGAGGGAAAACCACAGATCCTTTGATCCACGCCACGGGAAGCGTGACATTGCTGCTACAGCCTGGAAGGAAAGCGCACGTGCATGCCCCCACTCGAGACGAGGCCTGACTCCCCTGGGGAGACTCCAGAAGTACCCAAAGATCTATGTCAGCCCCTGAGAGGAATCCTCGGTTCCGGCCCTGACTCCACACAAGGTTTTTGGCCCCGGTATCGACGGGAGAGGAATCCCGAGAGGCCCCCTAGCAACTCGCATGTGGACTGGCCTCTCCTGAGGCCACCAGGGCGGGTCCCTGAGGTCCCCGTCGTAACTCGAGAACACCTGCCGCAACTCGAGAAAATCCAGGAAGTTCTCCCTTCCAGGCGAGATGAGGCCTATTTCCGATGAGGCGTCTGGAGACTAATGACACCTAACCTCTGGAACTTCGAAAGGGTCTTTCACACCCTTGCTGCAACTCAAGAAGTTCACCGCCATACCCGTCTCCACTCGAGAGGAAGCACGATGGTCCCCCCCACATCCAGAGGAGCCCCGTTTCCCCCTCGTAGCTCGAGATGAGGGATCCTTTCCCTGCTTTCAACGGGAAAGAATTCCCGGCGATCCCGTTGCATCTCAAGAGGAGGCACTCTCAACAGGAAAGGCGAGAGGAACTCCATGGTCGTACCACCATTCCAAGAGTCCCCCAGATGTCTCAGTCCATTCCAGAGGAACCTGTTTGCCCTGCACTGGCACATCTTTCACACCGAGGATCGACTCACACCACGGTGGCACGTGGGACAGCCCTGTGGGAAAGCCTCGAGGGAAAGCCTCGAGGGAAAACCACAGATCCTTTGATCCACGCGACGGGAAGCGTGACATTGCTGCTACAGCCTGGAAGGAAAGCGCACGTGCATGCCCCCACTCGAGAGGAGGCCTGACTCCCCTGGGGAGACTCCAGAAGTACCCAAAGATCCATGTCAGCCCCTGAGAGGAATCCTCGGTTCCGGCCCTGACTCCACACAAGGTTTTTGGCCCCAGTATCGACGGGAGAGGAATCCCGAGAGGCCCCCTAGCAACTCGCATGAGGACCAGCCTCTCCTGAGGCCACCAGGGCGGGTCCCTGATGTCCCCGTCGTAACTCGAGAACACCTGCCGCAACTCGAGAAAATCCAGGAAGTTCTCCCTTCCAGGCGAGATGAGGCCTATATCCGATGAGGCGTCTGGAGACTAATGACACCTAACCTCTGGAACTTCGAAAGGGTCTTTCACCCCCTTGCTTCAACTCAAGAAGTTCACCGCCATACCCGTCTCCACTCGAGAGGAAGCACGATGGTCCCGCCCACATCCAGAGGAGCCCCGTTTCCCCCTCGTAGCTCGAGATGAGGGATCCTTTCCCTGCTTTCAACGGGAAAGAATTCCCGGCGTTCCCGTCGCATCTCAAGAGGAGGCACTCTCAACAGGAAAGGCGAGAGGAACTCCATGGTCCTACCACCATTCCAAGAGTCCCCCAGATGTCTCAGTCCATTCCAGAGGAACCTCTTTGCCCTGCACTGGCTGATCTTTCACGCCGAGGATCGACTCACACCACGGTGGCACGAGGGAAAGACCTGTGGGAAAGCCTCGAGGGAAAGCCTCGAGGGAAAACCACAGATCCTTTGATCCATGCCACGGGAAGCCTGACATTGCTGCTACAGCCTGGAAGGAAAGCGCACGTGCATGCCCCCACTCGAGACGAGGCCTGACTCCCCTGGGGAGACTCCAGAAGTACCCAAAGATCCATGTCAGCACCTGAGAGGAATCCTCGGTTCCGGCCCTGACTCCACACAAGGTTTTTGGCCCCGGTATCGACGGGAGAGGAATCCTGAGAGGCCCCCTAGCAACTAGCATGGGGACTGGCCTCTCCTGAGGCCACCAGGGCGGGTCCCTGAGGTCCCCGTCGTAACTCGAGAACACCTGGCACAACTCGAGAAAATCCAGGAAGTTCTCCCTTCCAGGCGAGATGAGGCCTATTTCCGATGAGGCGTCTGGAGACTAATGACACCTAACCTCTGGAACTTTGAAAGGGTCTTTCACACACTTGCTGCAACTCAAGAAGTTCACCGCCATACCCGTCTCCACTCGAGAGGAAGCACGATGGTCCCACCCACATCCAGAGGAGCCCCGTTTCCCCCTCGGAGCTCGAGATGAGGGATCCTTTCCCTGCTTTCAACGGGAAAGAATTCCCGGCGTTCCCGTCGCATCTCAAGAAGAGGCACTCTCAACAGGAAAGTCGAGAGGAACTCCATGGTCGTACCACCATTCCAAGAGTCCCCCAGATGTCTCAGTCCATTCCAGAGGAACCTCTTTGCCCTGCACTGACTCATCTTTCACGCCGAGGATCGACTCACACCACGGTGGCACGTGGGACAGCCCTGTGGGAAAGCCTCGAGGGAAAGCCTCGAGGGAAAACCACAGATCCTTTGATCCACGCCACGGGAAGCGTGACATTGCTGCTACAGCCTGGAAGGAAAGCGCACATGCATGCCCCCACTCGAGACGAGGCCTGACTCCCCTGGGGAGACTCCATAAGTACCCAAAGATCCGTGTCAGCCCCTGAGAGGAATCCTCGGTTCCGGCCCTGACTCCACACAAGGTTTTTGGCCCCAGTATCGACGGGAGAGGAATCCCGAGAGGTCCCCTAGCAACTCGCATGGGGACTGGCCTCTCCTGAGGCCACCAGGGCGGGTCCCTGAGGTCCCCGTCGTAACTCGAGAACAGCTGCCGCAACTCGAGAAAATCCAGGAAGTTCTCCCTTCCAGGCGAGATGAGGCCTATTTCCGATGAGTCGTCTGGAGACTAATGGCACCTAACCTCTGGAACTTCGAAAGGGTCTTTCACACCCTTGCTTCAACTCAATAAGTTCACCGCCATACCCGTCTCCACTTGAGAGGAAGCACGATGGTCCCGCCCACATCCAGAGGAGCCCCGTTTCCCCCTCGGAGCTCGAGATGAGGGATCCTTTCCCTGCTTTCAACGGGAAAGAATTCCCGGGGTTCCCGTCGCATCTCAACAGGAGGAACTCTCAACAGGAAAGGCGAGAGGAACTCCATGGTCGTACCACCATTCCAAGAGTCCCCCAGATGTCTCAGTCCATTCCAGAGGAACCTCTTTGCCTTGCACTGGCTCATCTTTCACGCCGAGGATCGACTCACACCACGGTGGCACGTGGGACAGCCCTGTGGGAAAGCCTCGAGGGAAAGCCTCGAGGGAAAACCACAGATCCTTTGATCCACGCGACGGGAAGCGTGACATTGCTGCTACAGCCTGGAAGGAAAGCGCACGTGCATGCCCCCACTCGAGACGAGGCCTGACTCCCCTGGGGAGACTCCAGAAGTACCCAAAGATCTATGTCAGGCCCTGAGAGGAATCCTCGGTTCCGGCCCTGACTCCACACAAGGTTTTTGGCCCCGGTATCGACGGGAGAGGAATCCCGAGAGGCCCCCTAGCAACTCGCATGGGGACTGGCCTCTCCTGAGGCCACCAGGGCGGGTCCCTGAGGTCCCCGTCGTAACTCAAGAACACCTGCCGCAACTCGAGAAAATCCAGGATTTCTCCCTTCCAGGCGAGAGGAGGCCTATTTCCGATGAGGCGTCTGGAGACTAATGACACCTAACATCTGGAACTTCGAAAGGGTCTTTCACACCCTTGCTGCAACTCAAGAAGTTCACCGCCATACCCGTCTCCACCCGAGAGGAAGCACGATGGTCCCGCCCACATTCAGAGGAGCCCCGTTTCTCCCTCGTAGCTCGAGATGAGGGATCCTTTCCCTGCTTTCAACGGGAAAGAATTCCCGGCGTTCCCGTCGCATCTCAAGAGGAGGCACTCTCAACAGGAAAGGCGAGAGGAACACCATGGTCGTACCACCATTCCAAGAGTCCCCCAGATGTCTCAGTCCATTCCAGAGGAACCTCATTGACCTGCACTGGCTCCTCTTTCACGCCGAGGATCGACTCACACCATGGTGGCACCTGGGACAGCCCTGTGCGAAAGCCTCGAGGGAAAGCCTCGAGGGAAAACCACAGATCCTTTGATCCACGCGACGGGAAGCGTGACATTGCTACTACAGCCTGGAAGGAAAGCGCACGTGCATGCCCCCACTCGAGACGAGGCCTGACTCCCCTGGGGAGACTCCAGAAGTACCCAAAGATCCATGTCAGCCCATGAGAGGAATCCTCGGTTCCGGCCCTGACTCCACACAAGGTTTTTGGCCCCGGTATCGACGGGAGAGGAATCCCGAGAGGCCCCCTAGCAACTAGCATGGGGACTGGCCTCTTCTGAGGCCACCAGGGCTGGTCCCTGAGGTCCCCGTCGTAACTCGAGAACACCTGCCGAAACTCGAGAAAATCCAGGAAGTTCTCCCTTCCAGGCGAGATGAGGCCTATTTCCGATGAGGCGTCTGGAGACTAATGACACCTAACCTCTGGAACTTCGAAAGGGTCTTTCACACCCTTGCTGCAACTCAAGAAGTTCACCGCCATACCCGTCTCCACTCGAGAGGAAGCACGATGGTCCCGCCCACATCCAGAGGAGCCCCGTTTCCCCCTCGTAGCTCGAAATGAGGGATCCTTTCCCTGCTTTCAACGGGAAAGAATTCCCGGCGTTCCCGTCGCATCTCAAGAGGAGGCACTCTCAACAGGAAAGGCGAGAGGAACTCCATGGTCGTAACACCATTCCAAGAGTCCCCCAGATGTCTCGGTCCATTCCAGAGGAACCTCTTTGCCCTGCACTGGCTCATCTTTCACGCCGAGGATCGACTCACACCACGGTGGCACGTGGGACAGCCCTGTGGGAAAGCCTCGAGGGAAAGCCTCGAGGGAAAACCACAGATCCTTTGATCCACGCCACGGGAAGCGTGACATTGCTGCTACATCCTGGAAGGAAAGCGCACGTGCATGCCCCCACTCGAGACGAGGCCTGACTCCCCTGGGGAGACTCCAGAAGTACCCAAAGATCCGTGTCAGCCCCTGAGAGGAATCCTCGGTTCCGGCCCTGACTCCACACAAGGTTTTTGGCCCCGGTATCGACGGGAGAGGAATCCCGAGAGGCCCCCTAGCAACTCGCATGGGGACTGGCCTCTCCTGAGGCCACCAGGGCGGGTCCCTGAGGTCCCCGTCGTAACTCGAGAACACCTGCCGCAACTCGAGAAAATCCAGGAAGTTCTCCCTTCCAGGCGAGATGAGGCCTATTTCCGATGAGGCGTCTGGAGACTAATGACACCTAACCTCTGGAACTTCGAAAGGGTCTTTCACACCCTTGCTGCAACTCAAGAAGTTCACCGCCATACCCGTCTCCACTCGAGAGGAAGCACGATGGTCCCGCCCACATCCAGAGGAGCCCCGTTTCCCCCTCGTAGCTCGAGATGAGGGATCCTTTCCCTGCTTTCAACGGGAAAGAATTCCCGGCGATCCCGTCGCATCTCAAGAGGAGGCACTCTCAACAGGAAAGGCGAGAGGAACTCCATGGTCGTACCACCATTCCAAGAGTCCCCCAGATGTCTCAGTCCATTCCAGAGGAACCTGTTTGCCCTGCACTGGCACATCTTTCACACCGAGGATCGACTCACACCACGGTGGCACGCGGGACAGCCCTGTGGGAAAGCCTCGAGGGAAAGCCTCGAGGGAAAACCACAGATTTTTTGATCCACGCGACGGGAAGCGTGACATTGCTGCTACAGCCTGGAAGGAAAGCGCACGTGCATGCCCCCACTCGAGACGAGGCGTGACTCCCCTGGGGAGACTCCAGAAGTACCCAAAGATCCATGTCAGCCCCTGAGAGGAATCCTCGGTTCCGGCCCTGACTCCACACAAGGTTTTTGGCCCCGATATCGACGGGAGAGGAATCCCGAGAGGCCCCCTAGCAACTCGCATGGGGACTGGCCTCTCCTGAGGCCACCAGGGCGGGTCCCTGAGGTCCCCGTCGTAACTCGAGAACACCTGCCGCAACTCGAGAAAATCCAGGAAGTTCTCCCTTCCAGGCGAGATGAGGCCTATTTCCGATGAGGCGTCTGGAGACTAATGACACCTAACCTCTGGAACATCGAAAGGGTCTTTCACACCCTTGCTGCAACTCAAGAAGTTCACCGCCATACCCGTATCCACTCGAGAGGAAGCACGATGGTCCCGCCCACATCCAGAGGAGCCCCGTTTCCCCCTCGTAGCTCGAGATGAGGGATCCTTTCCCTGCTTTCAACGGGAAAGAATTCCCGGCGTTCCCGTCGCATCTCAACAGGAGGCACTCTCAACAGGAAAGGCGAGAGGAACTCCATGGTCGTACCACCATTCCAAGAGTCCCCCAGATGTCTCAGTCCATTCCAGAGGAACCTCTTTGCCCTGCACTGGCTCATGTTTCACGCCGAGGATCCACTCACACCACGGTGGCACGTGGGATAGCCCTGTGGGAAAGCCTCGAGGGAAAGCCTCGAGGGAAAACCACAGATCCTTTGATCCATGCGACGGGAAGCGTGACATTGCTGCTACAGCCTGGAAGGAAAGTGCACGTGCATGCCCCGACTCGAGACGAGGCCTGTCTCCCCTAGCGAGACTCCAGATGTACCCAAAGATCCATATCAGCCCCTGAGAGGAATCACCGGTTCCGGCCCTGACTCCACACAAGGTTTTTGGCCCCGGTATCGACGGGAAAGGGATACCGAGAGGCCCCCTAGCAACTCGCATGGGGACTGGCGTCTCCTGAGGCCACCAGGGCGGGTCCCTGAGGTCCCCGTCGTAACTCGAGAACACCTGCCGCAACTCGAGAAAATCCAGGAAGTTCTCCCTTCCAGGCGAGATGAGGCCTATTTCCGATGAGGCGTCTGGAGACTAAAGACACCTAACCTCTGGAACTTCGAAAGGGTCTTTCACACCCTTGCTGCAACTCAAGAAGTTCACCGCCATACCCGTGTCCACTCGAGAGGAAGCACGATGGTCCCGCCCACATCCAGAGGAGCCCCGTTTCCCCCTCGTAGCTCGAGATGAGGGATCCTTTCCCTGCTTTCAACGGGAAAGAATTCCCGGCGTTCCCGTCGCATCTCAAGAGGAGGCACTCTCAACAGGAAAGGCGAGAGGAACTCCATGGTCGTACCACCATTCCAAGAGTCCCCCAGATGTCTCAGTCCATTCCAGAGGAACCTCTTTGCCCTGCACTGGCTCATCTTTCACGCCGAGGATCCACTCACACCACGGTGGCACGTGGGACAGCCCTGTGGGAAAGCCTCGAGGGAAAGCCTCGAGGGAAAACCACAGATCCTTTGATCCATGCGACGGGAAGCGTGACATTGCTGCTACAGCCTGGAAGGAAAGCGCACGTGCATGCCCCGACTCGAGACGAGGCCTGTCTCCCCTGGCGAGACTCCAGATGTACCCAAAGATCCATATCAGCCCCTGAGAGGAATCCTCGGTTCCGGCCCTGACTCCACACAAGGTTTTTGGCCCCGGTATCGACGGGAGAGGAATCCCGAGAGGCCCCCTAGCAACTCGCTTGGGGAATGGCGTCTCCTGAGGCCACCAGGGCGGGTCCCTGAGGTCCCCGTCGTAACTCGAGAACAACTGCCGCAACTCGAGAAAATCCAGGAAGTTCTCCCTTCCAGGCGAGATGAGGCCTATTTCCGATGAGGCGTCTGGAGACTAATGACACCTAACCTCTGGAACTTCGAAAGGGTCTTTCACACCCTTGCTGCAACTCAAGAAGTTCACCGCCGTACCCGTCTCCACTCGAGAGGAAGCACGATGGTCCCGCCCACATCCAGAGGAGCCCCGTTTCCCCCTCGTAGCTCGAGATGAGGGATCCTTTCCCTGCTTTCAACGGGAAAGAATTCCCGGCGTTCCCGTCGCATCTCAAGAGGAGGCACTCTCAACAGGAAAGGCGAGAGGAACTCCATGGTCGTACCACCATTCCAAGAGTCCCCCAGATGTCTCAGTGCATTCCAGAGGAACCTCTTTGCCCTTCACTGGCTCATCTTTCACGCCGAGGATCGACTCACACCACGGTGGCACGTGGGACAGCCCTGTGGGAAAGCCTCGAGGGAAAGCCTCGAGGGAAAACCACAGGTCGTTTGATCCACGCGACGGGAAGCGTGACATTGCTGCTACAGCCTGGAAGGAAAGCGCACGTGCATGCCCCCACTCGAGACGAGGCCTGACTCCCCTGGGGAGACTCCAGAAGTACCCAAAGATCCATGTCAGCCCCTGAGAGGAATCCTCGGTTCCGGCCCTGACTCCACCAAAGGGTTTTGGCCCCGGTATCGACGGAAGAGTAATCCCGAGAGGCCCCCTAGCAACTCGCATGGGGACTGGCCTCTCCTGAGGCCACCAGGGCGGGTCCCTGAGGTCCCCGTCGTAACTCGAGAACACCTGCCGCAACTCGAGAAAATCCAGGAAGTTCTCCATTCCAGGCGAGATGAGGCCTATTTCCGATGAGGCGTCTGCAGACTAATGACACCTAACGTCTGGAACTTCCAAAGGGTCTTTCACACCCTTGCTGCAACTCAAGAAGTTCACCGCCATACCCGTCTCCACTCGAGAGGAAGCACGATGGTCCCGCCCACATCCAGAGGAGCCCCGTTTCCCCCTCGGAGCTCGAGATGAGGGATCCTTTCCCTGCTTTCAACGGGAAAGAATTCCCGGCGTTCCCGACGCATCTCAAGAGGAGGCACTCTCAACAGGAAAGGCGAGAGGAACTCCATGGTCGTACCACCATTCCAATAGTCCCCCAGATGTCTCAGTCCATTCCAGAGGAAGCTCTTTGCCCTGCACTGGCTCATGTTTCACGCCGAGGATCGACTCACACCACGGTGGCACGTGGGACAGCCCTGTGGGAAAGCCTCGAGGGAAAGCCTCGAGGGAAAACCACAGATCCTTTGATCCACGCGACGGGAAGCGTGACATTGCTGCTACAGCCTGGAAGGAAAGCGCACGTGCATGCCCCCACTCGAGACGAGGCCTGACTCCCCTGGGGAGACTCCAGAAGTACCCAAAGATCCATGTCAGCCCCTGAGAGGAATCCTCGGTTCCGGCCCTGACTCCACCAAAGGTTTTTGGCCCCGGTATCGACGGGAGAGGAATTCCGAGAGGGCCCCTAGCAACTCGCATGGGGACTGGCCTCTCCTGAGGCCACCAGGGCGGGTCCCTGAGGTCCCCGTCGTAACTCGAGAACACCTGCCGCAACTCGAGAAAATCCAGGAAGTTCTCCCTTCCAGGCGAGATGAGGCCTATTTCCGATGAGGCGTCTGGAGACTAATGACACCTAACCTCTGGAACTTCGAAAGGGTCTTTCACACCCTTGCTGCCACTCAAGAAGTTCACCGCCATACCCGTGTCCACTCAAGAGGAAGCACGATGGTCCCGCCCACATCCAGAGGAGCACCATTTCCCCCTCGTAGCTCGAGATGAGGGATCCTTTCCCTGCTTTCAACGGGAAAGTATTCCCGGCGTTCCCGTCGCATCTCAAGAGGAGGCACTCTCAACAGGAAAGGCGAGAGGGACTCCATGGTCGTACCACCATTCCAAGAGTCCCCCAGATGTCTCAGTCCATTCCAGAGGAACCTTTTTGCCCTGCACTGGCTCATCTTTCACGCCGAGGATCAACTCACACCATGGTGGCACATGGGACAGCCCTGTGGGAAAGCCTCGAGGGAAAGCCTTGAGGGAAAACCACAGATCCTTTGATCCACGCCACGGGAAGCGTGAGATTGCTGCTACAGCCTGGAAGGAAAGCGCACGTGCATGCCCCCACTCGATACGAGGCCTGACTCCCCTGGGGAGACTCCAGAAGTACCCAAAGATCCATGTCAGCCCCTGAGAGGAATCCTCGGTTCCGGTCCTGACTCCACCAAAGGGTTTTGGCCCCGGTATCGATGGGAGAGGAATCCCGAGAGAACCCCTAGCAACTCGCATGGGGACTGGCCTCTCCTGAGGCCACCAGGGCGGGTCCCTGAGGTCCCCGTCGTTACTCGAGAACACCTGCCGCAACTCGAGAAAATCCAGGAAGTTCTCCATTCCAGGCGAGATGAGGCCTATTTCCGATGAGGCGTCAGCAGACTAATGACACCTAACGTCTGGAACTTCCAAAGGGTCTTTCACACCCTTGCTGCAACTCAAGAAGTTCACCGCCATACCCGTCTCCACTCGAGAGGAAGCACGATGGTCCCGCCCACATCCACAGGAGCCCCGTTTCCCCCTCGTAGCTCGAGATGAGGGATCCTTTCCCTGCTTTCAACGGGAAAGAATTCCCGGCGTTCCCGTCGCATCTCAAGAGGAGGCACTCTCAACAGGAAAGGCGAGAGGAACTCCATGGTCGTACCACCATTCCAAGAGTCCCCCAGATGTCTCAGTGCATTCCAGAGGAACCTCTTTGCCCTGCACTGGCTCATCTTTCACGCCGAGGATCGACTCACACCACGGTGGCACGTGGGACAGCCCTGTGGGAAAGCCTCGAGGGAAAGCCTCGAGGGAAAACCACAGATCCTTTGATCCACGCGACGGGAAGCGTGACATTGCTGCTACAGCCTGGAAGGAAAGCGCACGTGCATGCCCCCACTCGAGACGAGGCCTGACTCCCCTGGGGAGACTCCAGAAGTACCCAAAGATCCATGTCAGCCCCTGAGAGGAATCCTTGCTTCCGGCCCTGACTCCACACAAGGTTTTTGGCCCCGGTATCGACGGGAGAGGAATCCCGAGAGGCCCCCTAGCAACTCGCATGGGGACTGGCCTCTCCTGAGGCCACCAGGGCGGGTCCCTGAGGTCCCCCTCGTAACTCGAGAACACCTGCCGCAACTCGAGAAAATCCAGGAAGTTTTCCCTTCCAGGCGAGATGAGGCCTATTTCCAATGAGGCGTCTGGAGACTAATGACACCTAACCTCTGGAACTTCGAAAGGGTCTTTCACACTTTTGCTGCAACTCAAGAAGTCCACCGCCATACCCGTCTCCACTCGAGAGGAAGCACGATGGTCCCGCCCACATCCAGAGGAGCCCCGTTTCCCCCTCGGAGCTCGAGATGAGGGATCCTTTCCCTGCTTTCAACGGGAAAGAATTCCCGGCGTTCCCGTCGCATCTCAAGAGGAGGCACTCTTAACAGGAAAGGCGAGAGGAACTCCGTGGTCGTACCACCATTCCAAGAGTCCCCCAGATGTCTCAGTCCATTCCAGAGGAACCTCTTTGCCCTGCACTGGCTCATCTTTCACGGCGAGGATCCACACACACCACGGTGGCACGTGGGACAACCCTGTGGGAAAGCCTCGAGGGAAAGCCTCGAGGGAAAACCACAGATCCTTTGATCCACGCGACGGGAAGCGTAACATTGCTGCTACAGCCTGGAAGGAAAGCGCACGTGCATGCCCCCACTCGAGACGAGGCCTGACTCCCCTGGGGAGACTCCAGAAGTACCCAAAGATCCATGTCAGCCCCTGAGAGGAATCCTCGGTTCCGGCCCTGACTCCACACAAGGTTTTTGGCCCCGGTATCGACGGGAGAGGAATCCCGAGAGGCCCCCTAGCAACTCGCATGGGGACTGGCCTCTCCTGAGGCCACCAGGGCGGGTCCCTGAGGTCCCCGTCGTAACTCGAGAACACCTGCCGCAACTCGAGAAAATCCAGGAAGTTCTCACTTCCAGGCGAGATGAGGCCTATTTCCGATGAGGCGTCTGGAGACTAATGACACCTAACCTCTGGAACTTCGAAAGGGTCTTTCACACTTTTGCTGCAACTCAAGAAGTTCACCGCCATACCCGTCTCCACTCGAGAGGAAGCACGATGGTCCCGCCCACATCCAGAGGAGCCCCGTTTCCCCCTCGTAGCTCGAGATGAGGGATCCTTTCCCTGCTTTCAACGGGAAAGAATTCCCGGCGTTCCCGTCGCATCTCAAGAGGAGGCACTCTTAACAGGAAAGGCGAGAGGAACTCCGTCGTCGTACCACCATTCCAAGAGTCCCCCAGATGTCTCAGTCCATTCCAGAGGAACCTCTTTGCCCTGCACTGGCTCATCTTTCACGCCGAGGATCCACGCACACCACGGTGGCACGTGGGACAACCCTGTGGGAAAGCCTCGAGGGAAAGCCTCGAGGGAAAACCACAGATCCTTTGATCCACGCGACGGGAAGCGTGACATTGCTGCTACAGCCTGGAAGGAAAGCGCACGTGCATGCCCCCACTCGAGACGAGGCCTGACTCCCCTGGGGAGACTCCAGAAGTACCCAAAGATCCATGTCAGCCCCTGAGAGGAATCCTCGGTTCCGGCCCTGACTCCACACAAGGTTTTTGGCCCCGGTATCGACGGGAGAGGAATCCCGAGAGGCCCCCTAGCAACTCGCATGGGGACTGGCCTCTCCTGAGGCCACCAGGGCGGGTCCCTGAGGTCCCCGTCGTAACTCGAGAACACCTGCCGCAACTCGAGAAAATCCAGGAAGTTCTCCCTTCCAGGCGAGATGAGGCCTATTTCCGATGAGGCGTCTGGAGACTAATGACACCTAACCTCTGGAACTTCGAAAGGGTCTTTCACATCCTTGCTGCAACTCAAGAAGTTCACCGCCATACCCGTCTCCACTCGAGAGGAAGCACGATGGTCCCGCCCACATCCAGAGGAGCCCCGTTTCCCCCTCGTAGCTCGAGATGAGGGATCCTTTCCCTGCTTTCAACGGGAAAGAATTCCCGGCGTTCCCGTCGCATCTCAAGAGGAGGCACTCTCAACAGGAAAGGCGAGAGTAACTCCATGGTCGTACCACCATTCCAAGAGTCCCCCAGATGTCTCAGTCCATTCCAGAGGAGCCTCCTTGCCCTGCACTGGCTCATCTTTCACGCCGAGGATCGACTCACACCACGGTGGCACGTGGGACAGCCCTGTGGGAAAGCCTCGAGGGAAAGCCTCGAGGGAAAACCACAGATCCTTTGATCCACGCGACGGGAAGCGTGACATTGCTGCTACAGCCTGGAAGGAAAGCGCACGTGCATGCCCCCACTCGAGACGAGGCCTGACTCCCCTGGGAAGACTCCAGAAGTACCCAAAGATCCATGTCAGGCCCTGAGAGAAATCCTCGGTTCCGGCCCTGACTCCACACAAGGTTTTTGCCCCAGTATCGACGGGAGAGGAATCCCGAGAGGCCCCCTAGCAACTCGCATGGGGACTGGCCTCTCCTGAGGCCACCAGGGCGGGTCCCTGAGGTCCCCGTCGTAACTCGAGAACACCTGTCGCAACTCGAGAAAATCCAGGAAGTTCTCCCTTCCAGGCGAGATGAGGCCTATTTCCGATGAGGCGTCTGGAGACTAATGACACCGAACCTCTGGAACTTCGAAAGGGTCTTTCACACCCTTGCTGCAACTCAAGAAATTCACCGCCATACCCGTCTCCACTCGAGAGGAAACACGATGGTCCCGCCCACATCCAGAGGAGCCCCGTTTCCCCCTCGTAGCTCGAGATGAGGGATCCTTTCCCTGCTATCAACGGGAAAGAATTCCCGGCGTTCCCGTCGCATCTCAAGAGGAGGCACTCTCAACAGGAAAGAAGAGAGGAACTCCATGGTCGTACCACCATTCCAAGAGTCCCCGAGATTTCTCAGTCCATTCCAGAGGAACCTCTTTGCCCTGCACTGGCTCATCTTTCACGCCGAGGATCGACTCACACCATGGTGGCACGTGGGACAGCCCTGTGGGAAAGCCTCGAGGGAAAGCCTCGAGGGAAAACCACAGATCCTTTGATCCACGCGACGGGAAGCATGACATTGCTGCTACAGCCTGGAAGGAAAGCGCACGTGCATGCCCCCACTCGAGACGAGTCCTGACTCCCCTGGGGAGACTCCAGAAGTACCCAAAGATCCATGTCAATCCCTGAGAGGAATCCTCGGTTCCGGCCCTGACTCCACACAAGGTTTTTGGCCCCAGTATCGACGGGAGAGGAATTCCGAGAGGCCCCATAGCAACTAGCATGGGGACTGGCCGTTCCTGAGGCCACCAGGGCGGGTCCCTGAGGTCCCAGTCGTAAATCGAGAACACCTGCCGCAACTCGAGAAAATCCAGGAAGTTCTCCTTTCCAGGCGAAATGAGGCCTATTTCCGATGAGGCGTCTGGAGACTAATGACACCTAACCTCTGGAACTTCGAAAGGGTCTTTCACACCCTTGCTGCAACTCAAGAATTTCACCGCCATACCCGTCTCCACTCGAAAGGAAGCACGATGGTCCCGCCCACATCCAGAGGAGCCCCGTTTCCCCCTCGTAGCTCGAGATGAGGGATCCTTTCCCTGCTTTCAACGGGAAAGAATTCCCGGCGTTCCCGTCGCATCTCAAGAGGAGGCACTCTCAACAGGAAAGGCGAGAGGAACTCCATGGTCGTACCACCATTCCAAGAGTCCCCCAGATGTCTCAGTCCAATCCAGAGGAACCTCCTTGCCCTGCACTGTCTCATCTTTCACGCCGAGAATCGACTCACACCACGGTGGCACGTGGGACAGCCCTGTGGGAAAGCCTCGATGGAAAACCACATATCCTTTGATCCACGCGACGGGAACCGAGACATTGCTGCTACAGCCTGGAAGGAAAGCGCACGTGCATGCCCCCACTCGAGACAAGGCCTGACTCCCCTGGGGAGACTCCAGAAGTACCCAAAGATCCATGTCAGCCCCTGAGAGTAATCCTCGGTTCCGGCCCTGACTCCACACAAGTTTTTTGGCCCCGGAATCGACAGGAGAGGAATCCTGAGAGGCCCCCGAGCAACTCGCATGGGGATTGGCCTTTCCTGAGGCCACCAGGGCGGGTCCCTGAGGTCCCCGTCGTAACTCGAGAACACCTGCCGCAACTTGAGAAACTTCAGGAAGTTCTCCCTTCCAGGCGAGATGAGGCCTATTTCCGATGAGGCGTCTGGAGACTAATGACACCGAACCTCTGGAACTTCGAAAGGGTCTTTCACACCCTTGCTGCAACTCAAGAAGTTCACCGCCATACCCGTCTCCACTCGAGAGGAAGCACGATGGTCCCGCCCACAGCCAGAGGAGCCCCGTTTCCCCCTCGTAGCTCGAGATGAGGGATCCTTTCCCTGCTTTCAACGGGAAAGAATTCCCGGCGTTCCCGTCGCATCTCAAGAGGAGGCACTCTCAACAGGAAAGGCGAGAGTAACTCCATGGTCGTATCACCATTCCAAGAGTCCCCCAGATGTCTCAGTCCATTAGAGGAACCTGTTTGCCCTGCACTGGCTCATCTTTCACGCCGAGGATCGACTCACACAACGGTGGCACGTGAGACAGCCCTGTGGGAAAGCCTCGAGGGAAAGCCTCGAGGGAAAACCACAGATCCTTTGATCCACGCGACGGGAAGCGTGACATTGCTGCTACAGCCTGGAAGGAAGGCGCACGTGCATGCCCCCACTCGAGACGAGGCCTGACCCCCCTGGGGAGACTCCAGAAGGACCCAAAGACCCATGTCAGCCCCTGAGAGAAATCCTCGGTTCCGGCCCTGACTCCACAGAAGGATTTTGGCCCCGGTATCGACGGGAGAGGAATCCCGAGAGGCCCCCGAGCAACTCGCATGGGGACTGGCCTTTCCTGAGGACACCAGGGCGGGTCCCTGAGGTCCCCGTCGTAACTCGAGAACACCTGCCGCAACTCGAGAAAATCCAGGAAGTTCTCCGTTCCAGGCGAGATGAGGCCTATTTCTGATGAGGCGTCTGGAGTCTAATGACAGCTAATCTCTGGGACTTCAAAAGGGTCTTTCACACCCTTGCTGCAACTCAAGAAGTTCACCGCCATACCCGTCTCCACTCGAGAGGAAGCACGATGGTCCCGCCCACATTCAGAGGAGCCCCGTTTCCCCCTCGGAGCTCGAGATGAGGGATCCTTTCCCTGCTTTCAACAGGAAAGAATTCCCGGCGTTCCCGTCGCATCTCAAGAGGAGGAACTCTCAACACGAAAGGCGAGAGGAACTCCATGGTCGTACCACCATTCCAAGAGTCCCCCAGATGTCTCAGTCCATTCCAGAGGAACCTCTTTGCCCTGCACTGGCTCACCTTTCACGCCGAGGATCGACTCACACCACGGTGGCACGTGGGACAGCCCTGTGGGAAAGCCTCGAGGGAAAACCACAGATCCTTTGATCCACGCGACGGGAACCGTGACATTGCTGCTACAGCCTGTAAGGAAAGCGCACGTGCATGCCCCCACTCGAGACGAGGCCTGACTCCCCTGGGGAGACTCCAGAAGTACCCAAAGATCCATGTCAGCCCCTGAGAGGAATCCTCGGTTCCGGCCCTGACTCCACACAAGTATTTTGGCCCCGGTATCGACGGGAGAGGAATCCCGAGAGGCCCCCTAGGAACTCGCAAGGGGACTGACCTTTCCTGAGGCCACCATGGCGGGTTCCTGAGGTCCCCGTCGTAAATCGAGAACACCTGCCGCAACTCGAGAAAATCCAGGAAGTTCTCCTTTCCAGGCGAAATGAGGCCTATTTCCGATGAGGCGTCTGGAGACTAATGACACCTAACCTCTGGAACTTCGAAAGGGTCTTTCACACCCTTGCTGCAACTCAAGAAGTTCACCGCCATATCCGTCTCCACTCGAGAGGAAACATGATGGTCCCGCCCACATCCAGAGGAGCCCCGTTTGCCCCTCGTAGCTCGAGATGAGGGATCCTTTCCCTGCTATCAACGGGAAAGTATTTTCGGCGTTCCCGTCGCATCTCAAGAGGAGGCAATCTCAACAGGAAAGACGAGAGGAACTCCATGGTCGTACCACCATTCCAAGAGTCCCCCAGATGTTTCAGTCTATTCCGGAGGAACCTCTTTGCCCTGCACTGACTC
Organism: Capricornis sumatraensis; assembly: GCF_032405125.1. Classification (NCBI taxonomy): domain Eukaryota; kingdom Metazoa; phylum Chordata; class Mammalia; order Artiodactyla; family Bovidae; genus Capricornis; species Capricornis sumatraensis. The sequence goes on along the minus strand of NW_027184615.1, from coordinate 1,512,137 downwards.
ATCTTTCATGCCGAAGATCGACTCACACCACGGTGGCACGTGGGACAGCCCTGTGGGATAGCCTCGAGGGAAAGCCTAGAGGGAAAACCACAGATCCTTTGATCCACGCGACGGGAAGCGTGACATTGCTGCTACAGCCTGGAAGGAAAGCGCACGTGCATGCCCCCACTCGAGACGAGGCCTGACTCCCCTGGGGAGACTCCAGAAAGACTCAAAGATCCATGTCAGCCCCTTAGAGGAATCCTCCGTTCCGGCCCTGACTCCACACAAGGTTTTAGGCCCCGGTATCGACTGGAGAGGAATCCCGAGAGGTACCCTAGCAACTCGTATGGGGACTGGAGTTTCCTGAGGCCACCAGGGCTTGTCCCTCACGTCCCCGTCGTAACTCGAGAACACCTGCCGCAACTCGAGAAAATCCAGGAAGTTCTCCCTTCCAGGCGAGATGAGGCTTATTTCCGATAAGGCGTCTGGAGACTAATGACACGGAACCTCTGGAACTTCGAAAGGGTCTTTCACACCCTTGCTGCAACTCAAGAAGTTCACCGCCATATCCGTCTCCACTCGAGAGGAAACATGATGGTCCCGCCCACATCCAGAGGAGCCCCGTTTGCCCCTCGTAGCTCGAGATGAGGGATCCTTTCCCTGCTATCAACGGGAAAGTATTTTCGGCGTTCCCGTCGCATCTCAAGAGGAGGCACTCTCAACAGGAAAGACGAGAGGAACTCCATGGTCGTACCACCATTCCAAGAGTCCCCCAGATGTCTCAGTCCAATCCAGAGGAACCTCCTTGCCCTGCACTGTCTCATCTTTCACGCCGAGAATCGACTCACACCACGGTGGCACGTGGGACAGCCCTGTGGGAAAGCCTCGAGGGAAAACCACATATCCTTTGATCCACGCGACGGGAACCGAGACATTGCTGCTACAGCCTGGAAGGAAAGCGCACGTGCATGCCCCCACTCGAGACAAGGCCTGACTCCCCTGGGGAGACTCCAGAAGTACCCAAAGATCCATGTCAGCCCCTGAGAGTAATCCTCGGTTCCGGCCCTGACTCCACACAAGTTTTTTGGCCCCGGAATCGACAGGAGAGGAATCCTGAGAGGCCCCCGAGCAACTCGCATGGGGATTGGCCTTTCCTGAGGCCACCAGGGCGGGTCCCTGAGGTCCCCGTCGTAACTCGAGAACACCTGCCGCAACTTGAGAAACTTCAGGAAGTTCTCCCTTCCAGGCGAGATGAGGCCTATTTCCGATGAGGCGTCTGGAGACTAATGACACCGAACCTCTGGAACTTCGAAAGGGTCTTTCACACCCTTGCTGCAACTCAAGAAGTTCACCGCCATACCCGTCTCCACTCGAGAGGAAGCACGATGGTCCCGCCCACATCCAGAGGAGCCCCGTTTCCCCCTCGTAGCTCGAGATGAGGGATCCTTTCCCTGCTTTCAACGGGAAAGAATTCCCGGCGTTCCCGTCGCATCTCAAGAGGAGGCACTCTCAACAGGAAAGGCGAGAGTAACTCCATGGTCGTATCACCATTCCAAGAGTCCCCCAGATGTCTCAGTCCATTCCAGAGGAACCTGTTTGCCCTGCACTGGCTCATCTTTCACGCCGAGGATCGACTCACACAACGGTGGCACGTGAGACAGCCCTGTGGGAAAGCCTCGAGGGAAAGCCTCGAGGGAAAACCACAGATCCTTTGATCCACGCGACGGGAAGCGTGACATTGCTGCTACAGCCTGGAAGGAAGGCGCACGTGCATGCCCCCACTCGAGACGAGGCCTGACCCCCCTGGGGAGACTCCAGAAGGACCCAAAGACCCATGTCAGCCCCTGAGAGAAATCCTCGGTTCCGGCCCTGACTCCACAGAAGGATTTTGGCCCCGGTATCGACGGGAGAGGAATCCCGAGAGGCCCCCGAGCAACTCGCATGGGGACTGGCCTTTCCTGAGGACACCAGGGCGGGTCCCTGAGGTCCCCGTCGTAACTCGAGAACACCTGCCGCAACTCGAGAAAATCCAGGAAGTTCTCCGTTCCAGGCGAGATGAGGCCTATTTCTGATGAGGCGTCTGGAGTCTAATGACAGCTAATCTCTGGGACTTCAAAAGGGTCTTTCACACCCTTGCTGCAACTCAAGAAGTTCACCGCCATACCCGTCTCCACTCGAGAGGAAGCACGATGGTCCCGCCCACATTCAGAGGAGCCCCGTTTCCCCCTCGGAGCTCGAGATGAGGGATCCTTTCCCTGCTTTCAACAGGAAAGAATTCCCGGCGTTCCCGTCGCATCTCAAGAGGAGGAACTCTCAACACGAAAGGCGAGAGGAACTCCATGGTCGTACCACCATTCCAAGAGTCCCCCAGATGTCTCAGTCCATTCCAGAGGAACCTCTTTGCCCTGCACTGGCTCACCTTTCACGCCGAGGATCGACTCACACCACGGTGGCACGTGGGACAGCCCTGTGGGAAAGCCTCGAGGGAAAACCACAGATCCTTTGATCCACGCGACGGGAACCGTGACATTGCTGCTACAGCCTGTAAGGAAAGCGCACGTGCATGCCCCCACTCGAGACGAGGCCTGACTCCCCTGGGTAGACTCCAGAAGTACCCAAAGATCCATGTCAGCCCCTGAGAGGAATCCTCGGTTCCGGCCCTGACTCCACACAAGTATTTTGGCCCCGGTATCGACGGGAGAGGAATCCCGAGAGGCCCCCTAGGAACTCGCAAGGGGACTGACCTTTCCTGAGGCCACCATGGCGGGTTCCTGAGGTCCCCGTCGTAAATCGAGAACACCTGCCGCAACTCGAGAAAATCCAGGAAGTTCTCCTTTCCAGGCGAAATGAGGCCTATTTCCGATGAGGCGTCTGGAGACTAATGACACCTAACCTCTGGAACTTCGAAAGGGTCTTTCACACCCTTGCTGCAACTCAAGAAGTTCACCGCCATATCCGTCTCCACTCGAGAGGAAACATGATGGTCCCGCCCACATCCAGAGGAGCCCCGTTTGCCCCTCGTAGCTCGAGATGAGGGATCCTTTCCCTGCTATCAACGGGAAAGTATTTTCGGCGTTCCCGTCGCATCTCAAGAGGAGGCAATCTCAACAGGAAAGACGAGAGGAACTCCATGGTCGTACCACCATTCCAAGAGTCCCCCAGATGTTTCAGTCTATTCCGGAGGAACCTCTTTGCCCTGCACTGACTCATCTTTCATGCCGAAGATCGACTCACACCACGGTGGCACGTGGGACAGCCCTGTGGGATAGCCTCGAGGGAAAGCCTAGAGGGAAAACCACAGATCCTTTGATCCACGCGACGGGAAGCGTGACATTGCTGCTACAGCCTGGAAGGAAAGCGCACGTGCATGCCCCCACTCGAGACGAGGCCTGACTCCCCTGGGGAGACTCCAGAAAGACTCAAAGATCCATGTCAGCCCCTTAGAGGAATCCTCCGTTCCGGCCCTGACTCCACACAAGGTTTTAGGCCCCGGTATCGACTGGAGAGGAATCCCGAGAGGTACCCTAGCAACTCGTATGGGGACTGGAGTTTCCTGAGGCCACCAGGGCTTGTCCCTCACGTCCCCGTCGTAACTCGAGAACACCTGCCGCAACTCGAGAAAATCCAGGAAGTTCTCCCTTCCAGGCGAGATGAGGCTTATTTCCGATAAGGCGTCTGGAGACTAATGACACGGAACCTCTGGAACTTCGAAAGGGTCTTTCACACCCTTGCTGCAACTCAAGAAGTTCACCGCCATATCCGTCTCCACTCGAGAGGAAACATGATGGTCCCGCCCACATCCAGAGGAGCCCCGTTTGCCCCTCGTAGCTCGAGATGAGGGATCCTTTCCCTGCTATCAACGGGAAAGTATTTTCGGCGTTCCCGTCGCATCTCAAGAGGAGGCACTCTCAACAGGAAAGACGAGAGGAACTCCATGGTCGTACCACCATTCCAAGAGTCCCCCAGATGTCTCAGTCCATTCCAGAGGAACCTCTTTGCCCTGCACTGGCTCATCTTTCACGCCGAGGATCGACTCACACCACGGTGGCACGTGGGACAGCCCTGTGGGAAAGCCTCGAGGGTAAACCACAGATCCTTTGATCCACGCGACGGGAAGCGTGACATTGCTGCTACAGCCTGGAAGGAAAGCGCACGTGCATGCCCCCACTCGAGACGAGGCCTGACTCCCCTGGGGAGACTCCAGAAGTACCCAAAGATCCATGTCAGCCCCTGAGAGGAATCCTCGGTTCCGGCCCTGACTCCACACAAAGTTTTTGGCCCCCGTATCAACGGGAGAGGAATCCCGAGAGGCCCCCGAGCAACTCGCATGGGGACTGGCCTTTCCTGAGGCCACCAGGGCGGGTCCCTGAGGTCCCCGTCGTAACTCGAGAACACCTGCCGCAACTCGAGAAAATCCAGGAAGTTCTCCCTTCCAGGCGAGATGAGGCCTATTTCCGATGAGACGTCTGGAGACTAATGACACCGAACCTCTGGAACTTCGAAAGGGTCTTTCACACCCTTGCTGCAACTCAAGAAGTTCACCGCCATACCCGTCTCCACTCGAGAGGAAACACGATGGTCCCGCCCACATCCAGAGGAGCCCCGTTTCCCCCTCGTAGCTCGAGATGAGGGATCCTTTCCCTGCTATCAACGGGAAAGAATTCCCGGCGTTCCCGTCGCATCTCAAGAGGAGGCACTCTCAACAGGAAAGATGAGAGGAACTCCATGGTCGTACCACCATTCCAAGAGTCCCCGAGATTTCTCAGTCCATTCCAGAGGAAACTCTTTGCCCTGCACTGGCTCATCTTTCACGCCGAGGATTGACTCACACCACGGTGGCACGTGGGACAGCCCTGTGGGAAAGCCTCGAGGGAAAGCCTCGAGGGAAAACCACAGATCCTTTGATCCACGAGCCGGGAAGCGTGACATTGCTGCTACAGCCTGGAAGGAAAGCGCATGTGCATGCCCCCACTCGAAACGAGGCCTGACTCCCCTGGGGAGACTCCAGAAGTACCCAAAGATCCATGTCAGCCCCTGAGAGGAATCTTCGGTTTCGGCCCTGACTCCACACAAGGTTTTTGGCCCCGGTATCGACGGGAGAGGAATCCGGTGAGGACCCCTAGCCACTCGCATGTAGACTGGCCTCTCCTGTGGCCACCACGGCGGGTCCCTGAGGTCCCCGTCGTAACTCAAGAACACCTGCCGCAATTCGAGAAAATCCAGGAAGTTCTCCCTTCCAGGCGAGATGAGGCCTATTTCCGATGAGGCGTCTGGAGTCTAATGACAGCTAATCTCTTGGACTTCAAAAGGGTCTTTCACACCCTTGCTGCAACTCAAGAAGTTCACCGCCATACCCGTCTCCACTCGAGAGGAAGCACGATGGTCCCGCCCACATCCAGAGGAGCCCCGTTTCGCCCTCGGAGCTCGAGATGAGGGAACCTTTCCCTGCTATCAACGGGAAAGTATTTTCGGCGTTCCCGTCGCATCTCAAGAGGAGGCACTCTCAACAGGAAAGACGAGAGGAACTCCATGGTCGTACCACCATTCCAAGAGTCCCCGAGATTTCTCAGTCCATTCCAGAGGAACCTCTTTGCCCTGCACAGGCTCATCTTTCACGCCGAGGATCGACTCACACCACGGTGGCACGTGGGACAGCCCAGTGGGAAAGCCTCGAGGGAAAACCAGAGATCCTTTGATCCACGCGACGGGAATCGTGACATTGCTGCTACAGCCTGGAAGGAAAGCGCACGTGCATGCCCCCACTCGAGACGAGGCCTGACTCCCCTGGGGAGACTCCAGAAGTACCCAAAGATCCATGTCATCCCCTGAGAGGAATCCTCGGTTCCGGCCCTGACTCCACACAAAGTTTTTGGCCCCGGTATCGACGGGAGAGGAATCCCGAGAGGCCCCCGAGCAACTCGCATGGGGACTGGCCTTTCCTGAGGACACCAGGGCGGGTCCCTGAGGTCCCCGTCGTAACTCGAGAACACCTGCCGCAACTCGAGAAAATCCAGGAAGTTCTCCCTTCCAGGCGAGATGAGGCCTATTTCCGATGAGACGTCTGGAGACTAATGACACCGAACCTCTGGAACTTCGAAAGGGTCTTTCACACCCTTGCTGCAACTCAAGAAGTTCACCGCCATACCCGTCTCCACTCGAGAGGAAACACGATGGTCCCGCCCACATCCAGAGGAGCCCCGTTTCCCCCTCGTAGCTCGAGATGAGGGATCCTTTCCCTGCTATCAACGGGAAAGAATTCCCGGCGTTCCCGTCGCATCTCAAGAGGAGGCACTCTCAACAGGAAAGGCGAGAGGAACTCCATGGTCGTACCACCATTCCAAGAGTCCCCGAGATTTCTCAGTCCATTCCAGAGGAAACTCTTTGCCCTGCACTGGCTCATCTTTCACGCCGAGGATCGACTCACACCACGGTGGCACGTGGGACAGCCCTGTGGGAAAGCCTCGAGGGAAAACCACAGATCCTTTGATCCATGCGACGGGAAGAATGACATTGCTGCTACAGCCTGGAAGGAAAGCGCACGTGCATGCCCCCACTCGAGACGAGGCCTGACTCCCCTGGGGAGACTCCAGAAGTACCCAAAGATCCATGTCAGCCCCTGAGAGGAATCCTCGGTTCCGGCCCTGGCTCCACACAAGGTTTTTGGCCCCGGTATCGACGGGAGAGGAATCCCGATAGGCCCCCTAGCAACTAGCATGGGGACTGGCCGTTCCTGAGGCCACCAGGGCGGGTCCCTGAGGTCCCCGTCGTAACTCGAGAACACCTGCCGCAACTCGAGAAAATCCAGGAAGTTCTCCTTTCCAGGCGAAATGAGGCCTATTTCTGATGAGGAGTCTGGAGACTAATGACACCTAACCTCTTGAACTTTGAAAGGGTCTTTCACACCCTTGCTGCAACTCAAGAATTTCACCGCAATACCCGTCTCCACTCGAGAGGAAGCACGATGGTCCCGCCCACATCCAGAGGAGCCCCGTTTCCCCCTCGTAGCTCGAGATGAGGGATCCTTTCCCTGCTTTCAACGGGAAAGAATTCCCGGCGTTCCCGTCGCATCTCAAGAGGAGGCACTCTCAACAGGAAAGGCGAGAGGAACTCCATGGTCGTACTACCATTCCAAGAGTCCCCCAGATGTCTCAGTCCAATCCAGAGGAACCTCTTTGCCCTGCACTGGCTCATTTTACACGCCGAGAATCGACTCACACAACGGTGGCACGTGGGACAGCCCTGTGGGAAAGCTTCGAGGGAAAACCACAGATCCTTTGATCCACGAGACGGGAAGCGTGACATTGCTGCTACAGCCTGGAAGGAAGGCGCACGTGCATGCCCCCACTCGAGACGAGGCCTGACCACCCTGGGGAGACTCCAGAAGTACCCAAAGACCCATGTCAGCCCCTGAGAGGAATCCTCGGTTCCGGCCCTGACTCCACACAAGGATTTTGGCCCCGGTATCGACGGGAGAGTAATCCCGAAAGGCCCCCTAGGAACTCCCATGGGGACTGGCCTTTCCTGAGGCCACCAGGGCGGATCCCTGAGGTCCCCGTCGTAACTCGAGAACACCTGACGCAACTCGAGAAAATCCAGGAAGTTCTCCCTTCAAGGCGAGATGAGGCCTATTTCCGATGAGGCGTCTTTAGACTAATGACACCGAACCTCTGGAACTTCGAAAGGGTCTTTCACACCCTTGCTGCAACTCAAGAAGTTCACCGCCTTACCCGTCTCCACTCGAGAGGAAGCACGATAGTCCCGCCCACATCCAGAGGAGCCCCGTTTCCCCCTCGTAGCTCGAGATGAGGGATCCTTTCCCTGCTTTCAACGGGAAAGAATTCCCGGCGTTCCCGTCGCATCTCAAGAGGAGGCACTCTCAACAGGAAAGGCGAGAGGAACTCCATGGTCGTACCACCATTCCAAGAGTCCCCCAGATGTCTCAGTCCATTCCAGAGGAGCCTCTTTGCCCTGCACTGGCTCATCTTTCACGCCGAGGATCGACTCACACCACGGTGGCACGTGGGACAGCCCTGTGGGAAAGCCTCGAAGGAAAGCCTTGAGGGAAAACCACAGATCCTTTGATCCACGCGACGGGAAGCGTGACATTGCTGCTACAGCCTGGAAGGAAAGCGCACGTGCATGCCCCCACTCGAGACGAGGCCTGACTCCCCTGGGGAGACTCCACAAGTACCCAAAGATCCATGTCAGCCCCTGAGAGGAATCCTCGGTTCCGGCCCTGACTCCACACAAGGTTTTTGCCCCGGTATCGACGGGAGAGGAATCCCGAGAGGCCCCCTAGCATCTCGCATGGGGACTGGCCTCTCCTGAGGCCACCAGGGCGGGTCCCTGAGGTCCCCGTCGTAACTCGAGAACACCTGCCGCAACTCGAGAAAATCCAGGAAGTTCTCCCTTCCAGGCGAGATGAGGCCTATTTCCGATGAGGCGTCTGGAGACTAATGACACCGAACCTCTGGAACTTCGAAAGGGTCTTTCACACCCTTGCTGCAACTCAAGAAGTTCACCGCCATACCCGTCTCCACTCGAGATTAAACACGATGGTCCCGCCCACATCCAGAGGAGCCCCGTTTCCCCTTCGTAGCTCGAGATGAGGGATCCTTTCCCTGCTATCAACGGGATAGAATTCCCGGCGTTCCCGTCGCATCTCAAGTGGAGGCACTCTCAACAGGAAAGATGAGAGGAACTCCATGGTCGTACCACCATTCCAAGAGTCCCCGAGATTTCTCAGTCCATTCCAGAGGAAACTCTTTGCCCTGCACTGGCTCATCTTTCACGCCGAGGATCGACTCACACCACGGTGGCACGTGGGACAGCCCTGTGGGAAAGCCTCGAGGGAAAGCCTCGAGGGAAAACCACAGATCCTTTGATCCACGCGACGGGAAGCGTGACATTGCTGCTACAGCCTGGAAGGAAAGCGCACGTGCATGCCCCCACTCGAGACGAGGCCTGACTCCCCTGGGGAGACTCCAGAAGTACCCAAAGATCCATGTCAGCCCCTGAGAGGAATCCTCGGTTCCGGCCCTGACTCCACCAAAGGGTTTTGGCCCCGGTATCGACGGAAGAGTAATCCCGAGAGGCCCCCTAGCAACTCGCATGGGGACTGGCCTCTCCTGAGGCCACCAGGGCGGGTCCCTGAGGTCCCCGTCGTAACTCGAGAACACCTGCCGCAACTCGAGAAAATCCAGGAAGTTCTCCATTCCAGGCGAGATGAGGCCTATTTCCGATGAGGCGTCTGCAGACTAATGACACCTAACGTCTGGAACTTCCAAAGGGTCTTTCACACCCTTGCTGCAACTCAAGAAGTTCACCGCCATACCCGTCTCCACTCGAGAGGAAGCACGATGGTCCCGCCCACATCCAGAGGAGCCCCGTTTCCCCCTCGGAGCTCGAGATGAGGGATCCTTTCCCTGCTTTCAACGGGAAAGAATTCCCGGCGTTCCCGACGCATCTCAAGAGGAGGCACTCTCAACAGGAAAGGCGAGAGGAACTCCATGGTCGTACCACCATTCCAATAGTCCCCCAGATGTCTCAGTCCATTCCAGAGGAAGCTCTTTGCCCTGCACTGGCTCATGTTTCACGCCGAGGATCGACTCACACCACGGTGGCACGTGGGACAGCCCTGTGGGAAAGCCTCGAGGGAAAGCCTCGAGGGAAAACCACAGATCCTTTGATCCACGCGACGGGAAGCGTGACATTGCTGCTACAGCCTGGAAGGAAAGCGCACGTGCATGCCCCCACTCGAGACGAGGCCTGACTCCCCTGGCGAGACTCCAGAAGTACCCAAAGATCCATGTCAGCCCCTGAGAGGAATCCTCGGTTCCGGCCCTGACTCCACCAAAGGTTTTTGGCCCCGGTATCGACGGGAGAGGAATTCCGAGAGGGCCCCTAGCAACTCGCATGGGGACTGGCCTCTCCTGAGGCCACCAGGGCGGGTCCCTGAGGTCCCCGTCGTAACTCGAGAACACCTGCCGCAACTCGAGAAAATCCAGGAAGTTCTCCCTTCCAGGCGAGATGAGGCCTATTTCCGATGAGGCGTCTGGAGACTAATGACACCTAACCTCTGGAACTTCGAAAGGGTCTTTCACACCCTTGCTGCCACTCAAGAAGTTCACCGCCATACCCGTGTCCACTCAAGAGGAAGCACGATGGTCCCGCCCACATCCAGAGGAGCACCATTTCCCCCTCGTAGCTCGAGATGAGGGATCCTTTCCCTGCTTTCAACGGGAAAGTATTCCCGGCGTTCCCGTCGCATCTCAAGAGGAGGCACTCTCAACAGGAAAGGCGAGAGGGACTCCATGGTCGTACCACCATTCCAAGAGTCCCCCAGATGTCTCAGTCCATTCCAGAGGAACCTTTTTGCCCTGCACTGGCTCATCTTTCACGCCGAGGATCAACTCACACCATGGTGGCACATGGGACAGCCCTGTGGGAAAGCCTCGAGGGAAAGCCTTGAGGGAAAACCACAGATCCTTTGATCCACGCCACGGGAAGCGTGAGATTGCTGCTACAGCCTGGAAGGAAAGCGCACGTGCATGCCCCCACTCGATACGAGGCCTGACTCCCCTGGGGAGACTCCAGAAGTACCCAAAGATCCATGTCAGCCCCTGAGAGGAATCCTCGGTTCCGGTCCTGACTCCACCAAAGGGTTTTGGCCCCGGTATCGATGGGAGAGGAATCCCGAGAGAACCCCTAGCAACTCGCATGGGGACTGGCCTCTCCTGAGGCCACCAGGGCGGGTCCCTGAGGTCCCCGTCGTTACTCGAGAACACCTGCCGCAACTCGAGAAAATCCAGGAAGTTCTCCATTCCAGGCGAGATGAGGCCTATTTCCGATGAGGCGTCTGCAGACTAATGACACCTAACGTCTGGAACTTCCAAAGGGTCTTTCACACCCTTGCTGCAACTCAAGAAGTTCACCGCCATACCGTCTCCACTCGAGAGGAAGCACGATGGTCCCGCCCACATCCACAGGAGCCCCGTTTCCCCCTCGTAGCTCGAGATGAGGGATCCTTTCCCTGCTTTCAACGGGAAAGAATTCCCGGCGTTCCCGTCGCATCTCAAGAGGAGGCACTCTCAACAGGAAAGGCGAGAGGAACTCCATGGTCGTACCACCATTCCAAGAGTCCCCCAGATGTCTCAGTGCATTCCAGAGGAACCTCTTTGCCCTGCACTGGCTCATCTTTCACGCCGAGGATCGACTCACACCACGGTGGCACGTGGGACAGCCCTGTGGGAAAGCCTCGAGGGAAAGCCTCGAGGGAAAACCACAGATCCTTTGATCCACGCGACGGGAAGCGTGACATTGCTGCTACAGCCTGGAAGGAAAGCGCACGTGCATGCCCCCACTCGAGACGAGGCCTGACTCCCCTGGGGAGACTCCAGAAGTACCCAAAGATCCATGTCAGCCCCTGAGAGGAATCCTTGCTTCCGGCCCTGACTCCACACAAGGTTTTTGGCCCCGGTATCGACGGGAGAGGAATCCCGAGAGGCCCCCTAGCAACTCGCATGGGGACTGGCCTCTCCTGAGGCCACCAGGGCGGGTCCCTGAGGTCCCCCTCGTAACTCGAGAACACCTGCCGCAACTCGAGAAAATCCAGGAAGTTTTCCCTTCCAGGCGAGATGAGGCCTATTTCCAATGAGGCGTCTGGAGACTAATGACACCTAACCTCTGGAACTTCGAAAGGGTCTTTCACACTTTTGCTGCAACTCAAGAAGTCCACCGCCATACCCGTCTCCACTCGAGAGGAAGCACGATGGTCCCGCCCACATCCAGAGGAGCCCCGTTTCCCCCTCGGAGCTCGAGATGAGGGATCCTTTCCCTGCTTTCAACGGGAAAGAATTCCCGGCGTTCCCGTCGCATCTCAAGAGGAGGCACTCTTAACAGGAAAGGCGAGAGGAACTCCGTGGTCGTACCACCATTCCAAGAGTCCCCCAAATGTCTCAGTCCATTCCAGAGGAACCTCTTTGCCCTGCACTGGCTCATCTTTCACGGCGAGGATCCACACACACCACGGTGGCACGTGGGACAACCCTGTGGGAAAGCCTCGAGGGAAAGCCTCGAGGGAAAACCACAGATCCTTTGATCCACGCGACGGGAAGCGTAACATTGCTGCTACAGCCTGGAAGGAAAGCGCACGTGCATGCCCCCACTCGAGACGAGGCCTGACTCCCCTGGGGAGACTCCAGAAGTACCCAAAGATCCATGTCAGCCCCTGAGAGGAATCCTCGGTTCCGGCCCTGACTCCACACAAGGTTTTTGGCCCCGGTATCGACGGGAGAGGAATCCCGAGAGGCCCCCTAGCAACTCGCATGGGGACTGGCCTCTCCTGAGGCCACCAGGGCGGGTCCCTGAGGTCCCCGTCGTAACTCGAGAACACCTGCCGCAACTCGAGAAAATCCAGGAAGTTCTCACTTCCAGGCGAGATGAGGCCTATTTCCGATGAGGCGTCTGGAGACTAATGACACCTAACCTCTGGAACTTCGAAAGGGTCTTTCACACTTTTGCTGCAACTCAAGAAGTTCACCGCCATACCCGTCTCCACTCGAGAGGAAGCACGATGGTCCCGCCCACATCCAGAGGAGCCCCGTTTCCCCCTCGTAGCTCGAGATGAGGGATCCTTTCCCTGCTTTCAACGGGAAAGAATTCCCGGCGTTCCCGTCGCATCTCAAGAGGAGGCACTCTTAACAGGAAAGGCGAGAGGAACTCCGTCGTCGTACCACCATTCCAAGAGTCCCCCAGATGTCTCAGTCCATTCCAGAGGAACCTCTTTGCCCTGCACTGGCTCATCTTTCACGCCGAGGATCCACGCACACCACGGTGGCACGTGGGACAACCCTGTGGGAAAGCCTCGAGGGAAAGCCTCGAGGGAAAACCACAGATCCTTTGATCCACGCGACGGGAAGCGTGACATTGCTGCTACAGCCTGGAAGGAAAGCGCACGTGCATGCCCCCACTCGAGACGAGGCCTGACTCCCCTGGGGAGACTCCAGAAGTACCCAAAGATCCATGTCAGCCCCTGAGAGGAATCCTCGTTTCCGGCCCTGACTCCACACAAGGTTTTTGGCCCCGGTATCGACGGGAGAGGAATCCCGAGAGGCCCCCTAGCAACTCGCATGGGGACTGGCCTCTCCTGAGGCCACCAGGGCGGGTCCCTGAGGTCCCCGTCGTAACTCGAGAACACCTGCCGCAACTCGAGAAAATCCAGGAAGTTCTCCCTTCCAGGCGAGATGAGGCCTATTTCCGATGAGGCGTCTGGAGACTAATGACACCTAACCTCTGGAACTTCGAAAGGGTCTTTCACATCCTTGCTGCAACTCAAGAAGTTCACCGCCATACCCGTCTCCACTCGAGAGGAAGCACGATGGTCCCGCCCACATCCAGAGGAGCCCCGTTTCCCCCTCGTAGCTCGAGATGAGGGATCCTTTCCCTGCTTTCAACGGGAAAGAATTCCCGGCGTTCCCGTCGCATCTCAAGAGGAGGCACTCTCAACAGGAAAGGCGAGAGTAACTCCATGGTCGTACCACCATTCCAAGAGTCCCCCAGATGTCTCAGTCCATTCCAGAGGAGCCTCTTTGCCCTGCACTGGCTCATCTTTCACGCCGAGGATCGACTCACACCACGGTGGCACGTGGGACAGCCCTGTGGGAAAGCCTCGAGGGAAAGCCTCGAGGGAAAACCACAGATCCTTTGATCCACGCGACGGGAAGCGTGACATTGCTGCTACAGCCTGGAAGGAAAGCGCACGTGCATGCCCCCACTCGAGACGAGGCCTGACTCCCCTGGGAAGACTCCAGAAGTACCCAAAGATCCATGTCAGGCCCTGAGAGAAATCCTCGGTTCCGGCCCTGACTCCACACAAGGTTTTTGCCCCAGTATCGACGGGAGAGGAATCCCGAGAGGCCCCCTAGCAACTCGCATGGGGACTGGCCTCTCCTGAGGCCACCAGGGCGGGTCCCTGAGGTCCCCGTCGTAACTCGAGAACACCTGTCGCAACTCGAGAAAATCCAGGAAGTTCTCCCTTCCAGGCGAGATGAGGCCTATTTCCGATGAGGCGTCTGGAGACTAATGACACCGAACCTCTGGAACTTCGAAAGGGTCTTTCACACCCTTGCTGCAACTCAAGAAATTCACCGCCATACCCGTCTCCACTCGAGAGGAAACACGATGGTCCCGCCCACATCCAGAGGAGCCCCGTTTCCCCCTCGTAGCTCGAGATGAGGGATCCTTTCCCTGCTATCAACGGGAAAGAATTCCCGGCGTTCCCGTCGCATCTCAAGAGGAGGCACTCTCAACAGGAAAGAAGAGAGGAACTCCATGGTCGTACCACCATTCCAAGAGTCCCCGAGATTTCTCAGTCCATTCCAGAGGAACCTCTTTGCCCTGCACTGGCTCATCTTTCACGCCGAGGATCGACTCACACCATGGTGGCACGTGGGACAGCCCTGTGGGAAAGCCTCGAGGGAAAGCCTCGAGGGAAAACCACAGATCCTTTGATCCACGCGACGGGAAGCATGACATTGCTGCTACAGCCTGGAAGGAAAGCGCACGTGCATGCCCCCACTCGAGACGAGTCCTGACTCCCCTGGGGAGACTCCAGAAGTACCCAAAGATCCATGTCAATCCCTGAGAGGAATCCTCGGTTCCGGCCCTGACTCCACACAAGGTTTTTGGCCCCAGTATCGACGGGAGAGGAATTCCGAGAGGCCCCATAGCAACTAGCATGGGGACTGGCCGTTCCTGAGGCCACCAGGGCGGGTCCCTGAGGTCCCAGTCGTAAATCGAGAACACCTGCCGCAACTCGAGAAAATCCAGGAAGTTCTCCTTTCCAGGCGAAATGAGGCCTATTTCCGATGAGGCGTCTGGAGACTAATGACACCTAACCTCTGGAACTTCGAAAGGGTCTTTCACACCCTTGCTGCAACTCAAGAATTTCACCGCCATACCCGTCTCCACTCGAAAGGAAGCACGATGGTCCCGCCCACATCCAGAGGAGCCCCGTTTCCCCCTCGTAGCTCGAGATGAGGGATCCTTTCCCTGCTTTCAACGGGAAAGAATTCCCGGCGTTCCCGTCGCATCTCAAGAGGAGGCACTCTCAACAGGAAAGGCGAGAGGAACTCCATGGTCGTACCACCATTCCAAGAGTCCCCCAGATGTCTCAGTCCAATCCAGAGGAACCTCCTTGCCCTGCACTGTCTCATCTTTCACGCCGAGAATCGACTCACACCACGGTGGCACGTGGGACAGCCCTGTGGGAAAGCCTCGATGGAAAACCACATATCCTTTGATCCACGCGACGGGAACCGAGACATTGCTGCTACAGCCTGGAAGGAAAGCGCACGTGCATGCCCCCACTCGAGACAAGGCCTGACTCCCCTGGGGAGACTCCAGAAGTACCCAAAGATCCATGTCAGCCCCTGAGAGTAATCCTCGGTTCCGGCCCTGACTCCACACAAGTTTTTTGGCCCCGGAATCGACAGGAGAGGAATCCTGAGAGGCCCCCGAGCAACTCGCATGGGGATTGGCCTTTCCTGAGGCCACCAGGGCGGGTCCCTGAGGTCCCCGTCGTAACTCGAGAACACCTGCCGCAACTTGAGAAACTTCAGGAAGTTCTCCCTTCCAGGCGAGATGAGGCCTATTTCCGATGAGGCGTCTGGAGACTAATGACACCGAACCTCTGGAAATTCGAAAGGGTCTTTCACACCCTTGCTGCAACTCAAGAAGTTCACCGCCATACCCGTCTCCACTCGAGAGGAAGCACGATGGTCCCGCCCACAGCCAGAGGAGCCCCGTTTCCCCCTCGTAGCTCGAGATGAGGGATCCTTTCCCTGCTTTCAACGGGAAAGAATTCCCGGCGTTCCCGTCGCATCTCAAGAGGAGGCACTCTCAACAGGAAAGGCGAGAGTAACTCCATGGTCGTATCACCATTCCAAGAGTCCCCCAGATGTCTCAGTCCATTCCAGAGGAACCTGTTTGCCCTGCACTGGCTCATCTTTCACGCCGAGGATCGACTCACACAACGGTGGCACGTGAGACAGCCCTGTGGGAAAGCCTCGAGGGAAAGCCTCGAGGGAAAACCACAGATCCTTTGATCCACGCGACGGGAAGCGTGACATTGCTGCTACAGCCTGGAAGGAAGGCGCACGTGCATGCCCCCACTCGAGACGAGGCCTGACCCCCCTGGGGAGACTCCAGAAGGACCCAAAGACCCATGTCAGCCCCTGAGAGAAATCCTCGGTTCCGGCCCTGACTCCACAGAAGGATTTTGGCCCCGGTATCGACGGGAGAGGAATCCCGAGAGGCCCCCGAGCAACTCGCATGGGGACTGGCCTTTCCTGAGGACACCAGGGCGGGTCCCTGAGGTCCCCGTCGTAACTCGAGAACACCTGCCGCAACTCGAGAAAATCCAGGAAGTTCTCCGTTCCAGGCGAGATGAGGCCTATTTCTGATGAGGCGTCTGGAGTCTAATGACAGCTAATCTCTGGGACTTCAAAAGGGTCTTTCACACCCTTGCTGCAACTCAAGAAGTTCACCGCCATACCCGTCTCCACTCGAGAGGAAGCACGATGGTCCCGCCCACATTCAGAGGAGCCCCGTTTCCCCCTCGGAGCTCGAGATGAGGGATCCTTTCCCTGCTTTCAACAGGAAAGAATTCCCGGCGTTCCCGTCGCATCTCAAGAGGAGGAACTCTCAACACGAAAGGCGAGAGGAACTCCATGGTCGTACCACCATTCCAAGAGTCCCCCAGATGTCTCAGTCCATTCCAGAGGAACCTCTTTGCCCTGCACTGGCTCACCTTTCACGCCGAGGATCGACTCACACCACGGTGGCACGTGGGACAGCCCTGTGGGAAAGCCTCGAGGGAAAACCACAGATCCTTTGATCCACGCGACGGGAACCGTGACATTGCTGCTACAGCCTGTAAGGAAAGCGCACGTGCATGCCCCCACTCGAGACGAGGCCTGACTCCCCTGGGGAGACTCCAGAAGTACCCAAAGATCCATGTCAGCCCCTGAGAGGAATCCTCGGTTCCGGCCCTGACTCCACACAAGTATTTTGGCCCCGGTATCGACGGGAGAGGAATCCCGAGAGGCCCCCTAGGAACTCGCAAGGGGACTGACCTTTCCTGAGGCCACCATGGCGGGTTCCTGAGGTCCCCGTCGTAAATCGAGAACACCTGCCGCAACTCGAGAAAATCCAGGAAGTTCTCCTTTCCAGGCGAAATGAGGCCTATTTCCGATGAGGCGTCTGGAGACTAATGACACCTAACCTCTGGAACTTCGAAAGGGTCTTTCACACCCTTGCTGCAACTCAAGAAGTTCACCGCCATATCCGTCTCCACTCGAGAGGAAACATGATGGTCCCGCCCACATCCAGAGGAGCCCCGTTTGCCCCTCGTAGCTCGAGATGAGGGATCCTTTCCCTGCTATCAACGGGAAAGTATTTTCGGCGTTCCCGTCGCATCTCAAGAGGAGGCAATCTCAACAGGAAAGACGAGAGGAACTCCATGGTCGTACCACCATTCCAAGAGTCCCCCAGATGTTTCAGTCTATTCCGGAGGAACCTCTTTGCCCTGCACTGACTCATCTTTCATGCCGAAGATCGACTCACACCACGGTGGCACGTGGGACAGCCCTGTGGGATAGCCTCGAGGGAAAGCCTAGAGGGAAAACCACAGATCCTTTGATCCACGCGACGGGAAGCGTGACATTGCTGCTACAGCCTGGAAGGAAAGCGCACGTGCATGCCCCCACTCGAGACGAGGCCTGACTCCCCTGGGGAGACTCCAGAAAGACTCAAAGATCCATGTCAGCCCCTTAGAGGAATCCTCCGTTCCGGCCCTGACTCCACACAAGGTTTTAGGCCCCGGTATCGACTGGAGAGGAATCCCGAGAGGTACCCTAGCAACTCGTATGGGGACTGGAGTTTCCTGAGGCCACCAGGGCTTGTCCCTCACGTCCCCGTCGTAACTCGAGAACACCTGCCGCAACTCGAGAAAATCCAGGAAGTTCTCCCTTCCAGGCGAGATGAGGCTTATTTCCGATAAGGCGTCTGGAGACTAATGACACGGAACCTCTGGAACTTCGAAAGGGTCTTTCACACCCTTGCTGCAACTCAAGAAGTTCACCGCCATATCCGTCTCCACTCGAGAGGAAACATGATGGTCCCGCCCACATCCAGAGGAGCCCCGTTTGCCCCTCGTAGCTCGAGATGAGGGATCCTTTCCCTGCTATCAACGGGAAAGTATTTTCGGCGTTCCCGTCGCATCTCAAGAGGAGGCACTCTCAACAGGAAAGACGAGAGGAACTCCATGGTCGTACCACCATTCCAAGAGTCCCCCAGATGTCTCAGTCCAATCCAGAGGAACCTCCTTGCCCTGCACTGTCTCATCTTTCACGCCGAGAATCGACTCACACCACGGTGGCACGTGGGACAGCCCTGTGGGAAAGCCTCGAGGGAAAACCACATATCCTTTGATCCACGCGACGGGAACCGAGACATTGCTGCTACAGCCTGGAAGGAAAGCGCACGTGCATGCCCCCACTCGAGACAAGGCCTGACTCCCCTGGGGAGACTCCAGAAGTACCCAAAGATCCATGTCAGCCCCTGAGAGTAATCCTCGGTTCCGGCCCTGACTCCACACAAGTTTTTTGGCCCCGGAATCGACAGGAGAGGAATCCTGAGAGGCCCCCGAGCAACTCGCATGGGGATTGGCCTTTCCTGAGGCCACCAGGGCGGGTCCCTGAGGTCCCCGTCGTAACTCGAGAACACCTGCCGCAACTTGAGAAACTTCAGGAAGTTCTCCCTTCCAGGCGAGATGAGGCCTATTTCCGATGAGGCGTCTGGAGACTAATGACACCGAACCTCTGGAAATTCGAAAGGGTCTTTCACACCCTTGCTGCAACTCAAGAAGTTCACCGCCATACCCGTCTCCACTCGAGAGGAAGCACGATGGTCCCGCCCACATCCAGAGGAGCCCCGTTTCCCCCTCGTAGCTCGAGATGAGGGATCCTTTCCCTGCTTTCAACGGGAAAGAATTCCCGGCGTTCCCGTCGCATCTCAAGAGGAGGCACTCTCAACAGGAAAGGCGAGAGTAACTCCATGGTCGTATCACCATTCCAAGAGTCCCCCAGATGTCTCAGTCCATTCCAGAGGAACCTGTTTGCCCTGCACTGGCTCATCTTTCACGCCGAGGATCGACCCACACAACGGTGGCACGTGAGACAGCCCTGTGGGAAAGCCTCGAGGGAAAGCCTCGAGGGAAAACCACAGATCCTTTGATCCACGCGACGGGAAGCGTGACATTGCTGCTACAGCCTGGAAGGAAGGCGCACGTGCATGCCCCCACTCGAGACGAGGCCTGACCCCCCTGGGGAGACTCCAGAAGTACCCAAAGACCCATGTCAGCCCCTGAGAGAAATCCTCGGTTCCGGCCCTGACTCCACAGAAGGATTTTGGCCCCGGTATCGACGGGAGAGGAATCCCGAGAGGCCCCCGAGCAACTCGCATGGGGACTGGCCTTTCCTGAGGACACCAGGGCGGGTCCCTGAGGTCCCCGTCGTAACTCGAGAACACCTGCCGCAACTCGAGAAAATCCAGGAAGTTCTCCGTTCCAGGCGAGATGAGGCCTATTTCTGATGAGGCGTCTGGAGTCTAATGACAGCTAATCTCTGGGACTTCAAAAGGGTCTTTCACACCCTTGCTGCAACTCAAGAAGTTCACCGCCATACCCGTCTCCACTCGAGAGGAAGCACGATGGTCCCGCCCACATTCAGAGGAGCCCCGTTTCCCCCTCGGAGCTCGAGATGAGGGATCCTTTCCCTGCTTTCAACAGGAAAGAATTCCCGGCGTTCCCGTCGCATCTCAAGAGGAGGAACTCTCAACACGAAAGGCGAGAGGAACTCCATGGTCGTACCACCATTCCAAGAGTCCCCCAGATGTCTCAGTCCATTCCAGAGGAACCTCTTTGCCCTGCACTGGCTCACCTTTCACGCCGAGGATCGACTCACACCACGGTGGCACGTGGGACAGCCCTGTGGGAAAGCCTCGAGGGAAAACCACAGATCCTTTGATCCACGCGACGGGAACCGTGACATTGCTGCTACAGCCTGTAAGGAAAGCGCACGTGCATGCCCCCACTCGAGACGAGGCCTGACTCCCCTGGGGAGACTCCAGAAGTACCCAAAGATCCATGTCAGCCCCTGAGAGGAATCCTCGGTTCCGGCCCTGACTCCACACAAGTATTTTGGCCCCGGTATCGACGGGAGAGGAATCCCGAGAGGCCCCCTAGGAACTCGCAAGGGGACTGACCTTTCCTGAGGCCACCATGGCGGGTTCCTGAGGTCCCCGTCGTAAATCGAGAACACCTGCCGCAACTCGAGAAAATCCAGGAAGTTCTCCTTTCCAGGCGAAATGAGGCCTATTTCCAATGAGGCGTCTGGAGACTAATGACACCTAACCTCTGGAACTTCGAAAGGGTCTTTCACACCCTTGCTGCAACTCAAGAAGTTCACCGCCATATCCGTCTCCACTCGAGAGGAAACATGATGGTCCCGCCCACATCCAGAGGAGCCCCGTTTGCCCCTCGTAGCTCGAGATGAGGGATCCTTTCCCTGCTATCAACGGGAAAGTATTTTCGGCGTTCCCGTCGCATCTCAAGAGGAGGCAATCTCAACAGGAAAGACGAGAGGAACTCCATGGTCGTACCACCATTCCAAGAGTCCCCCAGATGTTTCAGTCTATTCCGGAGGAACCTCTTTGCCCTGCACTGACTCATCTTTCATGCCGAAGATCGACTCACACCACGGTGGCACGTGGGACAGCCCTGTGGGATAGCCTCGAGGGAAAGCCTAGAGGGAAAACCACAGATCCTTTGATCCACGCGACGGGAAGCGTGACATTGCTGCTACAGCCTGGAAGGAAAGCGCACGTGCATGCCCCCACTCGAGACGAGGCCTGACTCCCCTGGGGAGACTCCAGAAAGACTCAAAGATCCATGTCAGCCCCTTAGAGGAATCCTCCGTTCCGGCCCTGACTCCACACAAGGTTTTAGGCCCCGGTATCGACTGGAGAGGAATCCCGAGAGGTACCCTAGCAACTCGTATGGGGACTGGAGTTTCCTGAGGCCACCAGGGCTTGTCCCTCACGTCCCCGTCGTAACTCGAGAACACCTGCCGCAACTCGAGAAAATCCAGGAAGTTCTCCCTTCCAGGCGAGATGAGGCTTATTTCCGATAAGGCGTCTGGAGACTAATGACACGGAACCTCTGGAACTTCGAAAGGGTCTTTCACACCCTTGCTGCAACTCAAGAAGTTCACCGCCATATCCGTCTCCACTCGAGAGGAAACATGATGGTCCCGCCCACATCCAGAGGAGCCCCGTTTGCCCCTCGTAGCTCGAGATGAGGGATCCTTTCCCTGCTATCAACGGGAAAGTATTTTCGGCGTTCCCGTCGCATCTCAAGAGGAGGCACTCTCAACAGGAAAGACGAGAGGAACTCCATGGTCGTACCACCATTCCAAGAGTCCCCCAGATGTCTCAGTCCATTCCAGAGGAACCTCTTTGCCCTGCACTGGCTCATCTTTCACGCCGAGGATCGACTCACACC
Organism: Capricornis sumatraensis; assembly: GCF_032405125.1. Taxonomy (NCBI): domain Eukaryota; kingdom Metazoa; phylum Chordata; class Mammalia; order Artiodactyla; family Bovidae; genus Capricornis; species Capricornis sumatraensis. The sequence continues at coordinate 1,490,533 of NW_027184615.1, read as the reverse complement.
ACGGTGGCACGTGGGACAGCCCTGTGGGAAAGCCTCGAGGGTAAACCACAGATCCTTTGATCCACGCGACGGGAAGCGTGACATTGCTGCTACAGCCTGGAAGGAAAGCGCACGTGCATGCCCCCACTCGAGACGAGGCCTGACTCCCCTGGGGAGACTCCAGAAGTACCCAAAGATCCATGTCAGCCCCTGAGAGGAATCCTCGGTTCCGGCCCTGACTCCACACAAAGTTTTTGGCCCCCGTATCAACGGGAGAGGAATCCCGAGAGGCCCCCGAGCAACTCGCATGGGGACTGGCCTTTCCTGAGGCCACCAGGGCGGGTCCCTGAGGTCCCCGTCGTAACTCGAGAACACCTGCCGCAACTCGAGAAAATCCAGGAAGTTCTCCCTTCCAGGCGAGATGAGGCCTATTTCCGATGAGACGTCTGGAGACTAATGACACCGAACCTCTGGAACTTCGAAAGGGTCTTTCACACCCTTGCTGCAACTCAAGAAGTTCACCGCCATACCCGTCTCCACTCGAGAGGAAACACGATGGTCCCGCCCACATCCAGAGGAGCCCCGTTTCCCCCTCGTAGCTCGAGATGAGGGATCCTTTCCCTGCTATCAACGGGAAAGAATTCCCGGCGTTCCCGTCGCATCTCAAGAGGAGGCACTCTCAACAGGAAAGATGAGAGGAACTCCATGGTCGTACCACCATTCCAAGAGTCCCCGAGATTTCTCAGTCCATTCCAGAGGAAACTCTTTGCCCTGCACTGGCTCATCTTTCACGCCGAGGATTGACTCACACCACGGTGGCACGTGGGACAGCCCTGTGGGAAAGCCTCGAGGGAAAGCCTCGAGGGAAAACCACAGATCCTTTGATCCACGAGCCGGGAAGCGTGACATTGCTGCTACAGCCTGGAAGGAAAGCGCATGTGCATGCCCCCACTCGAAACGAGGCCTGACTCCCCTGGGGAGACTCCAGAAGTACCCAAAGATCCATGTCAGCCCCTGAGAGGAATCTTCGGTTTCGGCCCTGACTCCACACAAGGTTTTTGGCCCCGGTATCGACGGGAGAGGAATCCGGTGAGGACCCCTAGCCACTCGCATGTAGACTGGCCTCTCCTGTGGCCACCACGGCGGGTCCCTGAGGTCCCCGTCGTAACTCAAGAACACCTGCCGCAATTCGAGAAAATCCAGGAAGTTCTCCCTTCCAGGCGAGATGAGGCCTATTTCCGATGAGGCGTCTGGAGTCTAATGACAGCTAATCTCTTGGACTTCAAAAGGGTCTTTCACACCCTTGCTGCAACTCAAGAAGTTCACCGCCATACCCGTCTCCACTCGAGAGGAAGCACGATGGTCCCGCCCACATCCAGAGGAGCCCCGTTTCGCCCTCGGAGCTCGAGATGAGGGAACCTTTCCCTGCTATCAACGGGAAAGTATTTTCGGCGTTCCCGTCGCATCTCAAGAGGAGGCACTCTCAACAGGAAAGACGAGAGGAACTCCATGGTCGTACCACCATTCCAAGAGTCCCCGAGATTTCTCAGTCCATTCCAGAGGAACCTCTTTGCCCTGCACTGGCTCATCTTTCACGCCGAGGATCGACTCACACCACGGTGGCACGTGGGACAGCCCAGTGGGAAAGCCTCGAGGGAAAACCAGAGATCCTTTGATCCACGCGACGGGAATCGTGACATTGCTGCTACAGCCTGGAAGGAAAGCGCACGTGCATGCCCCCACTCGAGACGAGGCCTGACTCCCCTGGGGAGACTCCAGAAGTACCCAAAGATCCATGTCATCCCCTGAGAGGAATCCTCGGTTCCGGCCCTGACTCCACACAAAGTTTTTGGCCCCGGTATCGACGGGAGAGGAATCCCGAGAGGCCCCCGAGCAACTCGCATGGGGACTGGCCTTTCCTGAGGACACCAGGGCGGGTCCCTGAGGTCCCCGTCGTAACTCGAGAACACCTGCCGCAACTCGAGAAAATCCAGGAAGTTCTCCCTTCCAGGCGAGATGAGGCCTATTTCCGATGAGACGTCTGGAGACTAATGACACCGAACCTCTGGAACTTCGAAAGGGTCTTTCACACCCTTGCTGCAACTCAAGAAGTTCACCGCCATACCCGTCTCCACTCGAGAGGAAACACGATGGTCCCGCCCACATCCAGAGGAGCCCCGTTTCCCCCTCGTAGCTCGAGATGAGGGATCCTTTCCCTGCTATCAACGGGAAAGAATTCCCGGCGTTCCCGTCGCATCTCAAGAGGAGGCACTCTCAACAGGAAAGGCGAGAGGAACTCCATGGTCGTACCACCATTCCAAGAGTCCCCGAGATTTCTCAGTCCATTCCAGAGGAAACTCTTTGCCCTGCACTGGCTCATCTTTCACGCCGAGAATCGACTCACACCACGGTGGCACGTGGGACAGCCCTGTGGGAAAGCCTCGAGGGAAAACCACAGATCCTTTGATCCATGCGACGGGAAGAATGACATTGCTGCTACAGCCTGGAAGGAAAGCGCACGTGCATGCCCCCACTCGAGACGAGGCCTGACTCCCCTGGGGAGACTCCAGAAGTACCCAAAGATCCATGTCAGCCCCTGAGAGGAATCCTCGGTTCCGGCCCTGGCTCCACACAAGGTTTTTGGCCCCGGTATCGACGGGAGAGGAATCCCGATAGGCCCCCTAGCAACTAGCATGGGGACTGGCCGTTCCTGAGGCCACCAGGGCGGGTCCCTGAGGTCCCCGTCGTAACTCGAGAACACCTGCCGCAACTCGAGAAAATCCAGGAAGTTCTCCTTTCCAGGCGAAATGAGGCCTATTTCTGATGAGGAGTCTGGAGACTAATGACACCTAACCTCTTGAACTTTGAAAGGGTCTTTCACACCCTTGCTGCAACTCAAGAATTTCACCGCAATACCCGTCTCCACTCGAGAGGAAGCACGATGGTCCCGCCCACATCCAGAGGAGCCCCGTTTCCCCCTCGTAGCTCGAGATGAGGGATCCTTTCCCTGCTTTCAACGGGAAAGAATTCCCGGCGTTCCCGTCGCATCTCAAGAGGAGGCACTCTCAACAGGAAAGGCGAGAGGAACTCCATGGTCGTACTACCATTCCAAGAGTCCCCCAGATGTCTCAGTCCAATCCAGAGGAACCTCTTTGCCCTGCACTGGCTCATTTTACACGCCGAGAATCGACTCACACAACGGTGGCACGTGGGACAGCCCTGTGGGAAAGCTTCGAGGGAAAACCACAGATCCTTTGATCCACGAGACGGGAAGCGTGACATTGCTGCTACAGCCTGGAAGGAAGGCGCACGTGCATGCCCCCACTCGAGACGAGGCCTGACCACCCTGGGGAGACTCCAGAAGTACCCAAAGACCCATGTCAGCCCCTGAGAGGAATCCTCGGTTCCGGCCCTGACTGCACACAAGGTTTTTTGCCCCGGCATCGACCGGAGAGGAATCCCGAGAGGCCCCCTAGTAACTCGCATGGGGACTGGCCTCTCCTGAGGCCACCAGGGCGGGTCCCTGAGGTCCCCGTCGTGACTCGAGAACACCTGCCGCAACTCGAGAAAATCCAGGAAGTTCTCCCTTCCAGGCGAGATGAGGCCTATTTCCGATGAGGCGTTTGGAGACGAATGACACCTAACCTCTGGAACTTCGAAAGGGTCTTTCACACCCTTGCTGCAACTCAAGAAGTTCAGCGCCATACCCGTGTCCACTCGAGAGGAAGCACGATCGTCCCGCCCACATCCAGAGGAGCCCAGTTTCCCCCTCGTAGCTCGAGATGAGGGATCCTTTCCCTGCTTTCAACGGGAAAGAATTCCCGGCGTTCCCGTCGCATCTCAAGAGGAGGCACTCTCAACAGGAAAGGCGAGAGGAACTCCATGGTCGTACCACCATTCCAAGAGTCCCCCAGATGTCTCAGTCCATTCCAGAGGAACCTCTTTGCCCTGCACTGGCTGATCTTTCACGCCGAGGATCGACTCACACCACGGTGGCACGTGGGACAGCCCTGTGGGAAAGCCTCGAGGGAAAGCCTCGAGGGAAAACCACAGATCCTTTGATCCACGCCACGGGAAGCGTGACATTGCTGCTACAGCCTGGAAGGAAAGCGCACGTGCATGCCCCCACTCGAGACGAGGTCTGACTCCCCTGGGGAGACTCCAGAAGTACCCAAAGATCCATGTCAGCCCCTGAGAGGAATCCTCGGTTCGGCCCTGACTCCACACAAGGTTTTTTGCCCCGGTATCGACCGGAGAGGAATCCCGAGAGGCCCCCTAGTAACTGGCATGGGGACTGGCCTCTCCTGAGGCCACCAGGGCGTGTCCCTGAGGTCCCCGTCGTAACTCGAGAACACCTGCCACAACTCGAGAAAATCCAGGAAGTTCTCCCTTCCAGGCGAGATGAGGCCTATTTCCCATGAGGCGTCTGGAGACTAATGACACCTAACCTCTGGAACTTCGAAAGGGTCTTTCACACCCTTGCTGCAACTCAAAAAGTTCACCGCCATACCCGTCTCCACTCGAGAGGAAGCACGATGGTCCCGCCCACATCCCGAGGAGCCCCGTTTCCCCCTCGTAGCTCGAGATGAGGGATCCTTTCCCAGCTTTCAACGGGAAAGAATTCCCGGCGTTCCCGTCGCATCTCAAGAGGAGACACTCTCAACAGGAAAGGCGAGAGGAATTCCATGGTCGTACCACCATTCCAAGAGTCCCCCAGATGTCTCAGTCCATTCCAGAGGAACCTCTTTGCCCTGCACTGGCTCATCTTTCACGCCGAGGATCGACTCATAGCACGGTGGCACGTGGGACAGCCCTGTGGGAAAGCCTCAAGGGAAAGCCTCGAGGGAAAACCACAGATCCTTTCATCCACCCCACAGGAAGCTTGACATTGCTGCTACAGCCTGGAAGGAAAGCGCACGTGCATGCCCCCACTCGAGACGAGGCCTGACTCCCCTGGGGAGACTCCAGAAGTACCCAAAGCCCCATGTCAGCCCCTGAGAGGTATCCTCGGTTCCGGCCCTGACTCCACACAAGTATTTTGGCCCCGGTATCGACGGGAGAGGAATCCCGAGAGGCCCCCTAGGAACTCGCATGGGGACTGGCCTTTCCTGAGGCCACCAGGGCGGGTCCCTGAGGTCCCCGTCGTAACTGGAGAACACCTGCCACAACTAGAGAAAATCCAGGAAGTTCTCCCTTCCAGGCGAGATGAGGCCTATTTCCGATGAGGCGTCTGGACACTAATGACACCTAACCTCTGGAACTTCGAAAGGGTCTTTCACACCCTTGCTGCAACTCAAGAAGTTCACCGCCATACCCGTCTCCACTCGAGAGGAAACACGATGGTCCCGCCCACATCCAGAGGAGCCCCGTTTCCCCCTCGTAGCTCGAGATAAGGGATCCTTTCCCTGCTATCAACGGGAAAGAAATCCCGGCGTTCCCGTCGCATCTCAAGATGAGGCACTCTCAACAGGAAAGATGAGAGGAACTCCATGGTCGTACCACCATTCCAAGAGTCCCCGAGATTTCTCAGTCCATTCCAGAGGAAACTCTTTGCCCTGCACTGGCTCATCTTTCACGCCGAGGATCGACTCACACCACGGTGACTCGTGGGACAGCCCTGTGGGAAAGCCTCGAGGGTAAACCACAGATCCTTTGATCCACGCGACGGGAAGCGTGACATTGCTGCTACAGCCTGGAAGGAAAGCGCACGTGCATGCCCCCACTCGAGACGAGGACTGACTCCCCTGGGGAGACTCCAGAAGTACCCCAAGATCCATGTCAGCCCCTGAGAGGAATCCTCGGTTCCGGCCCTGACTCCACACAAGGTTTTTGGCCCCGTTATCGACGTGAGAGGAATCCCGAGAGGCCCCCTAGCACCTCGCATGGGGACTGGCCTTTCCTGAGGCCACCAGGCCGGTCCCTGAGGTCCCGGTCGTAACTGGAGAACACCTGCCGCAACTCGAGAAAATCCAGGAAGTTCTCCCTTCCAGGCGAGATGAGGCCTATTTCCGATGAGGCGTCTGGACACTAATGACACCTAACCTCTGGAACTTCGAAAGGGTCTTTCACACCCTTGCTGCAACACAAGAAGTTCACCGCCATACCCGTGTCGACTCGAGAGGTAGCATGATGGTCCCGCCCACATCCAGAGGAGCCCCGTTTCCCCCTCGTAGCTCGAGATGAGGGATCCTTTCCCTGCTTAAAACGGGGAAGAATTCCCGGCGTTCCCGTCACATCTCAAGAGGAGGCACTCTCAACAGGAAAGGCGAGAGGAACTCCATGGTCGTACCACCATTCCAAGAGTCCCCCAGATGTCTCAGTCCATTCCAGAGGAACCTCTTTGCCCTGCACTGGCTCATCTTTCACGTCGAGGATCGAATCACACCACGGTGGCACGTGGGACAGCCCTGTGGGAAAGCCTCAAGGGAAAGCCTCGATTGAAAACCACAGATCCTTTGATCCACGCGACGGGAAGCGTGACATTGCTGCTACAGCCTGGAAGGAAAGCGCACGTGCATGCCCCCACTCGAGACGAGGCCTGACTCCCCTGGGGAGACTCCAGAAGTACCCCAAATCCATGTCAGCCCGGAGAGGAATCCTCGATTCCGGCCCTGACTCCACACAAGGTTTTTGGCCCCGGTATCGACGGAAGAGGAATCCCGAGAGGCCCCCTAGCACCTCGCATGGGGACTGGCCTTTCCTGAGGCCACCAGGCCGGTCCCTGAGGTCCCCGTCGTAACTGGAGAACACCTGCCGCAACTCGAGAAAATCCAGGAAGTTCTCCCTTCCAGGCGAGATGAGGCCTATTTCCCATGAGGCGTCTGGAGACTAATGACACCTAACCTGTGGAACTTCGAAAGGGTCTTTCACACCCTTGCTGCAACTCAAGTAGATCACCGCCATACCCGTCTCCACTCGAGAGGAAGCACGATCGTCCCACCCATAACCAGAGGAACCCCGTTTCCCCCTCGTAGCTCAAGATGAGGGATCCTTTCCCTGCTTTAAATGGGAAAGAATTCCGGGGTTCCCTTCGCATCTCAAGAGGAGGCACTCTCCACAGGAAAGGCGAGAGGAACTCCATGGTCGTACCACCATTCCAAGAGTCCCCCAGATGTCTCAGTCCATTCCAGAGGAACCTCTTTGCCCTGCACTGGCTCATCTTTCACGCCGAGGATCGACTCACACCACGGTGGCACGTGGGACAGCCCTGTGGGAAAGCCTCGAGGGAAAACCACAGATCCTTTGATCCACGAGACGGGAAGCGTGACATTGCTGCCACAGCCTGGAAGGAAAGCGCACGTGCATGCCACCACTCGAGACGAGGCCTGACTCCCCTGGGGAGACTCCAGACGTACCCAAAGATCCATGTCAGCCGCTGAGAGGAATCCTCGGTTCCGGCCCTGACTGCACACAAGGATTATGGCCCCGGTATCGATGGGAGAGGAATCCCGAGAGGCCCCCTAGCACCTCGCATGGGGACTGGCCTCTCCTGAGGCCACCAGGGCGGGTCCCTGAGGTCCCCGTCGTAACTCGAGAACACCTGCCACAACTCGTGAAAATCCAGGAAGTTCTCCATTCCAGGCGAGATGAGGCCTATTTCCTATGAGGTGTCTGGAGACTAATGACACCGAACCTCTGGAACTTCGAAAGGGTCTTTCACACCCTTGCTGCAACTCAAGAAGTTCACTGCCATACCCGTCTCCACTCGAGAGGAAGCACGATGGTCCCGCCCACATCCAGAGGAGCCCCGTTTCCCCCTCGGAGCTCGAGATGAGGGATCCTTTCGCTGCTTTCAACGGGAAAGAATTCCTGGCGTTCCCGTCGCATCTCAAGAGGAGGCACTCTCAACAGGAAAGGCGAGAGGAAATCCATGGTCGTACCACCATTCCAAGAGTCCCCCAGATGTCTCAGTCCATTCGAGAGGAAGCTCTTTGCCCTGCACTGGCTCATCTTTCACGCCGAGGATCGACTCACACCACGGTGGCACGTGGGACAGCCCTGTGGGAAAGCCTCGAGGGAAAGCCTCGAGGGAAAACCACAGATCCTTTGATCCACGCGAAGGGAAGCGTGACATTGCTGCTACAGCCTGGAAGGAAAGCGCACATGCATGCCCCCACTCGAGACGAGGCCTGACTCCCCTGGGGAGACTCCACAAGTACACAAAGATCCATGACAGACCCTGAGAGGAATCCTCGGTTCTGGCCCTTACTCCGCACAAGGTTTTTGGCCCCGGTATCGACGGGAGAGGAATCCCGAGAGGCCCCCTAGCACCTCGCATGGGGACTGGCCTCTCCTGAGTTCACCAGGGCGGGTCCCTGAGGTCCGCGTCGTAAATCGAGAACACCTGCCGCAACTCGAGAAAATCCAGGAAGTTCTCCCTTCCAGGCGAGATGAGGCCTATTTCCGATGAGGCGTCTGGAGACTAATGACACCTAACCTCTGGAACTTCGAAAGGGTCTTTCACACCCTTGCTGCAACTAAAGAAGTTCACCGCCATGCCCGTCTCCACTCGAGAGGAAGCACGATGGTCCCGCCCACATCCAGAGGAGCCCCGTTTCCCCCTCGTAGCTCGAGATGAGGGATCCTTTCCCTGCTTTCAACGGGAAAGAATTCCCGGCGTTTCCGTCGCATCTCAAGAGGAGGCACTCTCAACAGGAAAGGCGAGAGGAACTCCATGGTCGTACCACCATTCCAAGAGTTCCCCAGATGTCTCAGTCCATTCCAGAGGAACCTCTTTGCCCTGCACTGGCTCATCTTTCACGCCGAGAATCGACTCACACCACGGTGGCACGTGGGACAGCCCTGTGGGAAAGCCTCGAGGGAAAGCCTCGAGGGAAAACCACAGATCCTTTGATCCACGCGACGGGAAGAGTGACATTGCTGCTACAGCCTGGAACGAAAGCGCACGTGCATTCCCCCACTCGAGACGAGGCCTGACTCCCCTGGGGAGACTCCACAAGTACCCAAAGAACCATGTCAGTCCCTGAGCGGAATCCTCGGATCCGGCCCTGACTCCACACAAGGTTTTTGGCCCCGGTATCGACGGGAGAGGAATCCCGAGAGGCCCCCTAGCAACTCGCATGGGGACTGGCCTCTCCTGAGGCCACCAGGGCGGGTCCCTGAGGTCCCCGTCGTAACTCGAGAACACCTGCCGCAACTCGAGAAAATCCAGGAAGTTCTCCCTTCCAGGCGAGATGAGGCCTATTTCCGATAAGGCGTCTGGAGACTAATGACACCTAACCTCTGGAACTTCGAAAGGGTCTTTCACACCCTTGCTGCGACTCAAGAAGTTCACCGCCATACCCGTGTCCACTCGAGAGGAAGCACGATGGTCCCGCCCACATCCAGAGGAGCCCCGTTTCCCCCTCGTAGCTCGAGATGAGGGATCCTTTCCCTGCTTTAAACGGGAAAGAATTCCCGGCGTTCCCGTCGCATCTCAAGAGGAGGCACTCTCAACAGGAAAGGCGAGAGGAACTCCATGGTCGTACCACCATTCCAAGAGTACCCCAGATGTCTCAGTCCATTCCAGAGGAACCTCTTTGCCCTGCACTGGCTCATCTTTCACGCCGAGGATCGACTCACACCACGGTGGCACGTGGGACAGCCCTGTGGGAAAGCCTCGAGGGAAAGCCTCGAGGGAAAACCGCAGATCCTTTGATCCACGCTACGGGAAGGGTGACATTGCTGCTACAGCCTGGAAGGAAAGTGCACGTGCATGCCCCCACACGAGACGAGGCCTGTCTCCCCTGACGAGACTCCAGAAGTACCCAAAGATCCATATCAGTCCCTGAGAGGAATCCTCGGTTCCGGCCCTGACTCCACACAAGGTTTTTGGCCCCTGTATCGACGGGAGAGGAATCCCGAGGGGCCCCCTAGCAACACGCATAGGGACTGGCCTCTCCTGAGGCCAACAGGGCGGGTCCCTGAGGTCCCCGTCGTAACTCGAGAACACCTGCTGCTACTCGAGAAAATCAAGGAAGTTCTCCCTTCCAGGCGAGATGAGGCCTATTTCCGATGAGGCGTCTGGAGACTAATGACACCTAACCTCTGGAACTTCGAAAGGGTCTTTCACACCCTTGTTGCAACTCAAGAAGTTCACCGCCATACCCGTCTCCACTCGAGAGAAAGCACGATGGTCCCGCCCACATCCAGAGGAGCCCCGTTTCCCCCTCGTAGCTCGAGATGAGGGATCCTTTCCCTGCTTTCAACGGGAAAAAATTCCCGGCGTTCCCGTCGCATCTCAAGAGGAGGCACTCTCAACAGGAAAGGCGAGAGGAACTCCATGGTCGTACCACCATTCCAAGAGTCCCCCAGATTTCTCAGTCCATTCCAGAGGAACCTCTTTGCCCTGCACTGGCTCATCTTTCACGCCGAGGATCGACTCACACCACGGTGGCACGTGGGACAGCCCTGTGGGAAAGCCTATAGGGAAAACCACAGATCCTTTGATCCACGCGACGGGAAGCGTGACATTGCTGCTACAGCCTGGAAGGAAAGCGCACGTGCATGCCCCCACTCGAGACGAGGCCTGACTCCCATGGGGAGACTCCAGAAGTACCCAAAGATCCATGTCAGCCCCTGAGAGGAATCCTCGGTTCCAGCCCTGACTCCACAGAAGGTTTTTGGCCCCGGTATCAACGGGAGAGGAATCCCGAGAGGCCCCCTAGCAACTCGCATGGGGACTGGCCTCTCCTGAGGCCACCAGGGCGGGTCCCTGAGGTCCCCGTCGTAACTCGAGAACACCTGCCGCAACTCGAGAAAATCCAGGAAGTTCTCCCTTCCAGGCGAGATGAGGCTTATTTCCGATGAGGCGTCTGGAGACTAATGACACCTAACCTCTGGAACTTCGAAAAGGTCTTTCACACCCTTGCTGCGACTCAAGAAGTTCACCGCCATACCCGTCTCCACTCGAGAGGAAGCACGATGGTCCCGCCCACATCCAGATGAGCCCCGTTTCCCCCTCGTAGCTCGAGATGAGGGATCCTTTCCCTGCTTTCAACGGGAAAGAATTCCCGGCGTTCCCGTCGCATCTCAAGAGGAGGCACTCTCAACAGGAAAGGCGAGAGGAACTCCATGGTCGTACCACCATTCCAAGAGTCCCCCAGATGTCTCAGTCCATTCCAGAGGAACCTCTTTGCCCTGCACTGGCTCATCTTTCACGCCGAGGATCGACTCACACCACGGTGGCACGTGGGACAGCCCTGTGGGAAAGCCTCGAGGGAAAGCCTCGAGGGAAAACCACAGATCCTTTGATCCACGTGACGGGAAGCGTGACATTGCTGCTACAGCCTGAAAGGAAAGCGCACGTGCATGCCCCCACTCGAGACGAGGCCTGACTCCACTGGGGAGACTCCAGAAGTACCCAAAGATCCATGTCAGCCCCTGAGAGGAATCCTCGGTTCCGGCCCTGACTCCACACAAGGTTTTTGGCCCCGGTATCGACGGGAGAGGAATCCCGAGAGGCCCCCTAGCAACTCGCATGGGGACTGGCCTCTCCGGAGGCCACCAGGGCGGGTCCCTGAGGTCCCCGTCGTAATTCGAGAACACCTGCCGCAACTCGAGAAAATCCAGGAAGTTCTCCCTTCCAGGCGAGATGAGGCCTATTTCCGATGAGGCCTCTGGAGACTAATGACACCAAACCTCTGGAACTTCGAAAGGGTCTTTCACACCCTTGCTGCAACTCAAGAAGTTCACCGCCATACCCGTCTCCACTCGAGAGGAAGCACGATGGTCCCGCCCACATCCAGAGGAGCCCCGTTTCCCCCTCGTAGCTCGAGATGAGGGATCCTTTCCCTGCTTTCAACGGGAAAGAATTCCCGGCGTTCCCGTCGCATCTCAAGAGGAGGCACTCTCAACAGGAAAGGCGAGAGGAACTCCCTGGTCGTACCACCATTCCAAGAGTCCCCCAGATGTCTCAGTCCATTCCAGAGGAACCTCTTTGCCCTGCACTGGCTCATCTTTCACGCCGAGGATCGACTCACAACACGGTGGCACTTGGGACAGCCCTGTGGGAAAGCCTCGAGGGAAAGCCTCGAGGGAAAACCACAGATCTTTGATCCACGCGACGGGAAGCGTGACATTGCTGCTACAGCCTGGAAGGAAAGCGCACGTGCATGCCCCCACTCGAGACGAGGCCTGACTCCCCTGGGGAGACTCCAGAAGTACCCAAAGATCCATGTCTGCCCCTGAGAGGAATCCTCGGTTCCGGCCCTGACTGCACACAAGGTTTTTGGCCCCGGTATCGACGGGAGAGGAATCCCGAGAGGCCCCCTAGCAACTCGCATGGGGACTGGCCTCTCCTGAGGCCACCAGGGCGGGTCCCTGAGGTCCCCGTCGTAACTCGAGAACACCTGCCGCAAGTCGAGAAAATCCAGGAAGTTCTCCCTTCCAGGCGAGATGAGGCCTATTTCCGATGAGGCGTCTGGAGACTAATGACACCTAACCTCTGGAACTTCGAAAGGGTCTTTCACACCCTTGCTGCAACTCAAGAAGTTCACCGCCATACCCGTCTCCACTCGAGAGGAAGCACGATGGTCCCGCCCACATCCAGAGGAGCCCCGTTTCCCCCTCGTAGCTCGAGATGAGGGATCCTTTCCCTGCTTTCAACGGGAAAGAATTCCCGGCGTTCCCGTCGCATCTCAAGAGGAGGCACTCTCAACAGGAAAGGCGAGAGGAACTCCATGGTCGTACCACCATTCCAAGAGTCCCCCAGATGTCTCAGTCCATTCCAGAGGAACCTCTTTGCCCTGCACTGGCTCATTTTTCACGCCGAGAATCGACTCACACCACGGTGTCACGTGGGACAGCCCTGTGGGAAAGCCTCGAGGGAAAGCCTCGAGGGAAAACCACAGATCCTTTGATCCACGCTACGGGAAGCGTGACATTGTTGCTACAGCCTGGAAGGAAAGTGCACGTGCATGCCGCCACACGAGACGAGGCCTGTCTCCCCTGACGAGACTCCAGAAGTACCCAAAGATCCATATCAGTCCCTGAGAGGAATCCTCGGTTCCGGCCCTGACTCCACACAAGGTTTTTGGCCCCTGTATCGACGGGAGAGGAATCCCGAGGGGCCCCCTAGCAACACGCATAGGGACTGGCCTCTCCTGAGGCCAACAGGGCGGGTCCCTGAGGTCCCCGTCGTAACTCGAGAACACCTGCTGCAACTCGAGAAAATCAAGGAAGTTCTCCCTTCCAGGCGAGATGAGGCCTATTTCCGATGAGGCGTCTGGAGACTAATGACACCTAACCTCTGGAACTTCGAAAGGGTCTTTCACACCCTTGTTGCAACTCAAGAAGTTCACCGCCATACCCGTCTCCACTCGAGAGAAAGCACGATGGTCCCGCCCACATCCAGAGGAGCCCCGTTTCCCCCTCGTAGCTCGAGATGAGGGATCCTTTCCCTGCTTTCAACGGGAAAAAATTCCCGGCGTTCCCGTCGCATCTCAAGAGGAGGCACTCTCAACAGGAAAGGCGAGAGGAACTCCATGGTCGTACCACCATTCCAAGAGTCCCCCAGATGTCTCAGTCCATTCCAGAGGAACCTCTTTGCCCTGCACTGGCTCATCTTTCACGCCGAGGATCGACTCACACCACGGTGGCACGTGGGACAGCCCTGTGGGAAAGCCTCTAGGGAAAACCACACATCATTTGATCCACGCGACGGGAAGCGTGACATTGCTGCTACAGCCTGGAAGGAAAGTGCACGTCCATGCCCCCACTCGAGACGAGGCCTGACTCCCCTGGGGAGGCTCCAGAAGTACCCAAAGATCCATGTCAGCCCCTGAGAGGAATCCTCGGTTCCGGCCCTGACTCCACACAAGGTTTTTGGCCCCGGTATCGACGGGAGAGGAATCCCGAGAGGCCCCCTAGCAACTCGCATAGGGACTGGCCTCTCCTGAGGCCACCAGGGCGGGTCCCTGAGGTCCCCGTCGTAACTCGAGAACACCTGCCGCAACTCGAGAAAATCCAGGAAGTTCTCCCTTCCAGGCGAGATGAGGCCTATTTCCGATGAGGCGTCTGGAGACTAATGACACCTTACCTCTGGAACTTCGAAAGGGTCTTTCACAGCCTTGCTGCAACTCAAGAAGTTCACCACCATACCCGTCTCCACTAGAGAGGAAGCACGATGGTCCCGCCCACATCCAGAGGAGCCCCGTTTCCCCTTCGTAGCTCGAGATGAGGGATCCTTTCCCTGCTTTCAACGGGAAAGAATTCCCGGCGTTCCCGTCGCATCTCAAGAGGAGGCACTCTCAACAGGAAAGGCGAGAGGAACTCCATGGTCGTACCACCATTCCAAGAGTCCCCCAGATGTCTCAGTCCATTCCAGAGGAACCTCTTTGCCCTGCAGTGGCTCATCTTTCACTCCGAGAATCGACTCACACCACGGTGGCACGTGGGACAGCCCTGTGGGAAAGCCTCGAGGGAAAGCCTCGAGGGAAAACCACAGATCCTTTGATCCACGCGACGGGATGCGTGACATTGCTGCTACAGCCTGGAAGGAAAGCGCACGTGCATGCCCCCACTCGAGACGAGGCCTGACTCCCCTGGGGAGACTCCACAAGTACCCAAAGATCCATGTCAGCCCCTGAGAGGAATCCTCGGTTCCGGCCCTGACTCCACACAAGGTTTTTCGCACCGGTATCAACGGGAGAGGAATCCCGAGAGGCCCCCTAGCAACACGCCTAGGGACTGGCCTCTCCTGAGGCCACCAGGGCGGGTCCCTGAGGTCCCCGTCATAACTCGAGAACACCTGCCGCAACTCGAGAAAATCCAGGAAGTTCTCCCTTCCAGGCGAGATGAGGCCTATTTCCGATGAGGCGTCTGGAGACTAATGACACCTAACCTCTGGAACTTCGAAAGGGTCTTTCACACCCTTGCTGCAACTCAAGAAGTTCACCGCCATACCCGTCTCCACTCGAGAGGAAGCACGATGGTCCCGCCCACATCCAGAGGAGCCCCGTTTCCCCCTCGTAGCTCGAGATGAGGGATCCTTTCCCTGGTTTCAACGGGAAAGAATTCCCGGCGTTCCCGTCGCATCTCAAGAGGAGGCACTCTCAACAGGAAAGGCGAGAGGAACTCCATGGTCGTACCACCATTCCAAGAGTCCCCCAGATGTCTCAGTCCATTCCAGAGGAACCTCTTTGCCCTGCACTGGCTCATCTTTCACGCCGAGGATCGACTCACAACACGGTGGCACTTGGGACAGCCCTGTGGGAAAGCCTCAAGGGAAAGCCTCGAGGGAAAACCACAGATCCTTTGATCCACGCGACGGGAAGCGTGACATTGCTGCTACAGCCTGGAAGGAAAGCGCACGTGCATGCCCCCACTCGAGACGAGGCCTGACTCCCCTGGGGAGACTCCAGAAGTACCCAAAGATCCATGTCAGCCCCTGAGAGGAATCCTCGGTTCCGGCCCTGACTCCACACAAGCTTTTTGGCCCCGGTATCGACGGGAGAGGAATCCCGAGAGGCCCCCTAGCAACTCGCATGGGGACTGGCCTCTCCTGAGGTTACCAGGGCGGGTCCCTGAGGTCCCCGTCGAAACTCGAGAACACCTGCCGCAACTCGAGAAAATCCAGGAAGTTCTCCCTTCCAGGCGAGATGAGGCCTATTTCCGATGAGGCGTCTGGAGACTAATGACACCTAACCTCTGGAACTTCGAAAGGGTCTTTCACACCCTTGCTGCAACTCAAGAAGTTCACCGCCATACCCGTCTCCACTCGAGAGGAAGCACGATGGTTCCGCCCACATCCAGAGGAGCCCCGTTTCCCCCTCGTAGCTCGAGATGAGGGATCCTTTCCCTGCTTTCAACGGGAAAGAATTCCCGGCATTCCCGTCGCATCTCAAGAGGAGGCACTCTCAACAGGAAAGGCGAGAGGAACTCCATGGTCGTACCACCATTCCAAGAGTCCCCCAGATGTCTCAGTCCATTCCAGAGGAACCTCTTTGCCCTGCACTGGCTCATCTTTCACGCCGAGGATCGACTCACACCACGGTGGCACGTGGGACAGCCCTGTGGGAAAGCCTCGAGGGAAAGCCTCGAGGGAAAACCACAGATCCTTTGATCCAAGCGACGGGAAGCGTGACATTGCTGCTAAAGCCTGGAAGGAAAGCGCACGCGCATGCCCCCACTCGAGACGAGGCCTGACTCCCCTGGGGAGACTCCAGAAGTACCCAAAGATAAATGTCAGCCCCTGAGAGGAATCCTCGGTTCCGGCCCTGACTCCACACAAGGTTTTTGGCCCCAGTATCGACGGGAGAGGAATCCCGAGAGGCCCCCTAACAACTCGCATGGGGACTGGCCTCTCCTGAGGCCACCAGGGCGGGTCCCTGAGGTCCCCGTCGTAACTCGAGAACACCTGCCGCAACTCGAGAAAATCCAGGAAGTTCTCCCTTCCAGGCGAGATGAGGCCTATTTCCGATGAGGCGTCTGGAGACTAATGACACCTAACCTCTGGAACTTCGAAAGGGTCTTTCACACCCTTGCTGCAACTCAGGAAGTTCAACGCCATACCCGTCTCCACTCGAGAGGAAGCACGATGGTCCCGCCCACATCCAGAGGAGCCCCGTTTCCCCCTCGTAGCTCGAGATGAGGGATCCTTTCCCTGGTTTCAACGGGAAAGAATTCCCGGCGTTCCCGTCGCATCTCAAGAGGAGGCACTCTCAACAGGAAAGGCGAGAGGAACTCCATGGTCGTACCACCATTCCAAGAGTCCCCCAGATGTCTCAGTCCATTCCAGAGGAACCTCTTTGCCCTGCACTGGCTCATCTTTCACGCCGAGGATCGACTCACACCACGGTGGCACGTGGGACAGCCCTGTGGGAAAGCCTCGAGGGAAAACCACACATCATTTGATCCACGCGACGGGAAGCGTGACATTGCTGCTACAGCCTGGAAGGAAAGTGCACGTGCATGCCCCCACTCGAGACGAGGCCTGACTCCCCTGGGGAGACTCCAGAAGTACCCAAAGATCCATGTCAGCCCATGAGAGGAATCCTCGGTTCCGGCCCTGACTCCACACAAGGTTTTTGGCCCCGGTATCGACGGGAGAGGAATCCCGAGAGGCCCCCTAGCAACTCGCTTAGGGACTGGCCTCTCCTGAGGCCACCAGGGCGGGTCCCTGAGGTCCCCGTCGTAACTCGAGAACACCTGCCGCAACTCGAGAAAATCCAGGAAGTTCTCCCTTCCAGGCGAGATGAGGCCTATTTCCGATGAGGCGTCTGGAGACTAATGACACCTAACCTCTGGAACTTCGAAAGGGTCTTTCACACCCTTGCTGCAACTCAAGAAGTTCACCGCCATACCCGTCTCCACTAGAGAGGAAGCACGATGGTCCCGCCCACATCCAGAGGAGCCCCGTTTCCCCCTCGTAGCTCGAGATGAGGGATCCTTTCCCTGCTTTCAACGGGAAAGAATTCCCGGCGTTCCCGTCGCATCTCAAGAGGAGGCACTCTCAACAGGAAAGGCGAGAGGAACTCCATGGTCGTACCACCATTCCAAGAGTCCCCCAGATGTCTCAGTCCATTCCAGAGGAACCTCTTTGCCCTGCACTGGCTCATCTTTCACGCCGAGGATCGACTCACACCACGGTGGCACGTGGGACAGCCCTGTGGGAAAGCCTCGAGGGAAAGCCTCGAGGGAAAACCACAGATCATTTGATCCACGCGACAGGTAGCGTGACATTGCTGCTACAGCCTGGAAGGAAAGTGCACGTGCATGCCCCCACTCGAGACGAGGCCTGACTCCCCTGGGGAGACTCCAGAAGTACCCAAAGATCCATGTCAGCCCCTGAGAGGAATCCTCGGTTCCGGCCCTGACTCCACACAAGCTTTTTGGCCCCGGTATCGACGGGAGAGGAATCCCGAGAGGCCCCCTAGCAACTCGCATAGGGACTGGCCTCTCCTGAGGCCACCAGGGCGGGTCCCTGAGGTCCCCGTCGTAACTCGAGAACACCTGCCGCAACTCGAGAAAATCCAGGAAGTTCTCCCTTCCAGGCGAGATGAGGCCTATTTCCGATGAGGCGTCTGGAGACTAATGACACCTTACCTCTGGAACTTCGAAAGGGTCTTTCACAGCCTTGCTGCAACTCAAGAAGTTCACCACCATACCCTGCCGGAAGCCAGTGTGAGGAATCCCGCCCGTGACAAGGTCATGAGGAAGGAAGCTGACATACGCAAGGCGTGCTCAGACTTCAGGGACCCCTCTGGATATTCCTAAGCATGTACCCCAGCAAAAATCTGCTGGCTTTTGTGCTCTGTTTTTCCACTTTTCTGATATTCTCTGGAAAAAAGTCAATTCAGGGTTTTAGTCTTCTGCATTTGAAAGGGATGTTTCAGTTAAACCCCTCTGATAGCTCTCTAGTCTGCCTAACAGGTTCCCCAGACCTCTTACAGCTTGTGAATTGCTTACAGCCCCCCAACCGCGAGAGGCACAAAGCTTACAGCTTGTGAATTGCTTACAGCCCCCCAACCGCGGGAGGCACAAAGCTTAAAAGCATCTTAAAGATACAGAGCCTTTTCTAAAGAGTTAAAAATTATATTGGTAGAGGGTTTTCACTGTTGACTCAAGGATTGCTGCCAGACCTCCTTATTCTTTATCTTTTAGGCACCTGGAAGGATGTTAATGTAAGCAGGATGTAGAAAAAGATACATAGTAGTTTTGATGTTAGCAACACTAGACTTTTGAGTTAATTGCTTCTCTTTTGCTATAAATCACTGCACTCCCTCTACTTGTTATAAGTTGCTGTATCCTTGCTGTCTAAGAATGTAACTTTCTTTAGTGCTTTCCGAGAGTGGCACCAGACCTTGGGAAGATCAACACAAATAAGTCTTGTGGTTGACAAACCCTTATCAGAAAAAAGGCTGTAAAATGTTAATTGGCCCTTTTGGTTGGAAGATGATGTAAATTACCTAAGACTTGTGTATACAATTAGGTATGCAGAGAGAAAAGCCTGGTTTTGATAAGAGTCTGGACTGCTAACGCTGCATAACTTTGTGTTACCCATTGATCTCCATGTTTTATCAAAAGTATAAAAGGCCTTCTGAACAATAAAGGACGGGACCAGATTCTCAGACCAGTTTCTCGGACTAGTCTCGGCCTGGTTTCTTGGGAATCTGGCTCCCCCCCTGTCTCTCTCTCTCTCTCTTTTTCTCTCCCTTTTCTTCCCTCTGCTCTTTACTTTAATTTCAGGCTGAATTTCCATCTGGGGCGCGGAGGCTCGCCAGGTCTACTTATTTGCCCTGGTTATTAAGATCCGCGAGAAAGGGAGCTTAAGGCGAGGCACCCTTAGATATTCAAGCGGGCACCGGTGGCCCAACGTAGATGGTGCAAATTCCTTGTCTGGAATTTTATTGGTCTTCCGCGTAAACCAAGCTATTCAGCCCTCTTTCTCCACTTAATCTTCCTACTGCACTACAGTTTCTTAATCTAATCTTATATTAATAAATAAACAAGTCTTTCCACGCCAACGCCGTCCACCCTTCGAATTCCCTGGATCCACCGGGGCTGGACCCCGGCAAGTGGCGCCCGGAACAGGCTATTCGAAGGTAGGTTCCTCGGAGCAAAAGCTCCCCCCGGAGCACTCTCTGTAGCTCCCCCCGGAGCACTCTCTGTTGCTCCCCCCGGAGCACTCTCTGTTGCTCCCCCCCGGAGTGACTTAATCACTCCCCCCGGAGTACTTTCGGGTACTCCCCCAGTGTTGAGTGTTCGGGACGGCTAGGACCCCACTCAGGGTGCCGCGGACCCCCCTGTAGGATAGACAGGGTGAGGAGGAGTGGGAAGTGTTCAAGGGTTTAAGAGAAACCTGGTGCTCTAGAGGTTGAAAAGAAACCTGCTATCTTAGGGTTGAAAACAAAACCCCCCTCGCCAAAGGTAAAACCTTTTTGTTGAGGTAGACTTTTCTATAAGACTTAATTTTCTGACATGGGTAACAGTGAATCAAAAGAAAGACAGCTTTTTACAGGAGTAATCTTGCAGTTACTAACTAAACGAGGAATTAAAGTTAAAAAATCCAATATTCATTCATTTTTTTCCTTTGTACAAGAACAGTGTCCCTGGTTTCCAGAAGAAGGCACTGTTAACTTAGACACCTGGGAGAGAGTAGGAAAACAACTAAAAACTTACCATGCTGAACATGGCTCACAAAAGGTGCCTACTGACGCCTTTTCCTTATGGAATATAATTAGGGACGCTCTAGACCCTGCCCCTGAATCTGAAAAGGTACATCTTAAAGAGGAAAGTGCAGAGAAAAAGGTATCTATCGAAGAGGAGAGTGATGAAAAGGAGGCTACACCTAACTATCGGCAGTTGAGTCAAATGATAGCTGCAATGACTGCCCAAGAAAAGGTAATAGATAGAGATGACAAAAAAGAGCAGCTTTCAGATGAGGAAGATTTGGAAGAGGAAGTAAGTCAAGATCATTCTGATGAGGACTGGTCTTTATTAAATAAAGATGCTCCAAGGAGTTTAAGAGAAACTTCTCCAATTAGATTATCTGCTCCAAAGAGCTTAATAAAAACTTCCCCAACCAGACCACCTGCTTCCACAAATTCAAGAGAAATTTCCTTAATTAAGCCTTCTGCTTCCAGAGGCTCAAGACAAATGTCCCCCATCAGATTATATGCACCTGAGAGTTTAAGGCCAGATTCCCCAGATAAAACATCCGTAAGACCTAAACACAGAACGGATAAAAAATTCCCAAAGTACGAAGAAAGTGACATAGGACACCCCTTGCCCCCCCCTCCCTATAAGGGTGAGGGGCCTCCACTAGAAGCTCCCCGAAGAAGAGTTTTCTCTAGCCCAGATGATGAACTTGATCCCCACCTTGAGGCTTGTTTCCCCATAATATTTGGTGGAAGTGGTGGGAGAACAGCCCCCCACTGGGAACCCATTCCAATGAAAATGATTAAAGAACTCAAACAGGCTTGTGCTTTGTATGGGCCTAAAGCCCCGTACACTGTATCATTGGTGGAAGCTTTAGCGGGCAGATGGATGACACCCCATGACTGGAAGACAGTCGCTAAAGCTTGTCTGTCTGGAGGTCAATATGTACTTTGGAGAACTGAATATGAAGATCTAGCCCAAAAACAGGCTGATGCTAACCAAAAATATGGCCCAAGATATATTATAAAAAATATGTTGGCAGGGACTAATGATTTTGGAACACTTAGAGATCAAATGGGATTAGATAAAACCACTTTAGATCAAGTAACCGCCTGCGCCCTTGGGGCTTGGCGTTTGTTGCCTGAAGGGAAAGAATCTACCTCTTCCTTCTCAAATGTTAAACAAAAACCAGAAGAGCCATATGAAGACTTTATATCAAGACTTGCAGAGGCAGTCAACAGAGTAATTTCCAACACTGAGGCAGCTAGTATATTGATAAAACAACTGGCATTTGAAAATGCTAATTCTACCTGCCAGGCCATTTTACGTCCTATTAAAAAAACTGGGGAAATAATAGATTATATCAGGCAATGTGCAGATGTAGGACCAGCGATGATGCAGGGCGTTGCCATAGCTGCAGCCATAAAGGGAAATTCTTACCAGCAGGCAGTACAGTCCTTTTTTACAAATAGAAATAACCCGTCAAAGAGTCATTCCAGTAGTCCAGGCCAGAATATTGGTTTATCCAAGGCCTGCTTCTCTTGCGGACGGGAAGGGCACCTTATGCGAGCTTGTCCCCAAAAAGCAGCCGGTTCTTCTCTGCCGAATTCTCCCTCCCCGGCTGTGCCTACTAATCTCCCTAGATCTCTCTGCCCTCGTTGTCAAAAAGGATATCACTGGGCAAAAGAATGTAGGTCACAATTCCATAGAAATGGAGCCTTTTTGGGCCCCGACCAGCAGTCGGGAAACGGATTGAGGGGCCAGCCTCAGGCCCCGACAACAATTGGGGCAGCCTCACTGAACCCATTCATTCCCTTCGTCCCATCGCAGAACTCATCAGAGCAACCCCAGGCAGCGCAGGACTGGACCTCAGTTCCACCACCTCAGCAATATTAACACCAGATAGCCCCACTGTAAAAATACCTACAGGAGTTAAAGGCCCATTACCAACAGGTTTAGTAGGAATTATACTAGGCAGAAGTTCCTTAGCTATGCAAGGTCTCACAATCATCCCTGGAGTAATTGACTCAGATTATACAGGAGAAATCCAGATAATGATTTCACCCCCAACTAAAACTTTCCAAATACATCAGGGACAAAGAATAGCCCAACTTTTGCTTTTGCCTTACCACACTGCAATTGGGCGCACAGCTACTCAAAATGAAAGGCAGGATAAAGGATTTGGGTCTAGTGATATGGTTTTTTGGATAACAGAAATTACTCAGAAACGTCCTATGAAGACTATCCTGATTAATGGCAAGTCTATTGTGGGGTTATTAGACACAGGAGCAGATGTTTCTTGCATTTCAGGAAAAGACTGGCCCAGCTCCTGGCCCACACATACTACTGAAAATAACTTGGTGGGGATAGGAAGAGCCCCCACAATAGCCAAAAGTGCAAAAATTTTAGATTGGCAATTTGAGGATACCCGTGGAACTTTCCAACCTTATGTCGTTCCTTCGCTCCCCCTTACCCTGTGGGGGAGGGACGTGCTATCTCAAATGGGAGTGTTACTTTTTAGCCCTGATGATAAAGTGACCTCTCAGATGTTGCAGATGGGCTATGATCCATCAAAAGGATTGGGTAAACAACAGACAGGAATAATTGAGCCAATTTGCCCAACTCCTCGCAAGCTACGTGCTGGATTGGGATATCCAAATTTATAATTGAGGCCATTGTTTTTGCTGCCGACCCCATCACATGGAAATCTCAAGATCCGGTGTGGGTAGAACAGTGGCCTCTGCATAAGGAAAAATTATTGGCAGCTAAAGCATTAATCTTTGAACAATTAGAATTGGGACATATTGAGCCCTCCAATAGCCCCTGGAACACTCCTATTTTTGTCATTAAGAAAAAATCTGGTAAATGGCGACTTTTACAGGATTTGAGAGCTATTAATGCCACCATGGAGGACATGGGGGCCTTACAGCCTGGGCTCCCTTCCCCAGTAGCCGTTCCAGAGGGATATAATATAATTGTTATTGATTTACAAGATTGTTTTTTCACTATTCCCTTAAATCCTGAGGATAAAAAGCGATTTGCCTTTAGTCTGCCATCAGAAAATCTTAAACAGCCTTATTTACGGTTTCAGTGGAAGGTTCTGCCTCAGGGAATGAAAAATAGCCCTACTTTATGCCAAAAATTTGTTAATGCCGCTCTAGAAGATACTAGGGCTAAATATGAACACGTGTATATGATTCACTATATGGATGATATTTTAATAGCTCATCCTGATAGAGTTCACCTGCAGACTGTGCTCCAGGACCTGACCCAGGCATTGACAGACAGAGGCCTAAAAATTGCCCCAGAAAAAATTCAAATCAATCCGCCCATAACTTACTTAGGAAGAGTCATAAATTCGGAAACGGTGACTCATACCCCGCTGCAATTGAGAAAAGACCATCTTATTACTTTAAATGATTATCAAAAACTCTTAGGTGATATTAATTGGATTAGACCATATTTAAAATTAACCACTGCCGAATTAAAACCTCTTTTTAACGCTTTACGCGGGGATCCTGATCCAACCTCAAAAAGACAATTAACAGCTGAGGCTCAAGAAGCCCTAGGCAAAGTAGAAGCAGCCTTATCAAATAGCTATGTAAAAAGAATTGATTTGACGATGACGTGGCAGTTCCTTTGCCTAGCTACTCCAACGGCGCCTACGGGAGTTCTGTGGCAACGCGGCCCTTTAGAATGGATCCATCTTCCTACCCAAGCTAAAAAAGTCGTGGCTTCTTATCCTGGTTTAATTGCCACATTAATGCTAAAAGGAAGGAAGCGGAGCATTGAATTGTTTGGTAAAGAGCCATCAGAGATTGTAATTCCATATAATAAGGAGCAGCTTGATGCTCTTTTAATGTTTGATGAAGACTGGCAGATTGCCATAGGGAATTACTGTGGTCAAATTTTGCATCATTTACCCTCGCATGTTTTACTAAATTTTATGTCTAACCATCCAGTTATTTTTCCTGTCCGGTGTAAACAGTTCCCTATTTCAGATGCTCAGGTAGTCTTTACT
The DNA here is from genome assembly GCF_032405125.1 of Capricornis sumatraensis. Taxonomy (NCBI): domain Eukaryota; kingdom Metazoa; phylum Chordata; class Mammalia; order Artiodactyla; family Bovidae; genus Capricornis; species Capricornis sumatraensis. The sequence goes on along the minus strand of NW_027184615.1, from coordinate 1,466,433 downwards.
GATGGATCGGCTAACGGTAGAGCCTCTATAGTCACAAGAGATCATCAAAAACTTTTGGAAACACAAGAAACTTCAGCTCAAAGGGCTGAAATCACAGCTGTTATTGAGGCCTTTGTTATGTTTGCGGAGAAAGAATTTAACCTTTATTCTGACTCTCAGTATGTGGTCAGGCTGTTTCCACACATTGAGACTGCAGTTTTGCCTGAAAACAAAACTGCTATCTTCCATTTGTTAACTAAACTGCAGCAGCAAATATGGAAAAGAAATCGGGCGTTCTTTATCGGCCACATTCGGGCTCATTCCGGCCTGCCTGGCCCTTTAAATGCTCTCAATGAATTGGCAGATTCGTTAACCAGGATTTCAGTGGCTTCTGTTTTTGAAGAAGCTCGAGCTTCTCACTCACTTCATCACCAAAATGCCACTGCCTTACGATACCAGTTTCAAATTCCTCGAGAATCTGCCCGAGAGATTGTTCGTTCTTGTTCACATTGTCCTACTACCGTGAATGCTTTGCCTCTGGGAGTTAACCCTCGCGGTCTCAAACCTAATGCACTCTGGCAAATGGATGTAACCCATGTCTCTTCATTTGGAAAACTGTCTTTTGTTCATGTAACTGTAGATACCTTCTCTCATGTTATTATTGCCACTGCTCGTACAGGGGAAGCAGTTAAAGATGTAATACAACATCTTTTTACATGCTTTTCCTATCTGGGCTTGCCAAAAGCTTTAAAAACTGATAATGCTCCTGCTTACACTTCTAAATCTTTTCAGCAATTCTGTACAAGATTTCAAATTAAACATAACACCGGCATCCCTTATAACCCACAAGGACAAGCCATTGTGGAAAGAGCACATCAAACACTGAAAATCCATATTCAAAAACTAAAAGAAGGGGAATTTAAATATAGTTCCCCCCATCAGATTTTGCAACATGCTCTTTTCGTAATAAATAACTTAAATGCTGATTCATCCGGAAACACTGCAATGCTTCGCCATTGGTGCCCAGAGCAATTGAATGCAAAACCATTAGTAAAATGGAGGGACCTTCTTTCCGGACAATGGAAAGGTCCTGACCCCTTATTAACCAATGGGCGAGGGTATGCTTGTGTTTTTCCACAGGACGCGGACGCTCCGATTTGGGTTCCAGACAGACTAATTCGCCATGTCTCAGCTCCCCGGATACCAGAATCCCCCGCCACCGCGATCTCTAAAAAGGAAGAAACTCCCTCTTCCCCCGCTCCCTCCGCCAGCACGGGAAACGCCGCTGACCCCAGGACAGCTGACATTGGAGATCCCGGATAGGCGCGGATCGGAGCCACCCACTGGACAGATGTCACGACTTCAGATACAGGATATTGCACCCCCTGATTTTTTGCCTCGCAGGAATCCATTAGGACGCCCAGCTCAGTCAACCCAACAAGCCTCCTTGCCCACCTGGGGACAGATTAAAGCTCTCTGTCGCCAGGCACAGGGGATAGCTACCCTACAGGGATCGTCAGTCTCTCCTGAAAAGGTGTTTATTGCCATGCTTGCCTTGCTCTCTTGCCAGGTAAGCGCTGCTCCCATTCCAACCAAATATTGGGCGTTTCTCCCGGATCCTCCAACTTTCCAAGTTGTTACTTGGAACAGTGACCCCATACGAGTTAGTACAGACCAGCCTCGCCTTTTGGGAGGATCTTATACTTCCTATACAAAAGACCAATACCCTATTAATTTCAATTATACCTTTAAAGGACTAGCAGATGATTTTCCTGTCTGCTTTAATTTTCCTCCTGGCCTTACAGGAGACTTCTTTACCAAGACAGGATGCATTGGAGCCTCCACAAAAGCAGTTATGACAGATTCCCCAACCTCTAAATTTGCATCTATAGGGGATCGGTCTGCTTGGATATTACGAGCCCGTATGCCTGGGGTCCTTGGCCCCTATAAGTCTTTGTCTCTCAAAACTCCATCAGAATATCCAAATTGTGATGATGTTGCTCCCTCAGATGTTATTTGGAAAACTATAGATGATCATTCAGGATATCCGATTTGGAAATCTTGTATTTATAATTCGAGAGTAGATTACAATATGCCGGGAGGAAGAAATTGTGCGATTCAGGACTGGAGCAACCCAAATCCAGGTCAAGACCCTGAGTCTGACGATGACTTTATCAATAGATTGGATAATTGGAAAGAATATTCAATTTCTTGGCCGTTAGTTGCCACCAGACGGCATCATAACCAATTTGTTCTCCCTATGCTGTCTTATATAACTAGAGGTAAAACCTTTTGGCAGCCAGAAATTTGGAGAGCCCTTGCGGCTACCGCCCCTATTATTTTAATCCGACCAAAAAATACCTCTATTTACTCTATTTTAGCTTGTCTACCCTCTCCTTATGTTTTTCTTTTCACTAATGATTCTGAAAGACTTAACATACAATTGAATTATACAGGTGGACCCCATGTAGTGTCTTGTGAACAATGTATGCTTTCATCCTGTTTAACTCCTCAATATAAAGTTTGCTCTTTCATGGTTTTAAAACGTCCGCCCTATCTCATGGTACCTGTAACTGTAGCCACGTATTGGTATGATAACCATGGCCTAGCTGTACTGCAACAGCTACAAGATTTAATGCGAACACGACGGTTTGTGGGCTTACTTGTTTTGGGAATATCAGCTTTGATAACCGCAATTACTTCTGTTACTGTGGCGGCATTATCATTGTCTCAACAAGTGTATACTGCCCAATATGTTGACACCGTATCCAAAAATGTTTCTCTAACGCTGGCAACCCAGGAAATTATAGATAGGAAGCTAGAAATAAGGATTGATGCCTTAGAAGAAGCAGTAATGCATATTGGGAATGAATTACAGAGTCTGAAAATGAAATTGGCTCTTTCATGTCATGCCGATTACCGGTGGATATGTGTTACATCCCTGAAAGTAAATGAGACAGATTTTAAATGGGAGAGGGTCAAAAATCATATTTTAGGTGTCTGGAACAGCTCAGATATTAGTTTAGATTTAGGGAAACTTCATAATCAGATTCAGACCTTGGAACACTCCCGATTAGATTTTACCGCCGCAGGAGAAGCCAATGACTTTTTCCAAACCTTCTCTGACTTCATTTCTGGAAAAACTCTTCTGACTACTGTCTCTAGCTATGCTGCTGTGGGTGCCATAATCCTGCTCCTTGTAATCGTGCTTCCTTGTGTTGTCAGGACTCTTCGGCAGAGCATTCGGAATCTCGCGACTGAACTGCACCTAATTTTTTTAAAAAACTAATAAAGAAGGGGGAGTTGCCGGAAGCCAGTGTGAGGAATCCCGCCCGTGACAAGGTCATGAGGAAGGAAGCTGACATACGCAAGGCGTGCTCAGACTTCAGGGACCCCTCTGGATATTCCTAAGCATGTACCCCAGCAAAAATCTGCCGGCTTTTGTGCTCTGCTTTTCCACTTTTCTGATATTCTCTGGAAAAAAGTCAATTCAGGGTTTTAGTCTTCTGCATTTGAAAGGGATGTTTCAGTTAAACCCCTCTGATAGCTCTCTAGTCGGCCTAACAGGTTCCCCAGACCTCTTACAGCTTGTGAATTGCTTACAGCCCCCCAACCGCGAGAGGCACAAAGCTTACAGCTTGTGAATTGCTTACAGCCCCCCAACCGCGGGAGGCACAAAGCTTAAAAGCATCTTAAAGATACAGAGCCTTTTCTAAAGAGTTAAAAATTATATTGGTAGAGGGTTTTCACTGTTGACTCAAGGATTGCTGCCAGACCTCCTTATTCTTTATCTTTTAGGCACCTGGAAGGATGTTAATGTAAGCAGGATGTAGAAAAAGATACATAGTAGTTTTGATGTTAGCAACACTAGACTTTTGAGTTAATTGCTTCTCTTTTGCTATAAATCACTGCACTCCCTCTACTTGTTATAAGTTGCTGTATCCTTGCTGTCTAAGAATGTAACTTTCTTTAGTGCTTTCCGAGAGTGGCACCAGACCTTGGGAAGATCAACACAAATAAGTCTTGTGGTTGACAAACCCTTATCAGAAAAAAGGCTGTAAAATGTTAATTGGCCCTTTTGGTTGGAAGATGATGTAAATTACCTAAGACTTGTGTATACAATTAGGTATGCAGAGAGAAAAGCCTGGTTTTGATAAGAGTCTGGACTGCTAACGCTGCATAACTTTGTGTTACCCATTGATCTCCATGTTTTATCAAAAGTATAAAAGGCCTTCTGAACAATAAAGGACGGGACCAGATTCTCAGACCAGTTTCTCGGACTAGTCTCGGCCTGGTGTCTTGGGAATATGGCTCCCCCCGTGCCTCTCTCTCTCTCTCTTTTTCTCTCCCTTTTCTTCCCTCTGCTCTTTACTTTAATTTCAGGCTGAATTTCCATCTGGGGCGCGGAGGCTCGCCAGGTCTACTTATTTGCCCTGGTTATTAAGATCCGCGAGAAAGGGAGCTTAAGGCGAGGCACCCTTAGATATTCAAGCGGGCACCGGTGGCCCAACGTAGATGGTGCAAATTCCTTGTCTGGAATTTTATTGGTCTTCCGCGTAAACCAAGCTATTCAGCCCTCTTTCTCCACTTAATCTTCCTACTGCACTACAGTTTCTTAATCTAATCTTATATTAATAAATAAACAAGTCTTTCCACGCCAACGCCGTCCACCCTTCGAATTCCCTGGATCCACCGGGGCTGGACCCCGGCAATACCCGTCTCCACTAGAGAGGAAGTACGATGGTCCCGCCCACATCCAGAGGAGCCCCGTTTCCCCCTCGTAGCTCGAGATGAGGGATCCTTTCCCTGCTTTCAACGGGAAAGAATTCCCGGCGTTCCCGTCGCATCTCAAGAGGAGGCACTCTCAACAGGAAAGGCGAGAGGAACTCCATGGTCGTACCACCATTCCAAGAGTCCCCCAGATGTCTCAGTCCATTCCAGAGGAACCTCTGTGCCCTGCACTGGCTCATCTTTCACGCCGAGGATCGACTCACACCACGGTGGCACGTGGGACAGCCCTGTGGGAAAGCCTCGAGGGAAAACCACAGATCCTTTGATCCACGCGACGGGAAGCGTGACATTGCTGCTACAGCCTGGAAAGAAAACGCACGTGCATGCCCCCACTCGAGACGAGGCCTGACTCCCCTGCGGAGACTCCAGAAGTACCCAAAGATCCATGTCAGCCCCTGAGAGGAATCCTCGTTTCCGGCCCTGACTCCACACAAGGTTTTTGGCCCCGGTATCGACGGGAGGGGAATCCCGAGAGGCCCCCTAGCAAATCGCATGTGGACTGGCCTCTCCTGAGGCCACCAGGGCGGGTCCCTGAGGTCCCCGTCGTAACTCGAGAACACCTGCCGCATCTCGAGAAAATCCAGGAAGTTCTCCCTTCAAGGCGAGATGAGGCCTATTTCCGATGAGGCGTCTGGAGACTAATGACACCTAACCTCTGGAACTTCGAAAGGGTCTTTCACACCCTTGCTGCAACTCAAGAAGTTCACTTCCATACCCGTCTCCACTCGAGAGGAAGCAGGATGGTCCCGCCCACATCCAGAGGAGCCCCGTTTCCCCCTCGTAGCTCGAGATGAGGGATCCTTTGCCTGCTTTCAACGGGAAAGAATTCCCGGCGTTCCCGTCGCATCTCAAGAGGAGGCACTCTCAACAGGAAAGGCGAGAGGAACTCCATGGTCGTACCACCATTCCAAGAGTCCCCCAGATGTCTCAGTCCATTCCAGAGGAAGCTCTTTGCCCTGCACTGGCTCATCTTTCACGCAGAGGATCGACTCACACCACGGAGGCACGTGGGACAGCCCTGTGGGAAAGCCTCGAGGGAAAGCCTCGAGGGAAAACCACAGATCCTTTGATCCACGCGACGGGAAGCGTGACATTGCTGCTACAGCCTGGAAGGAAAGCACACGTGCATGCCCCCACTCGAGACGAGGCCTGACTCCCCTGGGGAGACTCCAGAAGTACCCAAAGATCCATGTCAGCCCCTGAGAGGAATCCTCGGTTCCGGCCCTGACTCCACACAAGGTATTTGGCACGGGTATCGACGGGAGAGGAATCCCGAGAGGCCCCCTAGCAACTCGCATGGGGACTGGCCTTTCCTGAGGCCACCAGGGAGGGTCCCTGAGGTCCACGTCGTAACTCGAGAACACCTGCTGCAACTCGAGAAAATCCAGGAAGTTCTCCTTTCCAGGCGAGATGAGGCCTATTTCCGATGAGGCTTCTGGAGACTAATGACACCTAACCTCTGGAACTTCGAAAGGGTCTTTCACACCCTTGCTGCAACTCAAGAAGTTCACCGCCATACCCGTCTCCACTCGAGAGGAAGCACGATGGTCCCGCCCACATCCAGAGGAGCCCCGTTTCCCCCTCGTAGCTCGAGATGAGGGATCCTTTCCCTGCTTTCAACGGGAAAGAATTCCAGGCGTTCCCGTCGCATCTCAAGAGGAGGCACTCTCAACAGGAAAGGCGAGAGGAACTCCATGATCGTACCACCATTCCAAGAGTCCCCCAGATGTATCAGTCCATTCCAGAGGAACCTCTTTGCCCTGCACTGGCTCATCTTTCACGCCGAAGATCGACTCACACCACGGTGGCACGTGGGACAGCCCTGTGGGAAAGCCTGGAGGGAAAACCACAGATCCTTTGATCCATGGGTCGAGAATCGTGACATTGCTGCTACAGCTTGGAAGGATAGCGCACGTGCATGCCCCCCTCGAGACGAGGCCTGACTCCCCTGCGGAGACTCCAGAAGTACCCAAAGATCCATGTCAGCCCCTGAGAGGAATCCTCGTTTCCGGCCCTGACTCCACACAAGGTTTTTGGCCCCGGTATCGACGGGAGAGGAATTCCGAGAGGCCCCCTAGCAACTCGCATGTGGACTGGCCTCTCCTGAGGCCACCAGGGCGGGTCCCTGAGGTCCCCGTCGTAACTCGAGAACACCTGCCGCATCTCGAGAAAATCCAGGAAGTTCTCCCTTCCAGGCGAGAAGAATCCTATTTCCGATGAGGCGTTTGGAGACTAATGACACCTAACCTCTGGAACTTCGAAAGGGTCTTTCACACCCTTGCTGCAACTCAAGAAGTTCACCGCCATACCCGTCTCCACTCGAGAGGAAGCACGATGGTCCCGCCCACATCCAGAGGAGCCCCGTTTCCCCCTCGTAGCTCGAGATGAGGGATCCTTTGCCTGCTTTCAACGGGAAAGAATTCCCGGAGTTCCCGTCGCATCTCAAGAGGAGGCACTCTCAACAGGAAAGGCGAGAGGAACTCCATGGTCGTACCACCATTCCAAGAGTCCCCCAGATGTCTCAGTCCATTCCAGAGGAACCTCTTTGCCCTGCACTGGCTCATCTTTCACGCCGAGGATCGACTCACACCACGGTGGCATGTGGGACAGCCCTGTGGGAAAGCCTCGAGGGAAAACCACAGATCCTTTGATCCAGGCCACGGGAAGCGTGACATTGCTGCTACAGCATGGAAAGAAAGCGCACGTGCATGCCCCCACTCGAGACGAGGCCTGACTCCCCTGCGGAGACTCCAGAAGTACCCAAAGATCCATGTCAGCCCCTGAGAGGAATCCTCGTTTCTGGCCCTGACTCCACACAAGGTTTTTGGCCCCGGTATCGACGGGAGAGGAATCGCGAGAGGCCCCCTAGCAACTCGCATGTGGACTGGCCTCTCCTGAGGCCACCAGGGCGGGTCCCTGAGGTCCCCGTCGTAACTCGAGAACACCTGCCCCAGCTCGAGAAAATCCAGGAAGTTCTCCCTTCCAGGCGAGATGAGGCCTATTTCCGATGAGGCGTCTGGAGACTAATGACACCTAACCTCTGGAACTTCGAAAGAGTCTTTCACACCCTTGCTGCAACTCAAGAAGTTCACCGCCATACCCGTCTCCACTCGAGAAGAAGCACGATGGTCCCGCCCACATCCAGAGGAGCCCCGTTTCCCCCTCGTAGCTCGAGATGAGGGATCCTTTTCCTGCTTTCAACGGGAAAGAATTCCCGGCGTTCCCGTCGCATCTCAAGAGGAGGCACTCTCAACAGGAAAGGCGAGAGGAACTCCATGGTCGTACCACCATTCCAAGAGTCCCCCAGATGTCTCAGTCCATTCCAGAGGAACCTCTTTGCCCTGCACTGGCTCATCTTTCACGCCGAGGATCGACTCACACCACGGTGGCACGTGGGACAGCCCTGTGGGAAAGCCTCGAGGGAAAGCCTCGAGGGAAAACCACAGATCCTTTAATCCACGCGACGGGAAGCGTGACATTGCTGCTACAGCCTGGAAGGAAAGCGCACGTGCATGCCCCCACTCGAGACGAGGCCTGACTCCCCTGGGGGGACTCCAGAAGAACCCAAAGATCCATGTCAGCCCCTGAGAGGAATCCTCGGTTCCGGCCCTGACTCCATACAAAGTTTTTGGCCCCGGTATCGACGGGAGAGGAATCCCGAGAGGCCCCCTAGCAACTCGCATGGGGACTGGCCTCTCCTGAGGCCACCAGGGCGGGTCCCTGAGGTCCCCGTCGTAACTCGAGAACACCTGCCCCAACTCGAGAAAATCCAGGAAGTTCTCCCTTCCAGGCGAGATGAGGCCTATTTCCGATGAGGCGTCTGGAGACTAATGACACCTAACCTCTGGAACTTCGAAAGGGTCTTTCACACCCTTGCTGCAACTCAAGAAGTTCACCGCCATACCCGTCTCCACTCGAGAGGAAGCATGATGGTCCCGCCCACATCCAAAGGAGCCCCGTTTCCCCCTCGGAGCTCGAGATGATCGATCCTTTCCCTGCTTTCAACGGGGAAGAATTCCCGGCGTTCCCGTCGCATCTCAAGAGGAGGCACTCTCAACAGGAAAGGCGAGAGGAACTCCATGGTCGTACCACCATTCCAAGAGTCCCCCAGATGTCTCAGTCCATTCCAGAGGAACCTCTTTGCCCTGCACTGGCTCATCTTTCACGCCGAGGATCGACTCACACCACGGTGGCACGTGGGACAGCCCTGTGGGAAAGCCTCGAGGGAAAACCACAGATCCTTTGATCCACGCGACGGGAAGCGTGACATTGCTGCTACAGCCGGGAAGGAAAGCGCACGTGCATGCCCCCACTCGAGAAGAGTCCTAACTCCCCTGGGGAGACTCCAGAAGTACCCAAAGATACATGTCACCCCTGAGAGGAATCCTCGGTTCTGGCCCTGACTCCACACAAGGTTTTTGGCCCCGGTATCGACGGGAGAGGAATCCCGAGAGGCCCCCTAGCACCTCGCATGGGGACTGGCCTCTCCTGAGGCCACCAGGGCGGGTCCCTGAGGTCCCCGTCGTAACTCGAGAACACCTGCCGCAACTCGAGGAAATCCAGGAAGTTCTCCCTTTCAGGCGAGATGAGGCCTATTTCCGATGAGGCGTCTGGAGACTAATGACACCTAACCTCTGGAAGTTCGAAAGGGTCTTTCACACCCTTGCTGCAACTCAAGAAGTTCACCGCCATACCCGTCTCCACTCGAGAGGAAGCACGATGGTCCCGCCCACATCCAGAGGAGCCCCGTTTCCCCCTCGTATCTCGAGATGAGGGAACCTTTCCCTGCTTTAGACGGGAAAGAATTCCCGGCGTTCCCGTCGCATCTCAAGAGGAGGCACTCTCAACAGGAAAGGCGAGAGGAACTCCATGGTCGTACCACCATTCCAAGAGTCCCCCAGATGTCTCAGTCCATTCGAGAGGAAGCTCTTTGCCCTGCACTGGCTCATCTTTCACGCCGAGGATCGACTCACACCACGGTGGCACGTGGGACAGCCCTGTGGGAAAGCCTCGAGGGAAAGCCTCGAGGGAAAACCACAGATCCTTTGATCCACGCGACAGGAAGCGTGACATTGCTGCTACAGCCTGGAAGGAAAGCGCACGTGCATGCCCCCACTCGAGACGAGGCCTGACTACCCTGGGGAGACTCCAGAAGTACCCAAAGATCCATGTCAGCCCCTGAGAGGAATCCTCGGTTCCGGCCCTGACTCCACACAAGGTTTTTGGCCCCGGTATCGACGGGAGAGGAATCCCGAGAGGCCCCCTAGCAAGTCGCATGGGGACTGGCCTCTCCTGAGGCCACCAGGGCGGGTCCCTGAGGTCCCCGTCGTAACTCGAGAACACCTGCCGCAACTCGAGAAAATCCAGGAAGTTCTCCCTTCCAGGCGAGATGAGGCCTATTTCCGATGAGGCGTCTGGAGACTAATGACACCTAACCTCTGGAACTTCGAAAGGGTCTTTCACACCCTTGCTGCAACTCAAGAAGTTCACCGCCATACCCGTGTCCACTCAAGAGGAAGCACGATGGTCCCGCCCACATCCAGAGGAGCCCCGTTTCCCCCTCGTAGCTGGAGATGAGGGATCCTTTCCCTGCTTTCAACGGGAAAGAATTCCCGGCGTTCCCGTCGCATCTCAAGAGGAGGCACTCTCAACAGGAAAGGCGAGAGGAACTCCATGGTCGTACCACCATTCCAAGAGTCCCCCAGATGTCTCAGTCTATTGCAGAGGAACCTCTTTGCCCTGCACTGGCTCATCTTTCACGCCGAGGATCGACTCACACCACGGTGGCACGTGGGACAGCCCTGTGGGAAAGTCTCGAGGGAAAACCACAGATCCTTTGATACACGCCACGGGAAGCGTGACATTGCTGCTACAGCCTGGAAGGAAAGCGCACTTGCATGCCCCCACTCGAGTCGAGGCCTGACTCCCCTGGGGAGACTCCAGAAGTACCCAAAGATCCATGTCAGCCCCTGAGAGGAATCCTCGGTTCCGGCCCTGACTCCACACAAGCTTTTTGGCCCCGGTATCGACGGGAGAGGAATCCCGAGAGGCCCCCTAGCACCTCGCATGGGGACTGGCCTCTCCTGAGGCCACCAGGGCGGGTCCCTGAGGTCCCCGTCGTAACTCGAGAACACCTGCCGCATCTCGAGAAAATCCAGGAAGTTCTCCCTTCCAGGCGAGATGAGGCCTATTTCCGATGAGGCGTCTGGAGACTAATGACACCTAACCTCTGGAACTTCGAAAGGGTCTTTCACACCCTTGCTGCAACTCAAGAAGTTCACTTCCATACCCGTCTCCACTCGAGAGGAAGAAGGATGGTCCCGCCCACATCCAGAGGAGCCCCGTTTCCCCCTTGTAGCTCGAGATGAGGGATCCTTTGCCTGCTTTCAACGGGAAAGAATTCCCGGCGTTCCCGTCGCATCTCAAGAGGAGGCACTCTCAACAGGAAAGGCGAGAGGAACTCCATGGTCGTACCACCATTCCAAGAGTCCCCCAGATGTCTCAGTCCATTCCAGAGGAACCTCTTTGCCCTGCACTGGCTCATCTTTCACGCCGAGGATCGACTCACACCACGGTGGCACGTGGGACAGCCCTGTGGGATAGCCTCGAGGGAAAGCCTCGAGGGAAAACCACAGATCCTATGATCCACGCTTCGGGAAGCATGACATTGCTGCTACAGCCTGGAAGGAAAGTGCACGTGCATGCCCCCACTCGAGACGAGGCCTGACTACCCTGGGGAGACTCCAGAAGTACCCAAAGATCCATGTCAGCCCCTGAGAGGAATCCTCGGTTCCGGCCCTGACTCCACACAAGGTTTTTGGCCCCGGTATCGACGGGAGAGGAATCCCGAGAGGCCCCCTAGCAAGTCGCATGGGGACTGGCCTCTCCTGAGGCCACCAGGGCGGGTCCCTGAGGTCCCCGTCGTAACTCGAGAACACCTGCCGCAACTCGAGAAAATTCAGGAAGTTCTCCCTTCCAGGCGAGATGAGGCCTATTTCCGATGAGGCGTCTGGAGACTAATGACACCTAACCTCTGGAACTTCGAAAGGGTCTTTCACACCCTTGCTGCAACTCAAGAAGTTCACCGCCATACCCGTGTCCACTCGAGAGGAAGCACGATGGTCCCGCCCACATCCAGAGGAGCCCCGTTTCCCCCTCGTAGCTGGAGATGAGGGATCCTTTCCCTGCTTTCAACGGGAAAGAATTCCCGGCGTTCCCGTCGCATCTCAAGAGGAGGCACTCTCAACAGGAAAGGCGAGAGGAACTCCATGGTCGTACCACCATTCCAAGAGTCCCCCAGATGTCTCAGTCTATTGCAGAGGAACCTCTTTGCCCTGCACTGGCTCATCTTTCACGCCGAGGATCGACTCACACCACGGTGGCACGTGGGACAGCCCTGTGGGAAAGTCTCGAGGGAAAACCACAGATCCTTTGATACACGCCACGGGAAGCGTGACATTGCTGCTACAGCCTGGAAGGAAAGCGCACTTGCATGCCCCCACTCGAGTCGAGGCCTGACTCCCCTGGGGAGACTCCAGAAGTACCCAAAGATCCATGTCAGCCCCTGAGAGGAATCCTCGGTTCCGGCCCTGACTCCACACAAGCTTTTTGGCCCCGGTATCGACGGGAGAGGAATCCCGAGAGGCCCCCTAGCACCTCGCATGGGGACTGGCCTCTCCTGAGGCCACCAGGGCGGGTCCCTGAGGTCCCCGTCGTAACTCGAGAACACCTGCCGCATCTCGAGAAAATCCAGGAAGTTCTCCCTTCCAGGCGAGATGAGGCCTATTTCCGATGAGGCGTCTGGAGACTAATGACACCTAACCTCTGGAACTTCGAAAGGGTCTTTCACACCCTTGCTGCAACTCAAGAAGTTCACTTCCATACCCGTCTCCACTCGAGAGGAAGAAGGATGGTCCCGCCCACATCCAGAGGAGCCCCGTTTCCCCCTTGTAGCTCGAGATGAGGGATCCTTTGCCTGCTTTCAACGGGAAAGAATTCCCGGCGTTCCCGTCGCATCTCAAGAGGAGGCACTCTCAACAGGAAAGGCGAGAGGAACTCCATGGTCGTACCACCATTCCAAGAGTCCCCCAGATGTCTCAGTCCATTCCAGAGGAACCTCTTTGCCCAGCACTGGCTCATCTTTCACGCCGAGGATCGACTCACACCACGGTGGCACGTGGGACAGCCCTGTGGGATAGCCTCGAGGGAAAGCCTCGAGGGAAAACCACAGATCCTATGATCCACGCTTCGGGAAGCATGACATTGCTGCTACAGCCTGGAAGGAAAGTGCACGTGCATGCCCCCACTCGAGACGAGGCCTGACTACCCTGGGGAGACTCCAGAAGTACCCAAAGATCCATGTCAGCCCCTGAGAGGAATCCTCGGTTCCGGCCCTGACTCCACACAAGGTTTTTGGCCCCGGTATCGACGGGAGAGGAATCCCGAGAGGCCCCCTAGCAAGTCGCATGGGGACTGGCCTCTCCTGAGGCCACCAGGGCGGGTCCCTGAGGTCCCCGTCGTAACTCGAGAACACCTGCCGCAACTCGAGAAAATCCAGGAAGTTCTCCCTTCCAGGCGAGATGAGGCCTATTTCCGATGAGGCGTCTGGAGACTAATGACACCTAACCTCTGGAACTTCGAAAGGGTCTTTCACACCCTTGCTGCAACTCAAGAAGTTCACCGCCATACCCGTGTCCACTCGAGAGGAAGCACGATGGTCCCGCCCACATCCAGAGGAGCCCCGTTTCCCCCTCGTAGCTGGAGATGAGGGATCCTTTCCCTGCTTTCAACGGGAAAGAATTCCCGGCGTTCCCGTCGCATCTCAAGAGGAGGCACTCTCAACAGGAAAGGCGAGAGGAACTCCATGGTCGTACCACCATTCCAAGAGTCCCCCAGATGTCTCAGTCTATTGCAGAGGAACCTCTTTGCCCTGCACTGGCTCATCTTTCACGCCGAGGATCGACTCACACCACGGTGGCACGTGGGACAGCCCTGTGGGAAAGTCTCGAGGGAAAACCACAGATCCTTTGATACACGCCACGGGAAGCGTGACATTGCTGCTACAGCCTGGAAGGAAAGCGCACTTGCATGCCCCCACTCGAGTCGAGGCCTGACTCCCCTGGGGAGACTCCAGAAGTACCCAAAGATCCATGTCAGCCCCTGAGAGGAATCCTCGGTTCCGGCCCTGACTCCACACAAGCTTTTTGGCCCCGGTATCGACGGGAGAGGAATCCCGAGAGGCCCCCTAGCACCTCGCATGGGGACTGGCCTCTCCTGAGGCCACCAGGGCGGGTCCCTGAGGTCCCCGTCGTAACTCGAGAACACCTGCCGCATCTCGAGAAAATCCAGGAAGTTCTCCCTTCCAGGCGAGATGAGGCCTATTTCCGATGAGGCGTCTGGAGACTAATGACACCTAACCTCTGGAACTTCGAAAGGGTCTTTCACACCCTTGCTGCAACTCAAGAAGTTCACCGCCATACCCGTCTCCACTCGAGAGGAAGCACGATGGTCCCGCCCACATCCAGAGGAGCCCCGTTTCCCTCTCGGAGCTCGAGATGAGGGATCCTTTCCTGCTTTCAACGGGAAGGAATTCCCGGAGTTCCCGTCGCATCTCAAGAGGAGGCACTCTCAACAGGAAAGGCGAGAGGAACTCCATGGTCGTGCCACCATTCTTAGAGTCCCCCAGATGTCTCAGTCCATTCCAGAGGAACCTCTTAGCCCTGCACTGGCTCATCTTTCACGCCGAGGATCGACTCACACCACGGAGGCACGTGGGACAGCCCTGTGGGAAAGCCTCGAGGGAAAGCCTCGAGGGAAAACCACAGATCCTTTGATCCACGCGACGGGAAGCGTGACATTGCTGCTACAGCCTGGAAGGAAAGCGCACGTGCATGCCCCCACTCGAGACGAGGCCTGTCTCCCCTGGCGAGACTCCAGAAGTACCCAAAGATCCATATAAGCCCCTGAGAGGAATCCTCGGTTCCGACCCTGACTCCACACAAGGTTTTTGGCCTTGGTATCGACGGGAGAGGAATCCCGAGAGGCCCCCTAGCACCTCGCATGGGGACTGGCCTCTCCTGAGGCCACCAGTGCGGGTCCCTGAGGTCCCCGTCGTAACTCGAGAACACCTGCCGCAACTCGAGAAAATCCAGGAAGTTCTCCCTTCCAGGCGAGATGAGGCCTATTTCCGATGAGGCGTCTGGAGACTAATGACACCTAACCTCTCGAACTTCGAAAGGGTCTTTCACACCCTTGCTGCAACTCAAGAAGTTCACCGCCATACCCGTCTCCACTCGAGAGGAAGCACGATGGTCCCGCCCACATCCAGAGGAGCCCCGTTTCCCCCTCTTAGCTCGAGATGAGGGATTCTTTCCCTGCTTTCAACGGGAAGAATTCCCGGTGTTCCCGTCGTATCTCAAGAGGAGGCACTCTCAACAGGAAAGGCGAGAGGAACTCCATGGTCGTACCACCATTCCAAGAGTCCCCCAGATGTCTCAGTCCATTCCAGAGGAACCTCTTTGCCCTGCACTGGCTAATCTTTCACGCCGAGGATCGACTCACACCACGGTGGCACGTGGGACAGCCCTGTGGGAAAGCCTCGAGGGAAAGCCTCGAGGGAATACCACAGATCCTTTGATCCACGCGACAGGAAGCGTGACATTGCTGCTACAGCCTGGAAGGAAAGCGCACGTGCATGCCCCCACTCGAGTCGAGGCCTGACTCCCCTGGGGAGACTCCAGAAGTACCCAAAGATCCATGTCAGCCCCTGAGAGGAATCCTCGGTTCCGGGCCTGACTCCACACAAGGATTTTGGCCCCGGTATCGACGTGAGAGGAATCCCGAGAGGGCCCCTAGCACCTCGCATGGGTACTGGCCTCTCCTGAGGCCACCAGGGCGGGTCCCTGAGGTCCCCGTCGTAACTCGAGAACACCTGCCGCAACTCGAGAAAATCCAGGAAGTTCTCCCTTCCAGGCGAGATGAGGCCTATTTCCGATGAGTCGTCTGGAGACTAATGACACCTAACCTCTGGAAATTCGAAAGGGTCTTTCACACCCTTGCTGCAACTCAAGAAGTTCACCGCCATACCCGTCTCCACTCGAGAGGAAGCACGATGGTCCCGCCCACATCCAGAGGAGCCCCGTTTCCCCCTCGTAGCTCGAGATGAGGGATCCTTTCCCTGCTTTCAACGGGAAAGAATTCCCGGCGTTCCCGTCGCATCTCAAGAGGAGGCACTCTCAACAGGAAAGGCGAGAGGAACTCCATGGTCGTACCACCATTCCAAGAGTCCCCCAGATGTCTCAGTCCATTCCAGAGGAACCTCTTTGCCCTGCACTGGCTCATCTTTCACGCCGAGGATCGACTCACACCACGGTGGCACGTGGGACAGCCCTGTGGGAAAGCCTCGAGGAAAGCCTCGAGGGAAAACCACAGATCCTTTGATGCACGCGACGGGAAGCGTGACATTGCTGCTACAGCCTGGAAGGAAAGCGCACGTGCATGTCCCCACTCGAGACGAGGCCTGACTCCCCTGGGGAGACTCCAGAAGTACCCAAAGATCCATGTCACCCCTGAGAGGAATCCTCGGTTCCGGCCCTGACTCCACACAAGGTTTTTGGCCCCGGTATCGACGGGAGAGGAATCCCGAGAGGCCCCCTAGCAACTCGCATGGGGACTGGCCTCTCCTGAGGCCACCAGGGCGGGTCCCTGAGGTCCCCGTCATAACTCGAGAACACCTGCCGCAAATCGAGAATATCCAGGAAGTTCTCCCTTCCAGGCGAGATGAGGCCTATTTCCGATGAGGCGTCTGGAGACTAATGACACCTAACCTCTGGAATTTCGAAAGGGTCTTTCACACACTTGCTGCAACTCAAGAAGTTCACCGCCATACCCGTGTCCACTCGAGAGGAAGCACGATGGTCCCGCCCACATCCAGAGGAGCCCCGTTTCCCCCTCGTAGCTCGAGATGAGGGATCCTTTCCCTGCTTTCAACGGGAAAGAATTCCGGGCGTTCCCGTCGCATCCAAAGAGGAGGCACTCTCAACAGGAAAGGCGAGAGGAACTCCATGGTCGTACCACCATTCCAAGAGTCCCCCAGATGTCTCAGTCCATTCCAGAGGAACCTCTTTGCCCTGCACTGGCTCATCTTTCACGCCGAGGATCGACTCACACCACGGTGGCACGTGGGACAGCCCTGTGGGAAAGCCTCGAGGGAAAACCACAGATCCTTTGATCCACGCCACGGGAAGCGTGACATTGCTGCTACAGCCTGTAAGGAAAGCGCACGTGCATGCCCCCACTCGAGACGAGGCCTGACTCCCCTGGGGAGACTCCAGAAGTACCCAAAGATCCATGTCAGCCCCTGAGAGGAATCCTCGGTTCCGGCCCTGACTCCACACAAGGTTTTTGGCCCCGGTTTCGACAGGAGAGGAATCCCGAGAGGCCCCCTAGCACCTCGCATGGGTACTGGCCTCTCCTGAGGCCACCAGGGCGGGTCCCTGAGGTCCCCGTCGTAACTCGAGAACACCTGCCGCAACTCGAGAAAATCCAGGAAGTTCTCCCTTCCAGGCGAGATGAGGCCTATTTCCGATGAGTCGTCTGGAGACTAATGACACCTAACCTCTGGAAATTCGAAAGGGTCTTTCACACCCTTGCTGCAACTCAAGAAGTTCACCGCCATACCCGTCTCCACTCGAGAGGAAGCACGATGGTCCCGCCCACATCCAGAGGAGCCCCGTTTCCCCCTCGTATCTCGAGATGAGGGATCCTTTCCCAGCTTTCAACGGGAAAGAATTCCCGGCGTTCCCGTCGCATCTCAAGAGGAGGCACTCTCAACAGGAAAGGCGAGAGGAACTCCATGGTCGTACCACCATTCCAAGAGTCCCCCAGATGTCTCAGTCCATTCCAGAGGAACCTCTTTGCCCTGCACTGGCTCATCTTTCACGCCGAGGATCGACTCACACCACGGTGGCACGTGGGACAGCCCTGTGGGAAAGCCTCGAGGGAAAACCACAGATCCTTTGATCCACGCCATGGGAAGCGTGACATTGCTGCTACAGCCTGGAAGTAAAGCGCACGTGCATGCCCCGACTCGAGACGAGGCCTGACTCCCCTGGGGAGACTCCAGAAGTACCCAAAGATCCATGTCAGCCCCTGAGAGGAATCCTCGGTTCCGGCCCTGACTCCACACAAGGTTTTTGACCCCGGTATCGACGGGAGAGGAATCCCGAGAGGCCCCCTAGCAACTCGCATGGGGACTGGCCTCTCCTGAGGCCACCAGGGCGGGTCCCTGAGGTCCCCGTTGTAACTCGAGAACACCTGCCGCAACTCGAGAAAATCCAGGAAGTTCTCCCTTCCAGGCGAGATGAGGCCTATTTCCGATGAGGCGTCTGGAGACTAATGACACCTAACCTCTGGGACTTCGAAAGGGTCTTTCACACCCTTGCTGCAACTCAAGAAGTTCACCGCCATACCCGTCTCCACTCGAGAGGAAGCACGATGGTCCCGCCCACATCCAGAGGAGCCCCGTTTCCCCCTCGTGGCTCGAAATGAGGGATCCTTTCCCTGCTTTCAACGGGAAAGAATTCCCGGCGTTCCCGTCGCATCTCAAGAGGTGGCACTCTCAACAGGAAAGGCGAGAGGAACTCCATGGTCGTACCACCATTCCACGAGTCCCCCAGATGTCTCAGTCCATTCCAGAGGAACCTCTTTGCCCTGCACTGGCTCATCTTTCACGCCGAGGATCGACTCACACCACGGTGGCACGTGGGACAGCCCTGTGGGAAAGCCTCGAGGAAAAGCCTCGAGGGAAAACCACAGATCCTTTGATCCATGCGACGGGAAGCGTGACATTGCTGCTACAGCCTGGAAGGAAAGCGCACGTGCATGCCCCAATTCGAGACGAGCCCTGACTCCCTTGGGGAGACTCCAGAAGTACCCAAAGATCCATGTCAGCCCCTGAGAGGAATCCTCGGTTCCGGCCCTGACTCCACACAAGGTTTTTGGCCCCGGTATCGACGGGAGAGGAATCCCGAGAGGCCCCCTAGCAACTCCCATGGGGACTGGCCTCTCCTGAGGCCACCAGGGCGGGTCCCTGAGGTCCCCGTCGTAACTCGAGAACACCTGCCGCAACTCGAGAAAATCCAGGAAGTTCTCCCTTCCAGGCGAGATGAGGCCTATTTCCGATGAGGCGTCTGGAGACTAATGACACCTAACCTCTGGAACTTCGAAAGGGTCTTTCACACCCTTGCTGCAACTCAAGAAGTTCACTGCCATACCCGTGTCCACTCGAGAGGAAGCACGATGGTCCCGCCCACATCCAGAGGAGCCCCGTTTCCCCCTCGTAGCTCGAGATGAGGGATCCTTTCCCTGCTTTCAACGGGAAAAAATTCCCGGCGTTCCCGTCGCATCTCAAGAGGAGGCACTCTCAACAGGAAAGGCGAGAGGAACTCTATGGTCGTACCACCATTCCAAGAGTCCCCCAGATGTCTCAGTCCATTCCAGAGGAACCTCTTAGCCCTGCACTGGCTCATCTTTCACGCCGAGGATCGACTCACACCACGGTGGCACGTGGGACAGCCCTGTGGTAAAGCCTCGAGGGAAAACCAGAGATCCTTTGATCCACGCCACGGGAAGCGTGACATTGCTGCTACAGCCTGAAAGGAAAGCGCACGTGCATGCCCCCACTCGAGACGAGGCCTGACTCCCCTGGGGAGACTCCAGAAGTACCCAAAGATCCATGTCAGCCCCTGAGAGGAATCCTCGGTTACGGCCCTGACTCCACACAAGGTTTTTGGCCCCGGTATCGACGGGAGAGGAATCCCGAGAGGCCCCGTAGCAAATCTCATGGGGACTGGCCTCTTGAGGCAACCAGGGCGGGTCCCTGAGGTCCCCGTCGTAACTCGAGAACACCTACCGCAACTCGAGAAAATCAAGGAAGTTCTCCCTTGCAGGCGAGATGAGGCCTATTTCCGATGAGGCGTCTGGAGACTAATGACACCTAACCTCTGGAACTTCGAAAGGGTCTTTCACACACTTGCTGCAACTCAAGAAGTTCACCGCCATACCCGTCTCCACTCGAGAGGAAGCACGATGGTCCCGCCCACATCCAGAGGAGCCCCGTTTCCCCCTGGTAGCTCGAGATGAGGGATCCTTTCCCTGCTTTCAACGGGAAAGTATTCCCGTCATTCCCGTCGCATCTCAAGAGGAGGCACTCTCAACAGGAAAGGCGAGAGGAACTCCATGGTCGTACCACCATTCCAAGAGTCCCCCAGATGTCTCAGTCCATTCCAGAGGAACCTCTTTGCCCTGCACTGGCTAATCTTTCACGCCGAGGATCGACTCACACCACGGTGGCACGTGGGACAGCCCTGTGGGAAAGCCTCGAGGGAAAGCCTCGAGGGAATACCACAGATCCTTTGATCCACGCGACAGGAAGCGTGACATTGCTGCTACAGCCTGGAAGGAAAGCGCACGTGCATGCCCCCACTCGAGTCGAGGCCTGACTCCCCTGGGGAGACTCCAGAAGTACCCAAAGATCCATGTCAGCCCCTGAGAGGAATCCTCGGTTCCGGGCCTGACTCCACACAAGGATTTTGGCCCCGGTATCGACGTGAGAGGAATCCCGAGAGGGCCCCTAGCACCTCGCATGGGTACTGGCCTCTCCTGAGGCCACCAGGGCGGGTCCCTGAGGTCCCCGTCGTAACTCGAGAACACCTGCCGCAACTCGAGAAAATCCAGGAAGTTCTCCCTTCCAGGCGAGATGAGGCCTATTTCCGATGAGTCGTCTGGAGACTAATGACACCTAACCTCTGGAAATTCGAAAGGGTCTTTCACACCCTTGCTGCAACTCAAGAAGTTCACCGCCATACCCGTCTCCACTCGAGAGGAAGCACGATGGTCCCGCCCACATCCAGAGGAGCCCCGTTTCCCCCTCGTAGCTCGAGATGAGGGATCCTTTCCCTGCTTTCAACGGGAAAGAATTCCCGGCGTTCCCGTCGCATCTCAAGAGGAGGCACTCTCAACAGGAAAGGCGAGAGGAACTCCATGGTCGTACCACCATTCCAAGAGTCCCCCAGATGTCTCAGTCCATTCCAGAGGAACCTCTTTGCCCTGCACTGGCTCATCTTTCACGCCGAGGATCGACTCACACCACGGTGGCACGTGGGACAGCCCTGTGGGAAAGCCTCGAGGAAAGCCTCGAGGGAAAACCACAGATCCTTTGATGCACGCGACGGGAAGCGTGACATTGCTGCTACAGCCTGGAAGGAAAGCGCACGTGCATGTCCCCACTCGAGACGAGGCCTGACTCCCCTGGGGAGACTCCAGAAGTACCCAAAGATCCATGTCACCCCTGAGAGGAATCCTCGGTTCCGGCCCTGACTCCACACAAGGTTTTTGGCCCCGGTATCGACGGGAGAGGAATCCCGAGAGGCCCCCTAGCAACTCGCATGGGGACTGGCCTCTCCTGAGGCCACCAGGGCGGGTCCCTGAGGTCCCCGTCATAACTCGAGAACACCTGCCGCAAATCGAGAATATCCAGGAAGTTCTCCCTTCCAGGCGAGATGAGGCCTATTTCCGATGAGGCGTCTGGAGACTAATGACACCTAACCTCTGGAATTTCGAAAGGGTCTTTCACACACTTGCTGCAACTCAAGAAGTTCACCGCCATACCCGTGTCCACTCGAGAGGAAGCACGATGGTCCCGCCCACATCCAGAGGAGCCCCGTTTCCCCCTCGTAGCTCGAGATGAGGGATCCTTTCCCTGCTTTCAACGGGAAAGAATTCCGGGCGTTCCCGTCGCATCCAAAGAGGAGGCACTCTCAACAGGAAAGGCGAGAGGAACTCCATGGTCGTACCACCATTCCAAGAGTCCCCCAGATGTCTCAGTCCATTCCAGAGGAACCTCTTTGCCCTGCACTGGCTCATCTTTCACGCCGAGGATCGACTCACACCACGGTGGCACGTGGGACAGCCCTGTGGGAAAGCCTCGAGGGAAAACCACAGATCCTTTGATCCACGCCACGGGAAGCGTGACATTGCTGCTACAGCCTGTAAGGAAAGCGCACGTGCATGCCCCCACTCGAGACGAGGCCTGACTCCCCTGGGGAGACTCCAGAAGTACCCAAAGATCCATGTCAGCCCCTGAGAGGAATCCTCGGTTCCGGCCCTGACTCCACACAAGGTTTTTGGCCCCGGTTTCGACAGGAGAGGAATCCCGAGAGGCCCCCTAGCACCTCGCATGGGTACTGGCCTCTCCTGAGGCCACCAGGGCGGGTCCCTGAGGTCCCCGTCGTAACTCGAGAACACCTGCCGCAACTCGAGAAAATCCAGGAAGTTCTCCCTTCCAGGCGAGATGAGGCCTATTTCCGATGAGTCGTCTGGAGACTAATGACACCTAACCTCTGGAAATTCGAAAGGGTCTTTCACACCCTTGCTGCAACTCAAGAAGTTCACCGCCATACCCGTCTCCACTCGAGAGGAAGCACGATGGTCCCGCCCACATCCAGAGGAGCCCCGTTTCCCCCTCGTATCTCGAGATGAGGGATCCTTTCCCAGCTTTCAACGGGAAAGAATTCCCGGCGTTCCCGTCGCATCTCAAGAGGAGGCACTCTCAACAGGAAAGGCGAGAGGAACTCCATGGTCGTACCACCATTCCAAGAGTCCCCCAGATGTCTCAGTCCATTCCAGAGGAACCTCTTTGCCCTGCACTGGCTCATCTTTCACGCCGAGGATCGACTCACACCACGGTGGCACGTGGGACAGCCCTGTGGGAAAGCCTCGAGGGAAAACCACAGATCCTTTGATCCACGCCATGGGAAGCGTGACATTGCTGCTACAGCCTGGAAGTAAAGCGCACGTGCATGCCCCGACTCGAGACGAGGCCTGACTCCCCTGGGGAGACTCCAGAAGTACCCAAAGATCCATGTCAGCCCCTGAGAGGAATCCTCGGTTCCGGCCCTGACTCCACACAAGGTTTTTGACCCCGGTATCGACGGGAGAGGAATCCCGAGAGGCCCCCTAGCAACTCGCATGGGGACTGGCCTCTCCTGAGGCCACCAGGGCGGGTCCCTGAGGTCCCCGTTGTAACTCGAGAACACCTGCCGCAACTCGAGAAAATCCAGGAAGTTCTCCCTTCCAGGCGAGATGAGGCCTATTTCCGATGAGGCGTCTGGAGACTAATGACACCTAACCTCTGGGACTTCGAAAGGGTCTTTCACACCCTTGCTGCAACTCAAGAAGTTCACCGCCATACCCGTCTCCACTCGAGAGGAAGCACGATGGTCCCGCCCACATCCAGAGGAGCCCCGTTTCCCCCTCGTGGCTCGAAATGAGGGATCCTTTCCCTGCTTTCAACGGGAAAGAATTCCCGGCGTTCCCGTCGCATCTCAAGAGGTGGCACTCTCAACAGGAAAGGCGAGAGGAACTCCATGGTCGTACCACCATTCCACGAGTCCCCCAGATGTCTCAGTCCATTCCAGAGGAACCTCTTTGCCCTGCACTGGCTCATCTTTCACGCCGAGGATCGACTCACACCACGGTGGCACGTGGGACAGCCCTGTGGGAAAGCCTCGAGGAAAAGCCTCGAGGGAAAACCACAGATCCTTTGATCCATGCGACGGGAAGCGTGACATTGCTGCTACAGCCTGGAAGGAAAGCGCACGTGCATGCCCCAATTCGAGACGAGCCCTGACTCCCTTGGGGAGACTCCAGAAGTACCCAAAGATCCATGTCAGCCCCTGAGAGGAATCCTCGGTTCCGGC
This sequence comes from Capricornis sumatraensis, assembly GCF_032405125.1. NCBI lineage: Eukaryota > Metazoa > Chordata > Mammalia > Artiodactyla > Bovidae > Capricornis > Capricornis sumatraensis. The sequence continues at coordinate 1,442,905 of NW_027184615.1, read as the reverse complement.
CCTGACTCCACACAAGGTTTTTGGCCCCGGTATCGACGGGAGAGGAATCCCGAGAGGCCCCCTAGCAACTCCCATGGGGACTGGCCTCTCCTGAGGCCACCAGGGCGGGTCCCTGAGGTCCCCGTCGTAACTCGAGAACACCTGCCGCAACTCGAGAAAATCCAGGAAGTTCTCCCTTCCAGGCGAGATGAGGCCTATTTCCGATGAGGCGTCTGGAGACTAATGACACCTAACCTCTGGAACTTCGAAAGGGTCTTTCACACCCTTGCTGCAACTCAAGAAGTTCACTGCCATACCCGTGTCCACTCGAGAGGAAGCACGATGGTCCCGCCCACATCCAGAGGAGCCCCGTTTCCCCCTCGTAGCTCGAGATGAGGGATCCTTTCCCTGCTTTCAACGGGAAAAAATTCCCGGCGTTCCCGTCGCATCTCAAGAGGAGGCACTCTCAACAGGAAAGGCGAGAGGAACTCTATGGTCGTACCACCATTCCAAGAGTCCCCCAGATGTCTCAGTCCATTCCAGAGGAACCTCTTAGCCCTGCACTGGCTCATCTTTCACGCCGAGGATCGACTCACACCACGGTGGCACGTGGGACAGCCCTGTGGTAAAGCCTCGAGGGAAAACCAGAGATCCTTTGATCCACGCCACGGGAAGCGTGACATTGCTGCTACAGCCTGAAAGGAAAGCGCACGTGCATGCCCCCACTCGAGACGAGGCCTGACTCCCCTGGGGAGACTCCAGAAGTACCCAAAGATCCATGTCAGCCCCTGAGAGGAATCCTCGGTTACGGCCCTGACTCCACACAAGGTTTTTGGCCCCGGTATCGACGGGAGAGGAATCCCGAGAGGCCCCGTAGCAAATCTCATGGGGACTGGCCTCTTGAGGCAACCAGGGCGGGTCCCTGAGGTCCCCGTCGTAACTCGAGAACACCTACCGCAACTCGAGAAAATCAAGGAAGTTCTCCCTTGCAGGCGAGATGAGGCCTATTTCCGATGAGGCGTCTGGAGACTAATGACACCTAACCTCTGGAACTTCGAAAGGGTCTTTCACACACTTGCTGCAACTCAAGAAGTTCACCGCCATACCCGTCTCCACTCGAGAGGAAGCACGATGGTCCCGCCCACATCCAGAGGAGCCCCGTTTCCCCCTGGTAGCTCGAGATGAGGGATCCTTTCCCTGCTTTCAACGGGAAAGTATTCCCGTCATTCCCGTCGCATCTCAAGAGGAGGCACTCTCAACAGGAAAGGCGAGAGGAACTCCATGGTCGTACCACCATTCCAAGAGTCCCCCAGATGTCTCAGTCCATTCCAGAGGAACCTCTTTGCCCTGCACTGGCTCATCTTTCACGCCGAGGATCGACTCACACCACGGTGGCACGTGGGACAGCCCTGTGGGAAAGCCTCGAGGAAAGCCTCGAGGGAAAACCACAGATCCTTTGATGCACGCGACGGGAAGCGTGACATTGCTGCTACAGCCTGGAAGGAAAGCGCACGTGCATGTCCCCACTCGAGACGAGGCCTGACTCCCCTGGGGAGACTCCAGAAGTACCCAAAGATCCATGTCACCCCTGAGAGGAATCCTCGGTTCCGGCCCTGACTCCACACAAGGATTTTGGCCCCGGTATCGACGGGAGAGGAATCCCGAGAGGCCCCCTAGCAACTCGCATGGGGACTGGCCTCTCCTGAGGCCACCAGGGCGGGTCCCTGAGGTCCCCGTCATAACTCGAGAACACCTGCCGCAAATCGAGAATATCCAGGAAGTTCTCCCTTCCAGGCGAGATGAGGCCTATTTCCGATGAGGCGTCTGGAGACTAATGACACCTAACCTCTGGAATTTCGAAAGGGTCTTTCACACCCTTGCTGCAACTCAAGAAGTTCACCGCCATACCCGTGTCCACTCGAGAGGAAGCACGATGGTCCCGCCCACATCCAGAGGAGCCCCGTTTCCCCCTCGTAGCTCGAGATGAGGGATCCTTTCCCTGCTTTCAACGGGAAAGAATTCCGGGCGTTCCCGTCGCATCCAAAGAGGAGGCACTCTCAACAGGAAAGGCGAGAGGAACTCCATGGTCGTACCACCATTCCAAGAGTCCCCCAGATGTCTCAGTCCATTCCAGAGGAACCTCTTTGCCCTGCACTGGCTCATCTTTCACGCCGAGGATCGACTCACACCACGGTGGCACGTGGGACAGCCCTGTGGGAAAGCCTCGAGGGAAAGCCTCGAGGGAAAACCACAGATCCTTTGATGCACGCGACGGGAAGCGTGACATTGCTGCTACAGCCTGGAAGGAAAGCGCACGTGCATGCCCCCACTCGAGACGAGGCCTGACTCCCCTGGGGAGACTCCAGAAGTACCCAAAGATCCATGTCACCCCTCAGAGGAATGCTCGGTTCCGGCCCTGACTCCACACAAGGCTTTTGGCCCCGGTATCGACGGGAGAGGAATCCCGAGAGGCCCCCTAGCAACTCGCATGGGGACTGGCCTCTCCTGAGGCCACCAGGGCGGGTCCCTGAGGTCCCCGTCGTAACTCGAGAACACCTGCCGCAACTCGAGAAAATCCAGGAAGTTCTCCCTTCCAGGCGAGATGAGGCCTATTTCCGATGAGGCGTCTGCAGACTAATGACACCTAAACTCTGGAACTACGAAAGGGTCTTTCACGCCCTTGGTGCAACTCAAGAAGTTCACCGCCATACCCGTGTCCACTCGGGAGGAAGAACGATGGTCCCGCCCACATCCAGAGGAGCCCCATTTCCCCCTCGGAGCTCGAGATGAGGGATCCTTTCCCTGCTTTCAACGGGAAAGAATTCCCGGCGTTCCCGTCGCATCTCAAGAGGAGGCACTCTCAACAGGAAAGGCGAGAGGAACTCCATGGTCGTACCACCATTCCAAGAGTCCCCCAGATGTCTCAGTCCATTCCAGAGGAACCTCTTTGCCCTGCACTGGCTCATCTTTCACGCCGAGGATCGACTCACACCACGGTGGCACGTGGGACAGCCCTGTGGGAAAGCCTCGAGGGAAAACCACAGATCCTTTGATCCACGCGACGGGAAGCGTGACATTGCTGCTACAGCCTGGAAGGAAAGCACACGTGCATGCCCCCAATCGAGAAGAGGCCTGACTCCCCTGGTGGGACTCCAGAAGTACCCAAAGATCCATGTCAGCTCCTGAGAGGAATCCTCGGTTCCAGCCCTGACTCCACACAAGGTTTTTGGCCCCGGTATCGACGGGAGAGGAATCCCGAGAGGCCCCCTAGCAACTCGCATGGGGACTGGCCTCTCCTGAGGCCACCAGGGCGGGTCCCTGAGGTCCCCGTCGTAACTCGAGAACACCGGCCGCACCTCGAGAGAATCCGGGAAGTTCTCCCTTCCAGGCGAGATGAGGCCTATTTCCGATGAGGCGTCTGGAGACTAATGACACCTAACCTCTGGAACTTCGAAAGGGTCTTTCACACCCTTGCTGCAACTCAAGAAGTTTACCGCCATACCCGTCTCCACACGAGAGAAAGCACGATGGTCCCGCCCACATCCAGAGGAGCCCCGTTTCCCCCTCGTAGCTCGAGATGAGGGATCCTTTCCCTGCTTTCAACGGGAAAGAATTCCCGGCGTTCCCGTCACAACTCAAGAGGAGGCACTCTCAACAGGAAAGGCGAGAGGAACTCCATGGTCGTACCACCATTCCAAGAGTCCCCCAGATGTCTCAGTCCATTCCAGAGGAACCTCTTTGCCCTGCACTGGCTCATCTTTCACGCCGAGGATCGACTCACACCACGGTGGCACGTGGGACAGCCCTGTGGGAAAGCCTCGAGGGAAAGCCTCGAGGGAAAACCACAGATCCTTTGATCCACGCGACGGGAAGCGTGACATTGCTGCTACAGCCTGGAAGGAAAGCGCACGTGCATGCCCCCACTCGAGACGAGGCCTGACTCCCCTGGGGAGACTCCAGAAGTATCCAAAGATCCATGTCAGCCCCTGAGAGGAATCCTCGGTTCCGGCCCTGACTCCACACAAGGTTTTTGGCCCCGGTATCGACGGGAGAGGAATCCCGAGAGGCCCCCTAGCACCTCGCATGGGGACTGGCCTCTCCTGAGGCCACCAGGGCGGGTCCCTGAGGTCCCCGTCGTAACTCGAGAACACCTGCCGCAACTCGAGAAAATCCAGGAAGTTCTCCCTTCCAGGAGAGATGAGGCCTATTTCCGATGAGGCGTCTGGAGACTAATGACACCTAACCTCTGGAACTTCGAAAGGGTCTTTCACACCCTTGCTGCAACTCAAGAAGTTCACCGCCATACCCATCTCCACTCGAGAGGAAGCACGATGGTCCCGCCCACATCCAGAGGAGCCCCGTTTCCCCCTCGTAGCTCGAGATGAGGGATCCTTTCCCTGCTTTCAACGGGAAAGAATTCCCGGCGTTCCCGTCGCATCTCAAGAGGAGACACTCTCAACAGGAAAGGCGAGAGGAACTCCATGGTCGTACCACCATTCCAAGAGTCCCCCAGATGTCTCAGTCCATTCCAGAGCAACCTCTTTGCCCAGCACTGGCTCATCTTTCACGCCGAGGATCGACTCACACCACGGTGGCACGTGGGACAGCCCTGTGGGAAAGCCTCGAGGGAAAGCCTCGAGGGAAAACCACAGATCCTTTAATCCAGGCCACGGGAAGCGTAACATTGCTGCTACAGCCTGGAAAGAAAGCGCACGTGCTTGCCCCCACTCGAGACGAGGCCTGACTCCCCTGGGGAGACTCCAGAAGTACCCAAAGATCCATGTCAGCCCCTGAGAGGAATCCTCGGTTCCGGCTCTGACTCCACACAAGGTTTTTGGCCCCGGTATCGACGGTAGGGGAATCCCGAGAGGCCCCCTAGCAACTCGCATGGGGACTAGCCTCTCCTGAGGCCACCAGGGCGGGTCCCTGAGGTCCCCGTCGTAACTCGAGAACACCTGCCGCAACTCGAGAAAATCCAGGAAGTTCTCCCTTCCAGGCGAGATGAGGCCTATTTCCGATGAGGCGTCTGGAGACTAATGACACCTAACCTCTGGAACTTCGAAAGGGTCTTTCACACCCTTGCTGCAACTCAAGAAGTTCACCGCCATACCCGTCTCCACTCGAGAGGAAGCACGATGGTCCCGCCCACATCCAGAGGAGCCCCGTTTCCCCCTCGTAGCTCGAGATGAGGGATCCTTTCCCTGCTTTCAACGGGAAAGAATTCCCGGCGTTCCCGTCGCATCTCAAGAGGAGGCACTCTCAACAGGAAAGGCGAGAGGAACTCCATGGTCGTACCACCATTCCAAGAGTCCCCCAGATGTCTCAGTCCATTACAGAGGAACCTCTTTGCCCTGCACTGGCTCATCTTTCACGCCGAGGATCGACTCACACCACGGTGGCACGTGGGACAGCCCTATGGGAAAACCTCGAGGGAAAGCCTCGAGGGAAAACCACAGATCCTTTGATCCAGGCCACGGGAAGCGTGACATTGCTGCTACAGCCTGGAAGGAAAGCGCACGTGCATGCCCCCACACGAGACGAGGCCTGACTCCCCTGGGGAGACTCCAGAAGTATCCAAAGATACATGTCAGCCCCTGAGAGGAATCCTCGGTTCCGGCCCTGACTCCACACAAGGTTTTTGGCCCCGGTATCGACGGGAGAGGAATCCCGAGAGGCCCCCTAGCACCTCGCATGGGGACTGGCCTCTCCTGAGGCCACCAGGGCGGGTCCCTGAGGTCCCCGTCGTAACTCGAGAACACCTGCCGCAACTCGAGGAAATCCAGGAAGTTCTCCCTTCCAGGCGAGATGAGGCCTATTTCCGATGAGGCGTCTGGAGACTAATGACACCTAACCTCTGGAACTTCGAAAGGGTCTTTCACACCCTTGCTGCAACTCAAGAAGTTCACCGCCATACCCGTCTCCACTCGAGAGGAAGCACGATGGTCCCGCCCACATCCAGAGGAGCCCCGTTTCCCCCTCGTAGCTCGAGATGAGGGATCCTTTCCCTGCTTTCAACGGGAAAGAATTCCCGGCGTTCCCGTCGCATCTCAAGAGGAGGCACTCTCAACAGGAAAGGCGAGAGGAACTCCATGGTCATACCACCATTCCAAGAGTCCCCCAGATGTCTCAGTCCATTCCAGAGGAACCTCTTTGCCCTGCACTGGCTCATCTTTCACGCCGAGGATCGACTCACACCACGGTGGCACGTGGGACAGCCCTGTGGGAAATCCTAAAGGGAAAGCCTCGAGGAAAAACCACAGATCCTTTGATCCACGAGACGGGAAGCGTGACATTCCTGCTACAGCCTGGAAGGAAAGCGCACGTGCATGCCCCCACTCGAGACGAGGCCTGACTCCCCTGGGGAGACTCCAGAAGTACCCAAAGATCCATGTCAGCCCCTGAGAGGAATCCTCGGTTCCGGCCCTAACTCCACACAAGGTTTTTGGCCCCGGTATCGACGGGAGAGGAATCCCGAGAGGCCCCCTAGCAACTCGCATGGGGACTGGCCTCTCCTGAGGCCACCAGGGCGGGTCCCTGAGGTCCCCGTCGTAACTCGAGAACACCTGCCGCAACTCGAGAAAATCCAGGAAGTTCTCCCTTCCAGGCGAGATGAGGCCTATTTCCGATGAGGCGTCTGGAGACTAATGACACCTAACCTCTGGAACTTCGAAAGGGTCTTTCACACCCTTGCTGCAACTCAAGAAGTTCACCGCCATACCCATCTGCACTCGAGAGGAAGCACGATGGTCCCGCCCACATCCAGAGGAGCCCCGTTTCCCCCTCGTAGCTCGAGATGAGGGATCCTTTCCCTGCTTTCAACGGGAAAGAATTCCCGGCGTTCCCGTCGCATCTCAAGAGGAGGCACTCTCAACAGGAAAGGCGAGAGGAACTCCATGGTCGTACCATCATTCAAAGAGTCCCCCAGATGTCTCAGTCCATTCCAGAGCAAACTCTTTGCCCTGCACTGGCTCATCTTTCACGCCGAGGATCGACTCTCACCACGGTGGCACGTGGGACAGCCCTGTGGGAAAGCCTCGAGGGAAAGCCTCGAGGGAAAACCACAGATCCTTTGATCCAGGCCACGGGAAGCGTGACATTGCTGCTACAGCCTGGAAGGAAAGCGCACGTGCATGCCCCCACTCGAGACGAGGCCTGACTCCCCTGGGGAGACTCCAGAAGTACCCAAAGATCCATGTCAGCCCCTGAGAGGAATCCTCGGTTCCGGCCCTGGCTCCACACAAGGTTTTTGGCCCCGGTATCGACGGGAGGGGAATCCCGAGAGGCCCCCTAGCAACTCGCATGGGGACTGGCCTCTCCTGAGGCCACCAGGGCGGGTCCCTGAGGTCCCCGTGGTAACTCGAGAACACCTGCTGCAACTCGAGAAAATCCATGAAGTTCTCCCTTCCAGGCGAGATGAGGCCTATTTCCGATGAGGCGTCTGGAGACTAATGACACCTAACCTCTGGAACTTCGAAAGGGTCTTTCACACCCTTGCTGCAACTCAAGAAGTTCACCGCCATACCCGTCTCCACTCGAGAGGAAGCACGATGGTCCCGCCCACATACAGAGGAGCCCCGTTTCCCCCTCGTAGCTCGAGATGAGGGATCCTTTCCCTGCTTTCAACGGGAAAGAATTCCCTGCGTTCCCATCGCATCTCAAGAGGAGGCACTCTCAACAGGAAAGGCGAGAGGAACTCCATGGTCATACCACCATTCCAAGAGTCCCCCAGATGTCTCAGTTCATTCCAGAGGAACCTCTTTGCCCTGCACTGGCTCATCTTTCACGCCGAGGATCGACTCACACCACGGTGGCACGTGGGACAGCCCTGTGGGAAAACCTCGAGGGAAAGCCTCGAGGGAAAACCACAGATCCTTTGATCCAGGCCACGGGAAGCGTGACATTGCTGCTACAGCCTGGAAGGAAAGCGCACGTGCATGCCCCCACTCGAGACGAGGCCTGACTCCCCTGGGGAGACTCCAGAAGTACCCAAAGATCCATGTCAGCCCCTGAGAGGAATACTCGGTTCCGGCCCTGAATCCACACAAGGTTTTTGGCCCCGGTATCGACGGGAGAGGAATCCCCAGAGGCCCCCTAGCAACTCGCATGGGGACTGGCCTCTCCTGAGGCCACCAGGTCGGGTCCCTGAGGTCCCCATCGTAACTCGAGAACACCTGCCGCAACTCGAGAAAATCCAGGAAGTTCTCCCTTCCAGGCGAGATGAGGCCTATTTCCGATGAGGCGTCTGGAGACTAATGACACCTAACCTCTGGAACTTCGAAAGGGTCTTTCACACCCTTGCTGCAACTTAAGAAGTTCACCGCCATACCCATCTGCACTCGAGAGGAAGCACGATGGTCCCGCCCACATCCAGAGGAGCCCCGTTTCCCCCTCGTAGCTCGAGATGAGGGATCCTTTCCCTGCTTTCAACGGGAAAGAATTCCCGGCGTTCCCGTCGCATCTCAAGAGGAGGCACTCTCAACAGGAAAGGCGAGAGGAACTCCATGGTCGTACCACCATTCTAAGAGTCCCCCAGATGTCTCAGTCCATTCCAAAGCAACCTCTTTGCCCTGCACTGGCTCATCTTTCACGCCGAGGATCGACTCACACCACGGTGGCACGTGGGACAGCCCTGTGGGAAAGCCTCGAGGGAAAGCCTCCAGGGAAAACCACAGATCCTTTGATCAAGGCCACGGGAAGCGTGACATTGCTGCTACAGCCTGGAAGGAAAGCGCACGTGCATGCCCCCACTCGAGACGAGGCCTGACTCCCCTGGGGAGACTCCAGAAGTACCCAAAGATCCATGTCAGCCCCTGAGAGGAATCCTCGGTTCCGGCCCTGACTCCACACAAGGTTTTTGGCCCCGGTATCGACGGGAGGGGAATCCCGAGAGGACCCCTAGGAACTCGCATGGGGACTGGCCTCTCCTGAGGCCACCAGGGCGGGTCCCTAGGTCCCCGTCGTAATTCGAGAACACCTGCCGCAACTCGAGAAAATCCAGGAAGTTCTCCCTTCCAGGCGAGATGAGGCCTATTTCCGATGAGGCGTCTGGAGACTAATGACACCTAACCTCTGGAACTTCGAAAGGGTCTTTCACACCCTTGCTGCAACTCAAGAAGTTCACAGCCATACCCGTGTCCACTCGAGAGGAAGCACGATAGTCCCGCCCACATCCAGAGGAGCCCCGTTTCCCCCTCGTAGCTCGAGATGAGGGATCCTTTCCCTGCTTTCAACGAGAAAGAATTCCCGGCGTTCCCGTCGCATCTCAAGAGGAGGCACTCTCAACAGGAAAGGCGAGAGGAACTCCATGGTCGTACCACCATTCCAAGAGTCCCCCAGATGTCTCAGTCCATTCCTGAGGAACCTCTTTGCCCTGCACTGGCTCATCTTTCACGCCGAGGATCGACTCGCACCAGGGTGGCACGTGGGACAGCCCTGTGGGAAAGCCTCGAGGGAAAGCCTCGAGGGAAAACCACAGATCCTTTGATCCACACCACGGGAAGCGTGACATTGCTGCTACAGCCTGGAAGGAAAGCGCACGTGCATGCCCCCACTCGAGACGAGGCCTGACTCCCCTGGGGAGACTCCAGAAGTACCCAAAGATCCATGTCAGCCCCTGAGAGGAATCCTCGGTTCCGGCCCTGACTCCACACAAGGTTTTTGGCCCCGGTATCGACAGGAGGGGAATCCCAAGAGGCCCCCTAGCAACTCGCATGGGGACTGGCCTCTCCTGAGGCCACCAGGGCGGGTCCCTGAGGTCCCCGTCGTAACTCGAGAACACCTGCTGCAACTCGAGAAAATCCATGAAGTTCTCCCTTCCAGGCGAGATGAGGCCTATTTCCGATGAGGCGTCTGGAGACTAATGACACCTAACCTCTGGAACTTCGAAAGGGTCTTTCACACCCTTGCTGCAACTCAAGAAGTTCACCGCCATACCCGTCTCCACTCGAGAGGAAGCACGATGGTCCCGCCCACATCCAGAGGAGCCCCGTTTCCCCCTCGTAGCTCGAGATGAGGGATCCTTTCCCTGCTTTCAACGGGAAAGAATTCCCGGCGTTCCCGTCGCATCTCAAGAGGAGGCACTCTCAACAGGAAAGGCGAGAGGAACTCCATGGTCATACCACCATTCCAAGAGTCCCCCAGATGTCTCAGTCCATTCCAGAGGAACCTCTTTGCCCTGCACTGGCTCATTTTTCACGCCGAGGATCGACTCACACCACGGTGGCACGTGGGACAGCCCTGTGGGAAATCCTAGAGGGAAAGCCTCGAGGAAAAACCACAGATCCTTTGATCCACGAGACGGGAAGCGTGACATTCCTGCTACAGCCTGGAAGGAAAGCGCACGTGCATGCCCCCACTCGAGACGAGGCCTGACTCCCCTGGGGAGACTCCAGAAGTACCCAAAAATCCATGTCAGCCCCTGAGAGGAATCCTCGGTTCCGGCCCTGACTCCACACAAGGTTTTTGGCCCCGGTATCGACGGGAGAGGAATCCCGAGAGGCCCCCTAGCAACTCGCATGGGGACTGGCCTCTCCTGAGGCCACCAGGGCGGGTCCCTGTGGTCCCCGTCGTAACTCGAGAACACCTGCCGCAACTCGAGAAAATCCAGGAAGTTCTCCCTTCCAGGCGAGATGAGGCCTATTTCCGATGAGGCGTCTGGAGACTAATGACACCTAACCTCTGGAACTTCGAAAGGGTCTTTCACACCCTTGCTGCAACTCAAGAAGTTCACCGCCATACCCATCTGCACTCGAGAGGAAGCACGATGGTCCCGCCCACATCCAGAGGAGCCCCGTTTCCCCCTCGTAGCTCGAGATGAGGGATCCTTTCCCTGCTTTCAACGGGAAAGAATTCCCGGCGTTCCCGTCGCATCTCAAGAGGAGGCACTCTCAACAGGAAAGGCGAGAGGAACTCCATGGTCGTACCATCATTCAAAGAGTCCCCCAGATGTCTCAGTCCATTCCAGAGCAACCTCTTTGCCCTGCACTGGCACATCTTTCACGCCGAGGATCGACTCACACCACGGTGGCACGTGGGACAGCCCTGTGGGAAAGCCTCGAGGGAAAGCCTCGAGGGAAAACCACAGATCCTTTGATCCAGGCCACGGGAAGCGTGACATTGCTGCTACAGCCTGGAAGGAAAGCGCACGTGCATGCCCCCACTCGAGACGAGGCCTGACTCCCCTGGGGAGACTCCAGAAGTACCCAAAGATCCATGTCAGCCCCTGAGAGGAATCCTCGGTTCCGGCCCTGGCTCCACGCAAGGTTTTTGGCCCCGGTATCGACGGGAGGGGAATCCCGAGAGGCCCCCTAGCAACTCGCATGGGGACTGGCCTCTCCTGAGGCCACCAGGGCGGGTCCCTGAGGTCCCCGTCGTAACTCGAGAACACCTGCTGCAACTCGAGAAAATCCATGAAGTTCTCCCTTCCAGGCGAGATGAGGCCTATTTCCGATGAGGCGTCTGGAGACTAATGACACCTAACCTCTGGAACTTCGAAAGGGTCTTTCACACCCTTGCTGCAACTCAAGAAGTTCACCGCCATACCCGTCTCCACTCGAGAGGAAACACGATGGTCCCGCCCACATCCAGAGGAGCCCCGTTTCCCCCTCGTAGCTCGAGATGAGGGATCCTTTCCCTGCTTTCAACGGGAAAGAATTCCCTGCGTTCCCGTCGCATCTCAAGAGGAGGCACTCTCAACAGGAAAGGCGAGAGGAACTCCATGGTCATACCACCATTCCAAGAGTCCCCCAGATGTCTCAGTTCATTCCAGAGGAACCTCTTTGCCCTGCACTGGCTCATCTTTCACGCCGAGGATCGACTCACACCACGGTGGCACGTGGGACAGCCCTGTGGGAAAACCTCGAGGGAAAGCCTCGAGGGAAAACCACAGATCCTTTGATCCAGGCCACGGGAAGCGTGACATTGCTGCTACAGCCTGGAAGGAAAGCGCACTTGCATGCCCCCACTCGAGACGAGGCCTGACTCCCCTGGGGAGACTCCAGAAGTACCCAAAGATCCATGTCAGCCCCTGAGAGGAATCCTCGGTTCCGGCCCTGAATCCACACAAGGTTTTTGGCCCCGGTATCGACGGGAGAGGAATCCCCAGAGGCCCCCTAGCAACTCGCATGGGGACTGGCCTCTCCTGAGGCCACCAGGGCGGGTCCCTGAGGTCCCCGTCGTAACTCGAGAACACCTGCCGCAACTCGAGAAAATCCAGGAAGTTCTCCCTTCCAGGCGAGATGAGGCCTATTTCCGATGAGGCGTCTGGAGACTAATGACACCTAACCTCTGGAACTTCGAAAGGGTCTTTCACACCCTTGCTGCAACTCAAGAAGTTCACCGCCATACCCGTCTCCACTCGAGAGGAAGCACGATGGTCCCGCCCACATCCAGAGGAGCCCCGTTTCCCCCTCGTAGCTCGAGATGAGGGATCCTTTCCCTGCTTTCAACGGGAAAGAATTCCCGGCGTTCCCGTCGCATCTCAAGAGGAGGCACTCTCAACAGGAAAGGCGAGAGGAACTCCATGGTCATACCACCATTCCAAGAGTCCCCCAGATGTCTCAGTCCATTCCAGAGGAACCTCTTTGCCCTGCACTGGCTCATTTTTCACGCCGAGGATCGACTCACACCACGGTGGCACGTGGGACAGCCCTGTGGGAAATCCTAGAGGGAAAGCCTCGAGGAAAAACCACAGATCCTTTGATCCACGAGACGGGAAGCGTGACATTCCTGCTACAGCCTGGAAGGAAAGCGCACGTGCATGCCCCCACTCGAGACGAGGCCTGACTCCCCTGGGGAGACTCCAGAAGTACCCAAAAATCCATGTCAGCCCCTGAGAGGAATCCTCGGTTCCGGCCCTGACTCCACACAAGGTTTTTGGCCCCGGTATCGACGGGAGAGGAATCCCGAGAGGCCCCCTAGCAACTCGCATGGGGACTGGCCTCTCCTGAGGCCACCAGGGCGGGTCCCTGTGGTCCCCGTCGTAACTCGAGAACACCTGCCGCAACTCGAGAAAATCCAGGAAGTTCTCCCTTCCAGGCGAGATGAGGCCTATTTCCGATGAGGCGTCTGGAGACTAATGACACCTAACCTCTGGAACTTCGAAAGGGTCTTTCACACCCTTGCTGCAACTCAAGAAGTTCACCGCCATACCCATCTGCACTCGAGAGGAAGCACGATGGTCCCGCCCACATCCAGAGGAGCCCCGTTTCCCCCTCGTAGCTCGAGATGAGGGATCCTTTCCCTGCTTTCAACGGGAAAGAATTCCCGGCGTTCCCGTCGCATCTCAAGAGGAGGCACTCTCAACAGGAAAGGCGAGAGGAACTCCATGGTCGTACCATCATTCAAAGAGTCCCCCAGATGTCTCAGTCCATTCCAGAGCAACCTCTTTGCCCTGCACTGGCACATCTTTCACGCCGAGGATCGACTCACACCACGGTGGCACGTGGGACAGCCCTGTGGGAAAGCCTCGAGGGAAAGCCTCGAGGGAAAACCACAGATCCTTTGATCCAGGCCACGGGAAGCGTGACATTGCTGCTACAGCCTGGAAGGAAAGCGCACGTGCATGCCCCCACTCGAGACGAGGCCTGACTCCCCTGGGGAGACTCCAGAAGTACCCAAAGATCCATGTCAGCCCCTGAGAGGAATCCTCGGTTCCGGCCCTGGCTCCACGCAAGGTTTTTGGCCCCGGTATCGACGGGAGGGGAATCCCGAGAGGCCCCCTAGCAACTCGCATGGGGACTGGCCTCTCCTGAGGCCACCAGGGCGGGTCCCTGAGGTCCCCGTCGTAACTCGAGAACACCTGCTGCAACTCGAGAAAATCCATGAAGTTCTCCCTTCCAGGCGAGATGAGGCCTATTTCCGATGAGGCGTCTGGAGACTAATGACACCTAACCTCTGGAACTTCGAAAGGGTCTTTCACACCCTTGCTGCAACTCAAGAAGTTCACCGCCATACCCGTCTCCACTCGAGAGGAAACACGATGGTCCCGCCCACATCCAGAGGAGCCCCGTTTCCCCCTCGTAGCTCGAGATGAGGGATCCTTTCCCTGCTTTCAACGGGAAAGAATTCCCTGCGTTCCCGTCGCATCTCAAGAGGAGGCACTCTCAACAGGAAAGGCGAGAGGAACTCCATGGTCATACCACCATTCCAAGAGTCCCCCAGATGTCTCAGTTCATTCCAGAGGAACCTCTTTGCCCTGCACTGGCTCATCTTTCACGCCGAGGATCGACTCACACCACGGTGGCACGTGGGACAGCCCTGTGGGAAAACCTCGAGGGAAAGCCTCGAGGGAAAACCACAGATCCTTTGATCCAGGCCACGGGAAGCGTGACATTGCTGCTACAGCCTGGAAGGAAAGCGCACTTGCATGCCCCCACTCGAGACGAGGCCTGACTCCCCTGGGGAGACTCCAGAAGTACCCAAAGATCCATGTCAGCCCCTGAGAGGAATCCTCGGTTCCGGCCCTGAATCCACACAAGGTTTTTGGCCCCGGTATCGACGGGAGAGGAATCCCCAGAGGCCCCCTAGCAACTCGCATGGGGACTGGCCTCTCCTGAGGCCACCAGGGCGGGTCCCTGAGGTCCCCGTCGTAACTCGAGAACACCTGCCGCAACTCGAGAAAATCCAGGAAGTTCTCCCTTCCAGGCGAGATGAGGCCTATTTCCGATGAGGCGTCTGGAGACTAATGACACCTAACCTCTGGAACTTCGAAAGGGTCTTTCACACCCTTGCTGCAACTCAAGAAGTTCACCGCCATACCCGTCTCCACTCGAGAGGAAGCACGATGGTCCCGCCCACATCCAGAGGAGCCCCGTTTCCCCCTCGTAGCTCGAGATGAGGGATCCTTTCCCTGCTTTCAACGGGAAAGAATTCCCGGCGTTCCCGTCGCATCTCAAGAGGAGGCACTCTCAACAGGAAAGGCGAGAGGAACTCCATGGTCATACCACCATTCCAAGAGTCCCCCAGATGTCTCAGTCCATTCCAGAGGAACCTCTTTGCCCTGCACTGGCTCATCTTTCACGCCGAGGATCGACTCACACCACGGTGGCACGTGGGACAGCCCTGTGGGAAATCCTAAAGGGAAAGCCTCGAGGAAAAACCACAGATCCTTTGATCCACGAGACGGGAAGCGTGACATTCCTGATACAGCCTGGAAGGAAAGCGCACGTGCATGCCCCCACTCGAGACGAGGCCTGACTCCCCTGGGGAGACTCCAGAAGTACCCAAAGATCCATGTCAGCCCCTGAGAGGAATCCTCGGTTCCGGCCCTAACTCCACACAAGGTTTTTGGCCCCGGTATCGACGGGAGAGGAATCCCGAGAGGCCCCCTAGCAACTCGCATGGGGACTGGCCTCTCCTGAGGCCACCAGGGCGGGTCCCTGAGGTCCCCGTCGTAACTCGAGAACACCTGCCGCAACTCGAGAAAATCCAGGAAGTTCTCCCTTCCAGGCGAGATGAGGCCTATTTCCGATGAGGCGTCTGGAGACTAATGACACCTAACCTCTGGAACTTCGAAAGGGTCTTTCACACCCTTGCTGCAACTCAAGAAGTTCACCGCCATACCCATCTGCACTCGAGAGGAAGCACGATGGTCCCGCCCACATCCAGAGGAGCCCCGTTTCCCCCTCGTAGCTCGAGATGAGGGATCCTTTCCCTGCTTTCAACGGGAAAGAATTCCCGGCGTTCCCGTCGCATCTCAAGAGGAGGCACTCTCAACAGGAAAGGCGAGAGGAACTCCATGGTCGTACCATCATTCAAAGAGTCCCCCAGATGTCTCAGTCCATTCCAGAGCAAACTCTTTGCCCTGCACTGGCTCATCTTTCACGCCGAGGATCGACTCTCACCACGGTGGCACGTGGGACAGCCCTGTGGGAAAGCCTCGAGGGAAAGCCTCGAGGGAAAACCACAGATCCTTTGATCCAGGCCACGGGAAGCGTGACATTGCTGCTACAGCCTGGAAGGAAAGCGCACGTGCATGCCCCCACTCGAGACGAGGCCTGACTCCCCTGGGGAGACTCCAGAAGTACCCAAAGATCCATGTCAGCCCCTGAGAGGAATCCTCGGTTCCGGCCCTGGCTCCACACAAGGTTTTTGGCCCCGGTATCGACGGGAGGGGAATCCCGAGAGGCCCCCTAGCAACTCGCATGGGGACTGGCCTCTCCTGAGGCCACCAGGGCGGGTCCCTGAGGTCCCCGTGGTAACTCGAGAACACCTGCTGCAACTCGAGAAAATCCATGAAGTTCTCCCTTCCAGGCGAGATGAGGCCTATTTCCGATGAGGCGTCTGGAGACTAATGACACCTAACCTCTGGAACTTCGAAAGGGTCTTTCACACCCTTGCTGCAACTCAAGAAGTTCACCGCCATACCCGTCTCCACTCGAGAGGAAGCACGATGGTCCCGCCCACATACAGAGGAGCCCCGTTTCCCCCTCGTAGCTCGAGATGAGGGATCCTTTCCCTGCTTTCAACGGGAAAGAATTCCCTGCGTTCCCATCGCATCTCAAGAGGAGGCACTCTCAACAGGAAAGGCGAGAGGAACTCCATGGTCATACCACCATTCCAAGAGTCCCCCAGATGTCTCAGTTCATTCCAGAGGAACCTCTTTGCCCTGCACTGGCTCATCTTTCACGCCGAGGATCGACTCACACCACGGTGGCACGTGGGACAGCCCTGTGGGAAAACCTCGAGGGAAAGCCTCGAGGGAAAACCACAGATCCTTTGATCCAGGCCACGGGAAGCGTGACATTGCTGCTACAGCCTGGAAGGAAAGCGCACTTGCATGCCCCCACTCGAGACGAGGCCTGACTCCCCTGGGGAGACTCCAGAAGTACCCAAAGTTCCATGTCAGCCCCTGAGAGGAATCCTCGGTTCCGGCCCTGAATCCACACAAGGTTTTTGGCCCCGGTATCGACGGGAGAGGAATCCCCAGAGGCCCCCTAGCAACTCGCATGGGGACTGGCCTCTCCTGAGGCCACCAGGTCGGGTCCCTGAGGTCCCCATCGTAACTCGAGAACACCTGCCGCAACTCGAGAAAATCCAGGAAGTTCTCCCTTCCAGGCGAGATGAGGCCTATTTCCGATGAGGCGTCTGGAGACTAATGACACCTAACCTCTGGAACTTCGAAAGGGTCTTTCACACCCTTGCTGCAACTCAAGAAGTTCACCGCCATACCCATCTGCACTCGAGAGGAAGCACGATGGTCCCGCCCACATCCAGAGGAGCCCCGTTTCCCCCTCGTAGCTCGAGATGAGGGATCCTTTCCCTGCTTTCAACGGGAAAGAATTCCCGGCGTTCCCGTCGCATCTCAAGAGGAGGCACTCTCAACAGGAAAGGCGAGAGGAACTCCATGGTCGTACCACCATTCTAAGAGTCCCCCAGATGTCTCAGTCCATTCCAAAGCAACCTCTTTGCCCTGCACTGGCTCATCTTTCACGCCGAGGATCGACTCACACCACGGTGGCACGTGGGACAGCCCTGTGGGAAAGCCTCGAGGGAAAGCCTCCAGGGAAAACCACAGATCCTTTGATCAAGGCCACGGGAAGCGTGACATTGCTGCTACAGCCTGGAAGGAAAGCGCACGTGCATGCCCCCACTCGAGACGAGGCCTGACTCCCCTGGGGAGACTCCAGAAGTACCCAAAGATCCATGTCAGCCCCTGAGAGGAATCCTCGGTTCCGGCCCTGACTCCACACAAGGTTTTTGGCCCCGGTATCGACGGGAGGGGAATCCCGAGAGGACCCCTAGGAACTCGCATGGGGACTGGCCTCTCCTGAGGCCACCAGGGCGGGTCCCTAGGTCCCCGTCGTAATTCGAGAACACCTGCCGCAACTCGAGAAAATCCAGGAAGTTCTCCCTTCCAGGCGAGATGAGGCCTATTTCCGATGAGGCGTCTGGAGACTAATGACACCTAACCTCTGGAACTTCGAAAGGGTCTTTCACACCCTTGCTGCAACTCAAGAAGTTCACAGCCATACCCGTGTCCACTCGAGAGGAAGCACGATAGTCCCGCCCACATCCAGAGGAGCCCCGTTTCCCCCTCGTAGCTCGAGATGAGGGATCCTTTCCCTGCTTTCAACGAGAAAGAATTCCCGGCGTTCCCGTCGCATCTCAAGAGGAGGCACTCTCAACAGGAAAGGCGAGAGGAACTCCATGGTCGTACCACCATTCCAAGAGTCCCCCAGATGTCTCAGTCCATTCCTGAGGAACCTCTTTGCCCTGCACTGGCTCATCTTTCACGCCGAGGATCGACTCGCACCAGGGTGGCACGTGGGACAGCCCTGTGGGAAAGCCTCGAGGGAAAGCCTCGAGGGAAAACCACAGATCCTTTGATCCAGGCCACGGGAAGTGTGACATTGCTGCTACAGCCTGGAAGGAAAGCGCACGTGCATGCCCCCACTCGAGACGAGGCCTGACTCCCCTGGGGAGACTCCAGAAGTACCCAAAGATCCATGTCAGCCCCTGAGAGGAATCCTCGGTTCCGGCCCTGACTCCACACAAGGTTTTTGGCCCCGGTATCGACAGGAGGGGAATCCCAAGAGGCCCCCTAGCAACTCGCATGGGGACTGGCCTCTCCTGAGGCCACCAGGGCGGGTCCCTGAGGTCCCCGTCGTAACTCGAGAACACCTGCTGCAACTCGAGAAAATCCATGAAGTTCTCCCTTCCAGGCGAGATGAGGCCTATTTCCGATGAGGCGTCTGGAGACTAATGACACCTAACCTCTGGAACTTCGAAAGGGTCTTTCACACCCTTGCTGCAACTCAAGAAGTTCACCGCCATACCCGTCTCCACTCGAGAGGAAGCACGATGGTCCCGCCCACATCCAGAGGAGCCCCGTTTCCCCCTCGTAGCTCGAGATGAGGGATCCTTTCCCTGCTTTCAACGGGAAAGAATTCCCGGCGTTCCCGTCGCATCTCAAGAGGAGGCACTCTCAACAGGAAAGGCGAGAGGAACTCCATGGTCATACCACCATTCCAAGAGTCCCCCAGATGTCTCAGTCCATTCCAGAGGAACCTCTTTGCCCTGCACTGGCTCATTTTTCACGCCGAGGATCGACTCACACCACGGTGGCACGTGGGACAGCCCTGTGGGAAATCCTAGAGGGAAAGCCTCGAGGAAAAACCACAGATCCTTTGATCCACGAGACGGGAAGCGTGACATTCCTGCTACAGCCTGGAAGGAAAGCGCACGTGCATGCCCCCACTCGAGACGAGGCCTGACTCCCCTGGGGAGACTCCAGAAGTACCCAAAAATCCATGTCAGCCCCTGAGAGGAATCCTCGGTTCCGGCCCTGACTCCACACAAGGTTTTTGGCCCCGGTATCGACGGGAGAGGAATCCCGAGAGGCCCCCTAGCAACTCGCATGGGGACTGGCCTCTCCTGAGGCCACCAGGGCGGGTCCCTGTGGTCCCCGTCGTAACTCGAGAACACCTGCCGCAACTCGAGAAAATCCAGGAAGTTCTCCCTTCCAGGCGAGATGAGGCCTATTTCCGATGAGGCGTCTGGAGACTAATGACACCTAACCTCTGGAACTTCGAAAGGGTCTTTCACACCCTTGCTGCAACTCAAGAAGTTCACCGCCATACCCATCTGCACTCGAGAGGAAGCACGATGGTCCCGCCCACATCCAGAGGAGCCCCGTTTCCCCCTCGTAGCTCGAGATGAGGGATCCTTTCCCTGCTTTCAACGGGAAAGAATTCCCGGCGTTCCCGTCGCATCTCAAGAGGAGGCACTCTCAACAGGAAAGGCGAGAGGAACTCCATGGTCGTACCATCATTCAAAGAGTCCCCCAGATGTCTCAGTCCATTCCAGAGCAAACTCTTTGCCCTGCACTGGCACATCTTTCACGCCGAGGATCGACTCACACCACGGTGGCACGTGGGACAGCCCTGTGGGAAAGCCTCGAGGGAAAGCCTCGAGGGAAAACCACAGATCCTTTGATCCAGGCCACGGGAAGCGTGACATTGCTGCTACAGCCTGGAAGGAAAGCGCACGTGCATGCCCCCACTCGAGACGAGGCCTGACTCCCCTGGGGAGACTCCAGAAGTACCCAAAGATCCATGTCAGCCCCTGAGAGGAATCCTCGGTTCCGGCCCTGGCTCCACGCAAGGTTTTTGGCCCCGGTATCGACGGGAGGGGAATCCCGAGAGGCCCCCTAGCAACTCGCATGGGGACTGGCCTCTCCTGAGGCCACCAGGGCGGGTCCCTGAGGTCCCCGTCGTAACTCGAGAACACCTGCTGCAACTCGAGAAAATCCATGAAGTTCTCCCTTCCAGGCGAGATGAGGCCTATTTCCGATGAGGCGTCTGGAGACTAATGACACCTAACCTCTGGAACTTCGAAAGGGTCTTTCACACCCTTGCTGCAACTCAAGAAGTTCACCGCCATACCCGTCTCCACTCGAGAGGAAACACGATGGTCCCGCCCACATCCAGAGGAGCCCCGTTTCCCCCTCGTAGCTCGAGATGAGGGATCCTTTCCCTGCTTTCAACGGGAAAGAATTCCCTGCGTTCCCGTCGCATCTCAAGAGGAGGCACTCTCAACAGGAAAGGCGAGAGGAACTCCATGGTCATACCACCATTCCAAGAGTCCCCCAGATGTCTCAGTTCATTCCAGAGGAACCTCTTTGCCCTGCACTGGCTCATCTTTCACGCCGAGGATCGACTCACACCACGGTGGCACGTGGGACAGCCCTGTGGGAAAACCTCGAGGGAAAGCCTCGAGGGAAAACCACAGATCCTTTGATCCAGGCCACGGGAAGCGTGACATTGCTGCTACAGCCTGGAAGGAAAGCGCACTTGCATGCCCCCACTCGAGACGAGGCCTGACTCCCCTGGGGAGACTCCAGAAGTACCCAAAGATCCATGTCAGCCCCTGAGAGGAATCCTCGGTTCCGGCCCTGAATCCACACAAGGTTTTTGGCCCCGGTATCGACGGGAGAGGAATCCCCAGAGGCCCCCTAGCAACTCGCATGGGGACTGGCCTCTCCTGAGGCCACCAGGGCGGGTCCCTGAGGTCCCCGTCGTAACTCGAGAACACCTGCCGCAACTCGAGAAAATCCAGGAAGTTCTCCCTTCCAGGCGAGATGAGGCCTATTTCCGATGAGGCGTCTGGAGACTAATGACACCTAACCTCTGGAACTTCGAAAGGGTCTTTCACACCCTTGCTGCAACTCAAGAAGTTCACCGCCATACCCGTCTCCACTCGAGAGGAAGCACGATGGTCCCGCCCACATCCAGAGGAGCCCCGTTTCCCCCTCGTAGCTCGAGATGAGGGATCCTTTCCCTGCTTTCAACGGGAAAGAATTCCCGGCGTTCCCGTCGCATCTCAAGAGGAGGCACTCTCAACAGGAAAGGCGAGAGGAACTCCATGGTCATACCACCATTCCAAGAGTCCCCCAGATGTCTCAGTCCATTCCAGAGGAACCTCTTTGCCCTGCACTGGCTCATCTTTCACGCCGAGGATCGACTCACACCACGGTGGCACGTGGGACAGCCCTGTGGGAAATCCTAAAGGGAAAGCCTCGAGGAAAAACCACAGATCCTTTGATCCACGAGACGGGAAGCGTGACATTCCTGATACAGCCTGGAAGGAAAGCGCACGTGCATGCCCCCACTCGAGACGAGGCCTGACTCCCCTGGGGAGACTCCAGAAGTACCCAAAGATCCATGTCAGCCCCTGAGAGGAATCCTCGGTTCCGGCCCTAACTCCACACAAGGTTTTTGGCCCCGGTATCGACGGGAGAGGAATCCCGAGAGGCCCCCTAGCAACTCGCATGGGGACTGGCCTCTCCTGAGGCCACCAGGGCGGGTCCCTGAGGTCCCCGTCGTAACTCGAGAACACCTGCCGCAACTCGAGAAAATCCAGGAAGTTCTCCCTTCCAGGCGAGATGAGGCCTATTTCCGATGAGGCGTCTGGAGACTAATGACACCTAACCTCTGGAACTTCGAAAGGGTCTTTCACACCCTTGCTGCAACTCAAGAAGTTCACCGCCATACCCATCTGCACTCGAGAGGAAGCACGATGGTCCCGCCCACATCCAGAGGAGCCCCGTTTCCCCCTCGTAGCTCGAGATGAGGGATCCTTTCCCTGCTTTCAACGGGAAAGAATTCCCGGCGTTCCCGTCGCATCTCAAGAGGAGGCACTCTCAACAGGAAAGGCGAGAGGAACTCCATGGTCGTACCATCATTCAAAGAGTCCCCCAGATGTCTCAGTCCATTCCAGAGCAAACTCTTTGCCCTGCACTGGCTCATCTTTCACGCCGAGGATCGACTCTCACCACGGTGGCACGTGGGACAGCCCTGTGGGAAAGCCTCGAGGGAAAGCCTCGAGGGAAAACCACAGATCCTTTGATCCAGGCCACGGGAAGCGTGACATTGCTGCTACAGCCTGGAAGGAAAGCGCACGTGCATGCCCCCACTCGAGACGAGGCCTGACTCCCCTGGGGAGACTCCAGAAGTACCCAAAGATCCATGTCAGCCCCTGAGAGGAATCCTCGGTTCCGGCCCTGGCTCCACACAAGGTTTTTGGCCCCGGTATCGACGGGAGGGGAATCCCGAGAGGCCCCCTAGCAACTCGCATGGGGACTGGCCTCTCCTGAGGCCACCAGGGCGGGTCCCTGAGGTCCCCGTGGTAACTCGAGAACACCTGCTGCAACTCGAGAAAATCCATGAAGTTCTCCCTTCCAGGCGAGATGAGGCCTATTTCCGATGAGGCGTCTGGAGACTAATGACACCTAACCTCTGGAACTTCGAAAGGGTCTTTCACACCCTTGCTGCAACTCAAGAAGTTCACCGCCATACCCGTCTCCACTCGAGAGGAAGCACGATGGTCCCGCCCACATACAGAGGAGCCCCGTTTCCCCCTCGTAGCTCGAGATGAGGGATCCTTTCCCTGCTTTCAACGGGAAAGAATTCCCTGCGTTCCCATCGCATCTCAAGAGGAGGCACTCTCAACAGGAAAGGCGAGAGGAACTCCATGGTCATACCACCATTCCAAGAGTCCCCCAGATGTCTCAGTTCATTCCAGAGGAACCTCTTTGCCCTGCACTGGCTCATCTTTCACGCCGAGGATCGACTCACACCACGGTGGCACGTGGGACAGCCCTGTGGGAAAACCTCGAGGGAAAGCCTCGAGGGAAAACCACAGATCCTTTGATCCAGGCCACGGGAAGCGTGACATTGCTGCTACAGCCTGGAAGGAAAGCGCACTTGCATGCCCCCACTCGAGACGAGGCCTGACTCCCCTGGGGAGACTCCAGAAGTACCCAAAGTTCCATGTCAGCCCCTGAGAGGAATCCTCGGTTCCGGCCCTGAATCCACACAAGGTTTTTGGCCCCGGTATCGACGGGAGAGGAATCCCCAGAGGCCCCCTAGCAACTCGCATGGGGACTGGCCTCTCCTGAGGCCACCAGGTCGGGTCCCTGAGGTCCCCATCGTAACTCGAGAACACCTGCCGCAACTCGAGAAAATCCAGGAAGTTCTCCCTTCCAGGCGAGATGAGGCCTATTTCCGATGAGGCGTCTGGAGACTAATGACACCTAACCTCTGGAACTTCGAAAGGGTCTTTCACACCCTTGCTGCAACTCAAGAAGTTCACCGCCATACCCATCTGCACTCGAGAGGAAGCACGATGGTCCCGCCCACATCCAGAGGAGCCCCGTTTCCCCCTCGTAGCTCGAGATGAGGGATCCTTTCCCTGCTTTCAACGGGAAAGAATTCCCGGCGTTCCCGTCGCATCTCAAGAGGAGGCACTCTCAACAGGAAAGGCGAGAGGAACTCCATGGTCGTACCACCATTCTAAGAGTCCCCCAGATGTCTCAGTCCATTCCAAAGCAACCTCTTTGCCCTGCACTGGCTCATCTTTCACGCCGAGGATCGACTCACACCACGGTGGCACGTCGGACAGCCCTGTGGGAAAGCCTCGAGGGAAAGCCTCCAGGGAAAACCACAGATCCTTTGATCAAGGCCACGGGAAGCGTGACATTGCTGCTACAGCCTGGAAGGAAAGCGCACGTGCATGCCCCCACTCGAGACGAGGCCTGACTCCCCTGGGGAGACTCCAGAAGTACCCAAAGATCCATGTCAGCCCCTGAGAGGAATCCTCGGTTCCGGCCCTGACTCCACACAAGGTTTTTGGCCCCGGTATCGACGGGAGGGGAATCCCGAGAGGACCCCTAGGAACTCGCATGGGGACTGGCCTCTCCTGAGGCCACCAGGGCGGGTCCCTAGGTCCCCGTCGTAATTCGAGAACACCTGCCGCAACTCGAGAAAATCCAGGAAGTTCTCCCTTCCAGGCGAGATGAGGCCTATTTCCGATGAGGCGTCTGGAGACTAATGACACCTAACCTCTGGAACTTCGAAAGGGTCTTTCACACCCTTGCTGCAACTCAAGAAGTTCACAGCCATACCCGTGTCCACTCGAGAGGAAGCACGATAGTCCCGCCCACATCCAGAGGAGCCCCGTTTCCCCCTCGTAGCTCGAGATGAGGGATCCTTTCCCTGCTTTCAACGAGAAAGAATTCCCGGCGTTCCCGTCGCATCTCAAGAGGAGGCACTCTCAACAGGAAAGGCGAGAGGAACTCCATGGTCGTACCACCATTCCAAGAGTCCCCCAGATGTCTCAGTCCATTCCTGAGGAACCTCTTTGCCCTGCACTGGCTCATCTTTCACGCCGAGGATCGACTCGCACCAGGGTGGCACGTGGGACAGCCCTGTGGGAAAGCCTCGAGGGAAAGCCTCGAGGGAAAACCACAGATCCTTTGATCCAGGCCACGGGAAGCGTGACATTGCTGCTACAGCCTGGAAGGAAAGCGCACGTGCATGCCCCCACTCGAGACGAGGCCTGACTCCCCTGGGGAGACTCCAGAAGTACCCAAAGATCCATGTCAGCCCCTGAGAGGAATCCTCGGTTCCGGCCCTGACTCCACACAAGGTTTTTGGCCCCGGTATCGACAGGAGGGGAATCCCAAGAGGCCCCCTAGCAACTCGCATGGGGACTGGCCTCTCCTGAGGCCACCAGGGCGGGTCCCTGAGGTCCCCGTCGTAACTCGAGAACACCTGCTGCAACTCGAGAAAATCCATGAAGTTCTCCCTTCCAGGCGAGATGAGGCCTATTTCCGATGAGGCGTCTGGAGACTAATGACACCTAACCTCTGGAACTTCGAAAGGGTCTTTCACACCCTTGCTGCAACTCAAGAAGTTCACCGCCATACCCGTCTCCACTCGAGAGGAAGCACGATGGTCCCGCCCACATCCAGAGGAGCCCCGTTTCCCCCTCGTAGCTCGAGATGAGGGATCCTTTCCCTGCTTTCAACGGGAAAGAATTCCCGGCGTTCCCGTCGCATCTCAAGAGGAGGCACTCTCAACAGGAAAGGCGAGAGGAACTCCATGGTCATACCACCATTCCAAGAGTCCCCCAGATGTCTCAGTCCATTCCAGAGGAACCTCTTTGCCCTGCACTGGCTCATTTTTCACGCCGAGGATCGACTCACACCACGGTGGCACGTGGGACAGCCCTGTGGGAAATCCTAGAGGGAAAGCCTCGAGGAAAAACCACAGATCCTTTGATCCACGAGACGGGAAGCGTGACATTCCTGCTACAGCCTGGAAGGAAAGCGCACGTGCATGCCCCCACTCGAGACGAGGCCTGACTCCCCTGGGGAGACTCCAGAAGTACCCAAAAATCCATGTCAGCCCCTGAGAGGAATCCTCGGTTCCGGCCCTGACTCCACACAAGGTTTTTGGCCCCGGTATCGACGGGAGAGGAATCCCGGGAGGCCCCCTAGCAACTCGCATGGGGACTGGCCTCTCCTGAGGCCACCAGGGCGGGTCCCTGTGGTCCCCGTCGTAACTCGAGAACACCTGCCGCAACTCGAGAAAATCCAGGAAGTTCTCCCTTCCAGGCGAGATGAGGCCTATTTCCGATGAGGCGTCTGGAGACTAATGACACCTAACCTCTGGAACTTCGAAAGGGTCTTTCACACCCTTGCTGCAACTCAAGAAGTTCACCGCCATACCCATCTGCACTCGAGAGGAAGCACGATGGTCCCGCCCACATCCAGAGGAGCCCCGTTTCCCCCTCGTAGCTCGAGATGAGGGATCCTTTCCCTGCTTTCAACGGGAAAGAATTCCCGGCGTTCCCGTCGCATCTCAAGAGGAGGCACTCTCAACAGGAAAGGCGAGAGGAACTCCATGGTCGTACCATCATTCAAAGAGTCCCCCAGATGTCTCAGTCCATTCCAGAGCAACCTCTTTGCCCTGCACTGGCACATCTTTCACGCCGAGGATCGACTCACACCACGGTGGCACGTGGGACAGCCCTGTGGGAAAGCCTCGAGGGAAAGCCTCGAGGGAAAACCACAGATCCTTTGATCCAGGCCACGGGAAGCGTGACATTGCTGCTACAGCCTGGAAGGAAAGCGCACGTGCATGCCCCCACTCGAGACGAGGCCTGACTCCCCTGGGGAGACTCCAGAAGTACCCAAAGATCCATGTCAGCCCCTGAGAGGAATCCTCGGTTCCGGCCCTGGCTCCACGCAAGGTTTTTGGCCCCGGTATCGACGGGAGGGGAATCCCGAGAGGCCCCCTAGCAACTCGCATGGGGACTGGCCTCTCCTGAGGCCACCAGGGCGGGTCCCTGAGGTCCCCGTCGTAACTCGAGAACACCTGCTGCAACTCGAGAAAATCCATGAAGTTCTCCCTTCCAGGCGAGATGAGGCCTATTTCCGATGAGGCGTCTGGAGACTAATGACACCTAACCTCTGGAACTTCGAAAGGGTCTTTCACACCCTTGCTGCAACTCAAGAAGTTCACCGCCATACCCGTCTCCACTCGAGAGGAAACACGATGGTCCCGCCCACATCCAGAGGAGCCCCGTTTCCCCCTCGTAGCTCGAGATGAGGGATCCTTTCCCTGCTTTCAACGGGAAAGAATTCCCTGCGTTCCCGTCGCATCTCAAGAGGAGGCACTCTCAACAGGAAAGGCGAGAGGAACTCCATGGTCATACCACCATTCCAAGAGTCCCCCAGATGTCTCAGTTCATTCCAGAGGAACCTCTTTGCCCTGCACTGGCTCATCTTTCACGCCGAGGATCGACTCACACCACGGTGGCACGTGGGACAGCCCTGTGGGAAAACCTCGAGGGAAAGCCTCGAGGGAAAACCACAGATCCTTTGATCCAGGCCACGGGAAGCGTGACATTGCTGCTACAGCCTGGAAGGAAAGCGCACTTGCATGCCCCCACTCGAGACGAGGCCTGACTCCCCTGGGGAGACTCCAGAAGTACCCAAAGATCCATGTCAGCCCCTGAGAGGAATCCTCGGTTCCGGCCCTGAATCCACACAAGGTTTTTGGCCCCGGTATCGACGGGAGAGGAATCCCCAGAGGCCCCCTAGCAACTCGCATGGGGACTGGCCTCTCCTGAGGCCACCAGGGCGGGTCCCTGAGGTCCCCGTCGTAACTCGAGAACACCTGCCGCAACTCGAGAAAATCCAGGAAGTTCTCCCTTCCAGGCGAGATGAGGCCTATTTCCGATGAGGCGTCTGGAGACTAATGACACCTAACCTCTGGAACTTCGAAAGGGTCTTTCACACCCTTGCTGCAACTCAAGAAGTTCACCGCCATACCCGTCTCCACTCGAGAGGAAGCACGATGGTCCCGCCCACATCCAGAGGAGCCCCGTTTCCCCCTCGTAGCTCGAGATGAGGGATCCTTTCCCTGCTTTCAACGGGAAAGAATTCCCGGCGTTCCCGTCGCATCTCAAGAGGAGGCACTCTCAACAGGAAAGGCGAGAGGAACTCCATGGTCGTACCACCATTCTAAGAGTCCCCCAGATGTCTCAGTCCATTCCAGAGCAACCTCTTTGCCCTGCACTGGCTCATCTTTCACGCCGAGGATCGTCTCACACCACGGTGGCACGTGGGACAGCCCTGTGGGAAAGCCTCGAGGGAAAGCCTCCAGGGAAAACCACAGATCCTTTGATCAAGGCCACGGGAAGCGTGACATTGCTGCTACAGCCTGGAAGGAAAGCGCACGTGCATGCCCCCACTCGAGACGAGGCCTGACTCCCCTGGGGAGACTCCAGAAGTACCCAAAGATCCATGTCAGCCCCTGAGAGGAATCCTCGGTTCCGGCCCTGACTCCACACAAGGTTTTTGGCCCCGGTATCGACGGGAGGGGAATCCCGAGAGGACCCCTAGCAACTCGCATGGGGACTGGCCTCTCCTGAGGCCACCAGGGCGGGTCCTTAGGTCCCCGTCGTAATTCGAGAACACCTGCCGCAACTCGAGAAAATCCAGGAAGTTCTCCCTTGCAGGCGAGATGAGGCCTATTTCCGATGAGGCGTCTGGAGACTAATGACACCTAACCTCTGGAACTTCGAAAGGGTCTTTCACACCCTTGCTGCAACTCAAGAAGTTCACAGCCATACCCGTGTCCACTCGAGAGGAAGCACGATAGTCCCGCCCACATCCAGAGGAGCCCCGTTTCCCCCTCGTAGCTCGAGATGAGGGATCCTTTCCCTGCTTTCAACGGGAAAGAATTCCCGGCGTTCCCGTCGCATCTCAAGAGGAGGCACTCTCAACAGGAAAGGCGAGAGGAACTCCATGGTCGTACCACCATTCCAAGAGTCCCCCAGATGTCTCAGTCCATTCCTGAGGAACCTCTTTGCCCTCCACTGGCTCATCTTTCACGCCGAGGATCGACTCGCACCAGGGTGGCACGTGGGACAGCCCTGTGGGAAAGCCTCGAGGGAAAGCCTCGAGGGAAAACCACAGATCCTTTGATCCAGGCCACGGGAAGCGTGACATTGCTGCTACAGCCTGGAAAGAAAGCGCACGTGCATGCCCCCACTCGAGACGAGGCCTGACTCCCCTGGGGAGACTCCAGAAGTACCCAAAGATCCATTCAAGCCCCTGAGAGGAATCCTCGGTTCCGGCCCTGACTCCACACAAGGTTTTTGGCCCCGGTATCGACGGGAGAGGAATCCCGAGAGGACCCCTAGCAACTCGCATGGGGACTGGCCTCTCCTGAGGCCACCAGGGCGGGTCCCTGAGGTCCCCGTCGTAACTCCAGAACACCTGCCGCAACTCGAGAAAATCCAGGAAGCTCTCCCTTCCAGGCGAGATGAGGCCTATTTCCGATGAGGCGTCTGGAGACTAATGACACCTAACCTCTGGAACTTCGAAAGGGTCTTTCACACCCTTGCTGCAACTCAAGAAGTTCACCGCCACACCCGTCTCCACTCGAGAGGAAGCACGATGGTCCCGCCCACATCCAGAGGAGCCCCGTTTCCCCCTCGTAGCTCAAGATGAGGGATCATTTCCCTGCTTTCAACGGGAAAGAATTCCCGGCGTTCCCGTCGCATCTCAAGAGGAGGCACTCTCAACAGGAAAGGCGAGAGGAACTCCATGGTCGTACCACCATTCCAAGATTCCCCCAGATGTCTCAGTCCATTCCAGAGGAACCTCTTTGCCCTACACTGGCTCATCTTTCACGCCTAGCATCGACTCACACCACGGTGGCACGTGGGACAGCCCTGTGGGAAAGCCTCGAGGGAAAGCCTCGAGGGAAAACCACAAATCCTTTGATCCAGGCCACGGGAAGCGTGACATTGCTGCTACAGCCTGGAAGGAAAGCGCACGTACCTGTCCCCACTCGAGACGAGGCCTGACTCCCCTGGGGAGACTCCAGAAGTACCCAAAGATCCATGTCAGCCCCAGAGAGGAAACCTCGGTTCTGGCCCTGACTCCACACAAGGTTTTTGGTCCCGGTTTCGACGGGAGAGGAATCCCAGAGTCCCCTTAGCAACTCGCATGGGGATTGTCCTCTCCTGAGGCCACCAGGGCTGGTCCCTGAGGTCCCCGTCGTAACTCGAGAACACCTGCCGCAACTCGAGAAAATCCAGGAAGTTCTCCCTTCCAGGCGAGATGAGGCCTATTTCCGATGAGGCGTCTGGAGACTAATGATACCTAACCTCTGGAACTTCGAAATGGTCTTTCACTCCCTTGCTGCAACTCAAGAAGTTCTCTGCCATACCCGTCTCCACTCGAGAGGAAGCACGATGGTCCCGCCCACATCCAGAGGAGCCCCGTTTCCCCCTCGTAGCTCGAGATGAGGGATCCTTTCCCTGCTTTCAACGAGAAAGAATTCCCGGCGTTCCCGTCGCATCTCAAGAGGAGGCACTCTCAACAGGAAAGGCGAGAGGAACTCCATGGTCGTACCACCATTCCAAGAGTCCCCCAGATGTCTCAGTCCATTCGAGAGGAAGATCTTTGCCCTGCACTGGCTCATCTTTCACGCCGAGGATCGACTCACACCACGGTGGCACGTGGGACAGCCCTGTGGGAAAGCCTCGAGGGAAAGCCTCGAGGGAAAACCACAGATCCTTTGATCCACGCGACGGGAAGCGTGACATTGCTGCTACAGCCTGGAAGTAAAGCGCACGTGCATGCCCCCACTCGAGACGAGTCCTGACTCCAGTGGGGAGACTCCAGAAGTACCCAAAGATCCATGTCACCCCTGAGAGGAAACCTCGTTTCCGGCCCTGACTCCACACAAGGTTTTTGGCCCCGGTATCGACGGGAGAGGAATCCTGAGAGGCCCCCTAGCAACTCGCATGGGGACTGGCCTTTCCTGAGGCCACCATGGCGGGTCCCTGAGGTCCCCGTCGTAACTCGAGAACACCTGCCGCAACTCGAGAAAATCCAGGAAGTTCTCCCTTCCAGGCGAGATGAGGCCTATTTCCGATGAGGCGTCTGGAGACTAATGACACCTAACCTCTGGAACTTCGAAAGGGTCTTTCACACCCTTGCTGCTACTCAAGAAGTTCACCGCCATACCCGTCTCCACTCGAGAGGAAGCACGATGGTCCCGCCCACATCCAGAGGAGCCCCGTTTCCCCCTCGTAGCTCGAGATGAGGGATCCTTTCCCTGCTTTCAACGGGAAAGAATTCCCGGCGTTCCCGTCGCATCTCAAGAGGAGGCACTCTCAACAGGAAAGGCGAGAGGAACTCCATGGTCGTACCACCATTCCAAGAGTCCCCCAGATGTCTCAGTCCATTCCAGAGGAACCTCGTTGCCCTGCACTGGCTCATCTTTCACGCCGAGGATCGACTCACACCACTGTGGCACGTGGGACAGCCCTGTGGCAAAGCCTCGAGGGAAAGCCTCGAGGGAAAACCACAGATCCTTTGATCCAGGCCACGGGAAGCGTGACATTGCTGCTACAGCCTGGAAGAAAAGCGCTCGTGCATGCCCCCACTCGAAACGAGGCCTGACTCCAGTGGGGAGACTCCAGAAGTACCCAAAGATCCATGTCAGCCCCTGAGAGGAATCCTCGGTTCGGGCCCTGACTTCACACAAGGTTCTTGGCCCCGGTATCGACGGGAGAGGAATCCCGAGAGGCCCCCTAGCAACTCGCATGGGGACTGGCCTCTCCTGAGGCCACCAGGGCGGGTCCCTGAGGTCCCCGTCGTAACTCGAGAACACCTGCCGCAACTCGAGAAAATCCAGGAAGTTCTCCCTTCCAGGCCAGATGAGGCCTATTTCCAATGAGGCGTCTGGAGACTAATGACACCTAACCTCTGGAACTTCGAAAGGGTCTTTCACACCCTTGCTGCTACTCAAGAAGTTCACCGCCATACCCGTCTCCACTCGAGAGGAAGCACGATGGTCCCGCCCACATCCAGAGGAGCCCCGTTTCCCCCTCGTAGCTCGAGATGAGGGATCCTTTACCTGCTTTCAACGGGAAAGAATTCCCGGCGTTCCCGTCGCATCTCAAGAGGAGGCACTCTCAACAGGAAAGGCGAGAGGATCTCCATGGTCGTACCACCATTCCAAGAGTCCCCCAGATGTCTCAGTCCATTCCAGAGGAACCTCTTTGCCCTGCACTGGCTCATCTTTCACGCCGAGGATCGACTCACACCACGGTGGAACGTGGGACAGCCCTGTGGGAAAGCCTCGAGGGAAAGCCTCGAGGGAAAACCACAGATCCTTTGATCCACGCGACGGGAAGCGTGACATTGCTGCTACAGCCTGGAAGGAAAGCGCACGTGCATGCCCCCACTCGAGACGAGGCCTGACTCCCCTGGGGAGACTCCAGAAGTACCCAAAGATCCATGTCACCCCTGAGAGGAAACCTCGTTTCCGGCCCTGACTCCACACAAGGTTTTTGGCCCCGGTATCGACGGGAGAGGAATCCTGAGAGGCCCCCTAGCAACTCGCATGGGGACTGGCCTTTCCTGAGGCCACCATGGCGGGTCCCTGAGGTCCCCGTCGTAACTCGAGAACACCTGCTGCAACTCGAGAAAATCCATGAAGTTCTCCCTTCCAGGCGAGATGAGGCCTATTTCCGATGAGGCGTCTGGAGACTAATGACACCTAACCTCTGGAACTTCGAAAGGGTCTTTCACACCCTTGCTGCAACTCAAGAAGTTCACCGCCATACCCGTCTCCACTCGAGAGGAAGCACGATGGTCCCGCCCACATCCAGAGGAGCCCCGTTTCCCCCTCGTAGCTCGAGATGAGGGATCCTTTCCCTGCTTTCAACGGGAAAGAATTCCCGGCGTTCCCGTCGCATCTCAAGAGGAGGCACTCTCAACAGGAAAGGCGAGAGGAACTCCATGGTCATACCACCATTCCAAGAGTCCCCCAGATGTCTCAGTCCATTCCAGAGGAACCTCTTTGCCCTGCACTGGCTCATTTTTCACGCCGAGGATCGACTCACACCACGGTGGCACGTGGGACAGCCCTGTGGGAAATCCTAGAGGGAAAGCCTCGAGGAAAAACCACAGATCCTTTGATCCACGAGACGGGAAGCGTGACATTCCTGCTACAGCCTGGAAGGAAAGCGCACGTGCATGCCCCCACTCGAGACGAGGCCTGACTCCCCTGGGGAGACTCCAGAAGTACCCAAAAATCCATGTCAGCCCCTGAGAGGAATCCTCGGTTCCGGCCCTGACTCCACACAAGGTTTTTGGCCCCGGTATCGACGGGAGAGGAATCCCGGGAGGCCCCCTAGCAACTCGCATGGGGACTGGCCTCTCCTGAGGCCACCAGGGCGGGTCCCTGTGGTCCCCGTCGTAACTCGAGAACACCTGCCGCAACTCGAGAAAATCCAGGAAGTTCTCCCTTCCAGGCGAGATGAGGCCTATTTCCGATGAGGCGTCTGGAGACTAATGACACCTAACCTCTGGAACTTCGAAAGGGTCTTTCACACCCTTGCTGCAACTCAAGAAGTTCACCGCCATACCCATCTGCACTCGAGAGGAAGCACGATGGTCCCGCCCACATCCAGAGGAGCCCCGTTTCCCCCTCGTAGCTCGAGATGAGGGATCCTTTCCCTGCTTTCAACGGGAAAGAATTCCCGGCGTTCCCGTCGCATCTCAAGAGGAGGCACTCTCAACAGGAAAGGCGAGAGGAACTCCATGGTCGTACCATCATTCAAAGAGTCCCCCAGATGTCTCAGTCCATTCCAGAGCAACCTCTTTGCCCTGCACTGGCACATCTTTCACGCCGAGGATCGACTCACACCACGGTGGCACGTGGGACAGCCCTGTGGGAAAGCCTCGAGGGAAAGCCTCGAGGGAAAACCACAGATCCTTTGATCCAGGCCACGGGAAGCGTGACATTGCTGCTACAGCCTGGAAGGAAAGCGCACGTGCATGCCCCCACTCGAGACGAGGCCTGACTCCCCTGGGGAGACTCCAGAAGTACCCAAAGATCCATGTCAGCCCCTGAGAGGAATCCTCGGTTCCGGCCCTGGCTCCACGCAAGGTTTTTGGCCCCGGTATCGACGGGAGGGGAATCCCGAGAGGCCCCCTAGCAACTCGCATGGGGACTGGCCTCTCCTGAGGCCACCAGGGCGGGTCCCTGAGGTCCCCGTCGTAACTCGAGAACACCTGCTGCAACTCGAGAAAATCCATGAAGTTCTCCCTTCCAGGCGAGATGAGGCCTATTTCCGATGAGGCGTCTGGAGACTAATGACACCTAACCTCTGGAACTTCGAAAGGGTCTTTCACACCCTTGCTGCAACTCAAGAAGTTCACCGCCATACCCGTCTCCACTCGAGAGGAAACACGATGGTCCCGCCCACATCCAGAGGAGCCCCGTTTCCCCCTCGTAGCTCGAGATGAGGGATCCTTTCCCTGCTTTCAACGGGAAAGAATTCCCTGCGTTCCCGTCGCATCTCAAGAGGAGGCACTCTCAACAGGAAAGGCGAGAGGAACTCCATGGTCATACCACCATTCCAAGAGTCCCCCAGATGTCTCAGTTCATTCCAGAGGAACCTCTTTGCCCTGCACTGGCTCATCTTTCACGCCGAGGATCGACTCACACCACGGTGGCACGTGGGACAGCCCTGTGGGAAAACCTCGAGGGAAAGCCTCGAGGGAAAACCACAGATCCTTTGATCCAGGCCACGGGAAGCGTGACATTGCTGCTACAGCCTGGAAGGAAAGCGCACTTGCATGCCCCCACTCGAGACGAGGCCTGACTCCCCTGGGGAGACTCCAGAAGTACCCAAAGATCCATGTCAGCCCCTGAGAGGAATCCTCGGTTCCGGCCCTGAATCCACACAAGGTTTTTGGCCCCGGTATCGACGGGAGAGGAATCCCCAGAGGCCCCCTAGCAACTCGCATGGGGACTGGCCTCTCCTGAGGCCACCAGGGCGGGTCCCTGAGGTCCCCGTCGTAACTCGAGAACACCTGCCGCAACTCGAGAAAATCCAGGAAGTTCTCCCTTCCAGGCGAGATGAGGCCTATTTCCGATGAGGCGTCTGGAGACTAATGACACCTAACCTCTGGAACTTCGAAAGGGTCTTTCACACCCTTGCTGCAACTCAAGAAGTTCACCGCCATACCCGTCTCCACTCGAGAGGAAGCACGATGGTCCCGCCCACATCCAGAGGAGCCCCGTTTCCCCCTCGTAGCTCGAGATGAGGGATCCTTTCCCTGCTTTCAACGGGAAAGAATTCCCGGCGTTCCCGTCGCATCTCAAGAGGAGGCACTCTCAACAGGAAAGGCGAGAGGAACTCCATGGTCGTACCACCATTCTAAGAGTCCCCCAGATGTCTCAGTCCATTCCAGAGCAACCTCTTTGCCCTGCACTGGCTCATCTTTCACGCCGAGGATCGTCTCACACCACGGTGGCACGTGGGACAGCCCTGTGGGAAAGCCTCGAGGGAAAGCCTCCAGGGAAAACCACAGATCCTTTGATCAAGGCCACGGGAAGCGTGACATTGCTGCTACAGCCTGGAAGGAAAGCGCACGTGCATGCCCCCACTCGAGACGAGGCCTGACTCCCCTGGGGAGACTCCAGAAGTACCCAAAGATCCATGTCAGCCCCTGAGAGGAATCCTCGGTTCCGGCCCTGACTCCACACAAGGTTTTTGGCCCCGGTATCGACGGGAGGGGAATCCCGAGAGGACCCCTAGCAACTCGCATGGGGACTGGCCTCTCCTGAGGCCACCAGGGCGGGTCCTTAGGTCCCCGTCGTAATTCGAGAACACCTGCCGCAACTCGAGAAAATCCAGGAAGTTCTCCCTTGCAGGCGAGATGAGGCCTATTTCCGATGAGGCGTCTGGAGACTAATGACACCTAACCTCTGGAACTTCGAAAGGGTCTTTCACACCCTTGCTGCAACTCAAGAAGTTCACAGCCATACCCGTGTCCACTCGAGAGGAAGCACGATAGTCCCGCCCACATCCAGAGGAGCCCCGTTTCCCCCTCGTAGCTCGAGATGAGGGATCCTTTCCCTGCTTTCAACGGGAAAGAATTCCCGGCGTTCCCGTCGCATCTCAAGAGGAGGCACTCTCAACAGGAAAGGCGAGAGGAACTCCATGGTCGTACCACCATTCCAAGAGTCCCCCAGATGTCTCAGTCCATTCCTGAGGAACCTCTTTGCCCTGCACTGGCTCATCTTTCACGCCGAGGATCGACTCGCACCAGGGTGGCACGTGGGACAGCCCTGTGGGAAAGCCTCGAGGGAAAGCCTCGAGGGAAAACCACAGATCCTTTGATCCAGGCCACGGGAAGCGTGACATTGCTGCTACAGCCTGGAAAGAAAGCGCACGTGCATGCCCCCACTCGAGACGAGGCCTGACTCCCCTGGGGAGACTCCAGAAGTACCCAAAGATCCATTCAAGCCCCTGAGAGGAATCCTCGGTTCCGGCCCTGACTCCACACAAGGTTTTTGGCCCCGGTATCGACGGGAGAGGAATCCCGAGAGGACCCCTAGCAACTCGCATGGGGACTGGCCTCTCCTGAGGCCACCAGGGCGGGTCCCTGAGGTCCCCGTCGTAACTCCAGAACACCTGCCGCAACTCGAGAAAATCCAGGAAGCTCTCCCTTCCAGGCGAGATGAGGCCTATTTCCGATGAGGCGTCTGGAGACTAATGACACCTAACCTCTGGAACTTCGAAAGGGTCTTTCACACCCTTGCTGCAACTCAAGAAGTTCACCGCCACACCCGTCTCCACTCGAGAGGAAGCACGATGGTCCCGCCCACATCCAGAGGAGCCCCGTTTCCCCCTCGTAGCTCAAGATGAGGGATCCTTTCCCTGCTTTCAACGGGAAAGAATTCCCGGCGTTCCCGTCGCATCTCAAGAGGAGGCACTCTCAACAGGAAAGGCGAGAGGAACTCCATGGTCGTACCACCATTCCAAGATTCCCCCAGATGTCTCAGTCCATTCCAGAGGAACCTCTTTGCCCTACACTGGCTCATCTTTCACGCCTAGCATCGACTCACACCACGGTGGCACGTGGGACAGCCCTGTGGGAAAGCCTCGAGGGAAAGCCTCGAGGGAAAACCACAAATCCTTTGATCCAGGCCACGGGAAGCGTGACATTGCTGCTACAGCCTGGAAGGAAAGCGCACGTACCTGTCCCCACTCGAGACGAGGCCTGACTCCCCTGGGGAGACTCCAGAAGTACCCAAAGATCCATGTCAGCCCCAGAGAGGAAACCTCGGTTCTGGCCCTGACTCCACACAAGGTTTTTGGTCCCGGTTTCGACGGGAGAGGAATCCCAGAGTCCCCTTAGCAACTCGCATGGGGATTGTCCTCTCCTGAGGCCACCAGGGCTGGTCCCTGAGGTCCCCGTCGTAACTCGAGAACACCTGCCGCAACTCGAGAAAATCCAGGAAGTTCTCCCTTCCAGGCGAGATGAGGCCTATTTCCGATGAGGCGTCTGGAGACTAATGATACCTAACCTCTGGAACTTCGAAATGGTCTTTCACTCCCTTGCTGCAACTCAAGAAGTTCTCTGCCATACCCGTCTCCACTCGAGAGGAAGCACGATGGTCCCGCCCACATCCAGAGGAGCCCCGTTTCCCCCTCGTAGCTCGAGATGAGGGATCCTTTCCCTGCTTTCAACGAGAAAGAATTCCCGGCGTTCCCGTCGCATCTCAAGAGGAGGCACTCTCAACAGGAAAGGCGAGAGGAACTCCATGGTCGTACCACCATTCCAAGAGTCCCCCAGATGTCTCAGTCCATTCCAGAGGAACCTCTTTGCCCTGCACTGGCTCATCTTTCACGCCGAGGATCGACTCACACCACGGTGGCACGTGGGACAGCCCTGTGGGAAAGCCTCGAGGCAAAGCCTCGAGGGAAAACCACAGATCCTTTGATGCACGCGACGGGAAGCGTGACATTGCTGCTACAGCCTGGAAGGAAAGCGCACGTGCATGCCCCCACTCGAGACGAGGCCTGACTCCCCTGGGGAGACTCCAGAAGTACCCAAAGATCCATGTCAGCCCCTGAGAGGAATCCTCGGTTGCGGCCCTGACTCCACACAAGGTTTTTGGCCCCGGTATCGATGGAAGAGGAATCCCGAGAGGCCCCCTAGCAACTCGCATGGGGACTGGCCTCTCCTGAGGCCACCAGGGCGGGTCCCTGAGGTCCCCGTCGTAACTCGAGCACACCTGCCGCAACTCGCGAAAATCCAGGAAGTTCTCCCTTCCAGGCGAGATGAGGCCTATTTCCGATGAGGCGTCTGGAGACTAATGACACCTAACCTCTGGAACTTCGAAAGGGTCTTTCACACCCTTGCTGCAACTCAAGAAGTTCACCACCATACCCGTCTCCACTCGAGAGGAAGCACGATGGTCCCGCCCACATCCAGAGGAGCCCCGTTTCCCCCTCGTAGCTCGAGATGAGGGATCCTTTCCCTGCTTTCAACGGGAAAGAATTCCCGGCGTTCCCGTCGCATCTCAAGAGGAGGCACTCTCAACAGGAAAGGCGAGAGGAACTCCATGGTCGTACCACCATTCCAAGAGTCCCCCAGATGTCTCAGTCCATTCCTGAGGAACCTCTTTGCCCTGCACTGGCTCATCTTTCACGCCGAGGATCGACTCACACCAGGGTGGCACGTGGGACAGCCCTGTGGGAAAGCCTCGAGGGAAAGCCTCGAGGGAAAACCACAGATCCTTTGATCCAGGCCACGGGAAGCGTGACATTGCTGCTACAGCCTGGAAGGAAAGCGCACGTGCATGCCCCCACTCGAGACGAGGCCTGACTCCCCTGGGGAGACTCCAGAAGTACCCAAAGATCCATGTCAGCCCCTGAGAGGAATCCTCGGTTCCGGCCCTGACTCCACACAAGGTTTTTGGCCCCGGTATCGACGGGAGAGGAATCCTGAGAGGCCCCCTAGCAACTCGCATGGGGACTGGCCTTTCCTGAGGCCACCATGGCGGGTCCCTGAGGTCCCCGTCGTAACTCGAGAACACCTGCCACAACTCGAGAAAATCCAGGAAGTTCTCCCTTCCATCCGAGATGAGGCCTATTTCCGATGAGGCGTCTGGAGACTAATGACACCTAACCTCTGGAACTTCGAAAGGGTCTTTCACACCCTTGCTGCTACTCAAGAAGTTCACCGCCATACCCGTCTCCACTCGAGAGGAAGCACGATCGTCCCGCCCACATCCAGAGGAGCCCCGTTTCCCCCTCGTAGCTCGAGATGAGGGATCCTTTCCCTGCTTTCAACGGGAAAGAATTCCCGGCGTTCCCGTCGCATCTCAAGAGGAGGCACTCTCAACAGGAAAGGCGAGAGGAACTCCATGGTCGTACCACCATTCCAAGAGTCCCCCAGATGTCTCAGTCCATTCCAGAGGAACTTCGTTGCCCTGCACTGGCTCATCTTTCACGCCGAGGATCGACTCACACCACTGTGGCACGTGGGACAGCCCTGTGGCAAAGCCTCGAGGGAAAGCCTCGAGGGAAAACCACAGATCCTTTGATCCACGCGACGGGAAGCGTGACATTGCTGCTACAGCCTGGAAGGAATGCGCACGTGCATGCCCCCACTCGAGACGAGGCCTGACTCCCCTGGGGAGACTCCAGAAATACCCAAAGTTCCATGTCACCCCTGAGAGGAAACCTCGGTTCCGGCCCTGACTCCACACAAGGTTTTTGGCCCCGGTATCGACGGGAGAGGAATCCTGAGAGGCCCCCTAGCAACTCGCATGGGGAATGTCCTCTCCTGAGGCCACCAGGGCGGGTCCCTGAGGTCCCCGTCGTAACTCGAGAACACCTGCCGCAACTCCAGAAAATCCAGGAAGTTCTCCCTTCCAGGCGAGATGAGGCCTATTTCCGATGAGGCTTCTGGAGACTAATGAAACCTAACCTCTGGAACTTTGAAAGGGTCTTTAACACCCTTGCTGCTACTCAAGAAGTTCACCGCCATACCCGTCTCCACTCGAGAGGAAGCACGATGGTCCCGCCCACATCCAGAGGAGCCCCGTTTCCCCCTCGTAGCTCGAGATGAGGGATCCTTTCCCTGCTTTCAACGGGAAAGAATTCCCGGCGTTCCCGTCGCATCTCAAGAGGAGGCACTCTCAACAGGAAAGGCGAGAGGAAATCCATGGTCGTACCACCATTCCAAGAGTCCCCCAGATGTCTCAGTCCATTCGAGAGGAAGCTCTTTGCCCTGCACTGGCTCATCTTTCACGCCGAGAATCGACTCACACCACGGTGGCACGTGGGACAGCCCTGTGGGAAAGCCTCGACGGAAAGCCTCGAGGGAAAACCACAGATCCTTTGATCCACGCGACGGGAAGCGTGACATTGCTGCTACAGCCTGGAAGTAAAGCGCACGTGCATGCCCCCACGCGAGACGAGTCCTGACTCCCCTAGGGAGACTCCAGAAGTACCCAAAGATCCATGTCACCCCTTAGAGGAAACCTCGTTTCCGGCCCTGACTCCACACAAGGTTTTTGGCCCCGGTATCGACGGGAGAGGAATCCTGAGAGGCCCCCTATCAACTCGCATGGGGACTGGCCTTTCCTGAGGCCACCATGGCGGGTCCCTGAGGTCCCCGTCGTAACTCCAGAACACCTGCCGCAACTCGAGAAAATCCAGGAAGTTCTCCCTTCCAGCCGAGATGAGGCCTATTTCCGATGAGGCGTCTGGAGACTAATGACACCTAACCTCTGGAACTTCGAAAGGGTCTTTCACACCCTTGCTGCTACTCAAGAAGTTCACCGCCATACCCGTCTCCACTCGAGAGGAAGCACGATGGTCCCGCCCACATCCAGAGGAGCCCCGTTTCCCCCACGTAGCTCGAGATGAGGGATCCTTTCCCTGCTTTCAACGGGAAAGAATTCCCGGCGTTCCCGTCGCATCTCAAGAGGAGGCACTCTCAACAGGAAAGGCGAGAGGAACTCCATGGTCGTACCACCATTCCAAGAGTCCCCCAGATGTCTCAGTCCATTCGAGAGGAAGATCTTTGCCCTGTACTGGCTAATCTTTCACGCCGAGGATCGACTCACACCACGGTGGCACGTGGGACAGCCCTGTGGGAAAGCCTCGAGGGAAAGCCTCGAGGGAAAACCACAGATCCTTTGATCCACGCGACGGGAAGCGTGACATTGCTGCTACAGCCTGGAAGTAAAGCGCACGTGCATGCCCCCACTCGAGACGAGTCCTGACTCCAGTGGGGAGACTCCAGAAGTACCCAAAGATCCATGTCACCCCTGAGAGGAAACCTCGTTTCCGGCCCTGACTCCACACAAGGTTTTTGGCCCCGGTATCGACGGGAGAGGAATCCTGAGAGGCCCCCTAGCAACTCGCATGGGGACTGGCCTTTCCTGAGGCCACCATGGCGGGTCCCTGAGGTCCCCGTCGTAACTCGAGAACACCTGCCGCAACTCGAGAAAATCCAGGAAGTTCTCCCTTCCAGCCGAGATGAGGCCTATTTCCGATGAGGCGTCTGGAGACTAATGACACCTAACCTCTGGAACTTCGAAAGGGTCTTTCACACCCTTGCTGCTACTCAAGAAGTTCACCGCCATACCCGTCTCCACTCGAGAGGAAGCACGATGGTCCCGCCCACATCCAGAGGAGCCCCGTTTCCCCCTCGTAGCTCGAGATGAGGGATCCTTTCCCTGCTTTCAACGGGAAAGAATTCCCGGCGTTCCCGTCGCATCTCAAGAGGAGGCACTCTCAACAGGAAAGGCGAGAGGAACTCCATGGTCGTACCACCATTCCAAGAGTCCCCCAGATGTCTCAGTCCATTCCAGAGGAACCTCGTTGCCCTGCACTGGCTCATCTTTCACGCCGAGGATCGACTCACACCACTGTGGCACGTGGGACAGCCCTGTGGCAAAGCCTCGAGGGAAAGCCTCGAGGGAAAACCACAGATCCTTTGATCCAGGCCACGGGAAGCGTGACATTGCTGCTACAGCCTGGAAGAAAAGCGCTCGTGCATGCCCCCACTCGAAACGAGGCCTGACTCCAGTGGGGAGACTCCAGAAGTACCCAAAGATCCATGTCAGCCCCTGAGAGGAATCCTCGGTTCGGGCCCTGACTTCACACAAGGTTCTTGGCCCCGGTATCGACGGGAGAGGAATCCCGAGAGGCCCCCTAGCAACTCGCATGGGGACTGGCCTCTCCTGAGGCCACCAGGGCGGGTCCCTGAGGTCCCCGTCGTAACTCGAGAACACCTGCCGCAACTCGAGAAAATCCAGGAAGTTCTCCCTTCCAGGCCAGATGAGGCCTATTTCCAATGAGGCGTCTGGAGACTAATGACACCTAACCTCTGGAACTTCGAAAGGGTCTTTCACACCCTTGCTGCTACTCAAGAAGTTCACCGCCATACCCGTCTCCACTCGAGAGGAAGCACGATGGTCCCGCCCACATCCAGAGGAGCCCCGTTTCCCCCTCGTAGCTCGAGATGAGGGATCCTTTACCTGCTTTCAACGGGAAAGAATTCCCGGCGTTCCCGTCGCATCTCAAGAGGAGGCACTCTCAACAGGAAAGGCGAGAGGATCTCCATGGTCGTACCACCATTCCAAGAGTCCCCCAGATGTCTCAGTCCATTCCAGAGGAACCTCTTTGCCCTGCACTGGCTCATCTTTCACGCCGAGGATCGACTCACACCACGGTGGAACGTGGGACAGCCCTGTGGGAAAGCCTCGAGGGAAAGCCTCGAGGGAAAACCACAGATCCTTTGATCCACGCGACGGGAAGCGTGACATTGCTGCTACAGCCTGGAAGGAAAGCGCACGTGCATGCCCCCACTCGAGACGAGGCCTGACTCCCCTAGGGAGACTCCAGAAGTACCCAAAGATCCATGTCACCCCTGAGAGGAAACCTCGTTTCCGGCCCTGACTCCACACAAGGTTTTTGGCCCCGGTATCGACGGGAGAGGAATCCTGAGAGGCCCCCTAGCAACTCGCATGGGGACTGGCCTTTCCTGAGGCCACCATGGCGGGTCCCTGAGGTCCCCGTCGTAACTCGAGAACACCTGCCGCAACTCGAGAAAATCCAGGAAGTTCTCCCTTCCAGCCGAGATGAGGCCTATTTCCGATGAGGCGTCTGGAGACTAATGACACCTAACCTCTGGAACTTCGAAAGGGTCTTTCACACCCTTGCTGCTACTCAAGAAGTTCACCGCCATACCCGTCTCCACTCGAGAGGAAGCACGATGGTCCCGCCCACATCCAGAGGAGCCCCGTTTCCCCCTCGTAGCTCGAGATGAGGGATCCTTTCCCTGCTTTCAACGGGAAAGAATTCCCGGCGTTCCCGTCGCATCTCAAGAGGAGGCACTCTCAACAGGAAAGGCGAGAGGAACTCCATGGTCGTACCACCATTCCAAGAGTCCCCCAGATCTCTCAGTCCATTCCAGAGGAACCTCTTTGCCCTGCACTGGCTCATCTTTCACGCCGAGGATCGACTCACACCACTGTGGCACGTGGGACAGCCCTGTGGCAAAGCCTCGAGGGAAAGCCTCGAGGGAAAACCACAGATCCTTTGATCCACGCGACGGGAAGCGTGACATTGCTGCTACAGCCTGGAAGGAAAGCGCACGTGCATGCCCCCACTCGAGACGAGGCCTGACTCCCCTGGGGAGACTCCAGAAATACCCAAAGTTCCATGTCACCCCTGAGAGGAAACCTCGGTTCCGGCCCTGACTCCACACAAGGTTTTTGGCCCCGGTATCGACGGGAGAGGAATCCTGAGAGGCCCCCTAGCAACTCGCATGGGGACTGGCCTTTCCTGAGGCCACCATGGCGGGTCCCTGAGGTCCCCGTCGTAACTCGAGAACACCTGCCGCAACTCGAGAAAATCCAGGAAGTTCTCCCTTCCATCCGAGATGAGGCCTATTTCCGATGAGGCGTCTGGAGACTAATGACACCTAACCTCTGGAACTTCGAAAGGGTCTTTCACACCCTTGCTGCTACTCAAGAAGTTCACCGCCATACCCGTCTCCACTCGAGAGGAAGCACGATCGTCCCGCCCACATCCAGAGGAGCCCCGTTTCCCCCTCGTAGCTCGAGATGAGGGATCCTTTCCCTGCTTTCAACGGGAAAGAATTCCCGGCGTTCCCGTCGCATCTCA
Organism: Capricornis sumatraensis; assembly: GCF_032405125.1. Classification (NCBI taxonomy): domain Eukaryota; kingdom Metazoa; phylum Chordata; class Mammalia; order Artiodactyla; family Bovidae; genus Capricornis; species Capricornis sumatraensis. The sequence goes on along the minus strand of NW_027184615.1, from coordinate 1,399,102 downwards.
AGAGGAGGCACTCTCAACAGGAAAGGCGAGAGGAACTCCATGGTCGTACCACCATTCCAAGAGTCCCCCAGATGTCTCAGTCCATTCCAGAGGAACTTCGTTGCCCTGCACTGGCTCATCTTTCACGCCGAGGATCGACTCACACCACTGTGGCACGTGGGACAGCCCTGTGGCAAAGCCTCGAGGGAAAGCCTCGAGGGAAAACCACAGATCCTTTGATCCACGCGACGGGAAGCGTGACATTGCTGCTACAGCCTGGAAGGAATGCGCACGTGCATGCCCCCACTCGAGACGAGGCCTGACTCCCCTGGGGAGACTCCAGAAATACCCAAAGTTCCATGTCACCCCTGAGAGGAAACCTCGGTTCCGGCCCTGACTCCACACAAGGTTTTTGGCCCCGGTATCGACGGGAGAGGAATCCTGAGAGGCCCCCTAGCAACTCGCATGGGGAATGTCCTCTCCTGAGGCCACCAGGGCGGGTCCCTGAGGTCCCCGTCGTAACTCGAGAACACCTGCCGCAACTCCAGAAAATCCAGGAAGTTCTCCCTTCCAGCCGAGATGAGGCCCATTTCCGATGAGGCGTCTGGAGACTAATGAAACCTAACCTCTGGAACTTTGAAAGGGTCTTTCACACCCTTGCTGCTACTCAAGAAGTTCACCGCCATACCCGTCTCCACTCGAGAGGAAGCACGATGGTCCCGCCCACATCCAGAGGAGCCCCGTTTCCCCCTCGTAGCTCGAGATGAGGGATCCTTTCCCTGCTTTCAACGGGAAAGAATTCCCGGCGTTCCCGTCGCATCTCAAGAGGAGGCACTCTCAACAGGAAAGGCGAGAGGAAATCCATGGTCGTACCACCATTCCAAGAGTCCCCCAGATGTCTCAGTCCATTCGAGAGGAAGCTCTTTGCCCTGCACTGGCTCATCTTTCACGCCGAGGATCGACTCACACCACGGTGGCACGTGGGACAGCCCTGTGGGAAAGCCTCGACGGAAAGCCTCGAGGGAAAACCACAGATCCTTTGATCCACGCGACGGGAAGCGTGACATTGCTGCTACAGCCTGGAAGTAAAGCGCACGTGCATGCCCCCACTCGAGACGAGTGCTGACTCCCCTAGGGAGACTCCAGAAGTACCCAAAGATCCATGTCACCCCTGAGAGGAAACCTCGTTTCCGGCCCTGACTCCACACAAGGTTTTTGGCCCCGGTATCGACGGGAGAGGAATCCTGAGAGGCCCCCTATCAACTCGCATGGGGACTGGCCTTTCCTGAGGCCACCATGGCGGGTCCCTGAGGTCCCCGTCGTAACTCCAGAACACCTGCCGCAACTCGAGAAAATCCAGGAAGTTCTCCCTTCCTTCCGAGATGAGGCCTATTTCCGATGAGGCGTCTGGAGACTAATGACACCTAACCTCTGGAACTTCGAAAGGGTCTTTCACACCCTTGCTGCTACTCAAGAAGTTCACCGCCATACCCGTCTCCACTCGAGAGGAAGCACGATGGTCCCGCCCACATCCAGAGGAGCCCCGTTTCCCCCTCGTAGCTCGAGATGAGGGATCCTTTCCCTGCTTTCAACGGGAAAGATTTCCCGGCGTTCCCGTCGCATCTCAAGAGGAGGCACTCTCAACAGGAAAGGCGAGAGGAAATCCATGGTCGTACCACCATTCCAAGAGTCCCCCAGATGTCTCAGTCCATTCGAGAGGAAGCTCTTTGCCCTGCACTGGCTCATCTTTCACGCCGAGGATCGACTCACACCACGGTGGCACGTGGGACAGCCCTGTGGGAAAGCCTCGAGGGAAAGCCTCGAGGGAAAACCACAGATCCTTTGATCCACGCGACGGGAAGCGTGACATTGCTGCTACAGCCTGGAAGTAAAGCGCACGTGCATGCCCCCACTCGAGACGAGTCCTGACTCCCCTAGGGAGACTCCAGAAGTACCCAAAGATCCATGTCACCCCTGAGAGGAAACCTCGTTTCCGGCCCTGACTCCACACAAGGTTTTTGGCCCCGGTATCGACGGGAGAGGAATCCTGAGAGGCCCCCTAGCAACTCGCATGGGGACTGGCCTTTCCTGAGGCCACCATGGCGGGTCCCTGAGGTCCCCGTCGTAACTCGAGAACACCTGCCGCAACTCGAGAAAATCCAGGAAGTTCTCCCTTCCAGCCGAGATGAGGCCTATTTCCGATGAGGCGTCTGGAGACTAATGACACCTAAGCTCTGGAACTTCGAAAGGGTCTTTCACACCCTTGCTGCTACTCAAGAAGTTCACCGCCATACCCGTCTCCACTCGAGAGGAAGCACGATGGTCCCGCCCACATCCAGAGGAGCCCCGTTTCCCCCTCGTAGCTCGAGATGAGGGATCCTTTCCCTGCTTTCAACGGGAAAGAATTCCCGGCGTTCCCGTCGCATCTCAAGAGGAGGCACTCTCAACAGGAAAGGCGAGAGGAACTCCATGGTCGTACCACCATTCCAAGAGTCCCCCAGATGTCTCAGTCCATTCCAGAGGAACCTCGTTGCCCTGCACTGGCTCATCTTTCACGCCGAGGATCGACTCACACCACTGTGGCACGTGGGACAGCCCTGTGGCAAAGCCTCGAGGGAAAGCCTCGAGGGAAAACCACAGATCCTTTGATCCACGCGACGGGAAGCGTGACATTGCTGCTACAGCCTGGAAGGAAAGCGCACGTGCATGCCCCCACTCGAGACGAGGCCTGACTCCCCTGGGGAGACACCAGAAATACCCAAAGTTCCATGTCACCCCTGAGAGGAAACCTCGGTTCCGGCCCTGACTCCACACAAGGTTTTTGGCCCTGGTATCGACGGGAGAGGAATCCTGAGAGGCCCCCTAGCAACTCGCATGGGGACTGGCCTCTCCTGAGGCCACCAGGGCGGGTCCCTGAGGTCCCCGCCGTAACTCGAGAACACCTGCCGCAACTCGAGAAAATCCAGGAAGTTCTCCCTTCCAGGCGAGATGAGGCCTATTTCCGATGAGGCGTCTGGAGACTAATGACACCTAACCTCTGGAACTTCGAAAGGGTCTTTCACACCCTTGCTGCAACTCAAGAAGTTCACCGCCATACCCGTCTCCACTCGAGAGGAAGCACGATGGTCCCGCCCATATCCAGAGGAGCCCCGTTTCCCCCTCGTAGCTCGAGATGAGGGATCCTTTCCCTGCTTTCAACGGGAAAGAATTCCCGGCGTTCCCGTCGCATCTCAAGAGGAGGCACTCTCAACAGGAAAGGCGAGAGGAACTCCATGGTCGTACCACCATTCCAAGAGTCCCCCAGATGTCTCAGTCCATTCCAGAGGAACCTCTTTGCCCTGCACTGGCTCATCTTTCACGCCGAGGATCGACTCACACCACTGTGGCACGTGGGACAGCCCTGTGGCAAAGCCTCGAGGGAAAGCCTCGAGGGAAAACCACAGATCCTTTGATCCACACGGAGGTAAGCGTGACATTGCTGCTACAGCCTGGAAGAAAAGCGCTCGTGCATGCCCCCACTCGAAACGAGGCATGACTCCAGTGGGGAGATTCCAGAAGTACCCAAAGATCCATGTCAGCCCCTGAGAGGAATCCTCGGTTCGGGCCCTGACTCCACACAAGGTTTTTGGCCCCGGTATCGACGGGAGAGGAATCCCGAGAGGCCCCCTAGCAACTCGCATGGGGACTGGCCTCTCCTGAGGCCACCAGGGCGGGTCCCTGAGGTCCCCGTCGTAACTCGAGAACACCTGCCGCACTCGAGAAAATCCAGGAAGTTCTCCCTTCCAGGTCAGATGAGGCCTATTTCCAATGAGGCGTCTGGAGACTAATGACACCTAACCTCTGGAACTTCGAAAGGGTCTTTCACACCCTTGCTGCTACTCAAGAAGTTCACCGCCATACCCGTCTCCACTCGAGAGGAAGCACGATGGTCCCGCCCACATCCAGAGGAGCCCCGTTTCCCCCTCGTAGCTCGAGATGAGGGATCCTTTCCCTGCTTTCAACGGGAAAGAATTCCCGGCGTTCCCGTCGCATCTCAAGAGGAGGCACTCTCAACAGGAAAGGCGAGAGGATCTCCATGGTCGTACCACCATTCCAAGAGTCCCCCAGATGTCTCAGTCCATTCCAGAGGAACCTCTTTGCCCTGCACTGGCTCATCTTTCACGCCGAGGATCGAGTCACACCACGGTGGCACGTGGGACAGCCCTGTGGGAAAGCCTCGAGGGAAAACCACAGATCCTTTGATCCACGCGACGGGAAGCGTGACATTGCTGCTACAGCCTGGAAGGAAAGCGCACGTGCATGCCCCCACTGGAGACGAGGCCTGACTCCCCAGGGGAGACTCCAGAAATACCCAAACTTCCATGTCACCCCTGAGAGAAAACCTCGGTTTCGGCCCTTACTCCACACAAGGTTTTTGGCCCCGGTATCGACGGGAGAGGAATACTGAGAGGCCCCCTAGCAACTCGCATGGGGACTGGCCTTACCTGAGGCCACCATGGCGGGTCCCTGAGGTCCCCGTCGTAACTCGAGAACACCTGCCGCAACTCGAGAAAATCCAGGAAGTTCTCCCTTCCAGGCGAGATGAGGCCTATTTCCGATGAGGCGTCTGGAGACTAATGACACCTAACCTCTGGAACTTCGAAAGGGTCGTTCACACCCTTGCTGCTACTTAAGAAGTTCACCGCCATACCCGTCTCCACTCGAGAGGAAGCACGATGGTCCCGCCCACATCCAGAGGAGCCCCGTTTCCCCCTCGTAGCTCGAGATGAGGGATCCTTTCCCTGCTTTCAACGGGAAAGAATTCCCGGCGTTCCCGTCGCATCTCAAGAGGAGGCACTCTCAACAGGAAAGGCGAGAGGAACTCCATGGTCGTACCACCATTCCAAGAGTCCCCCAGATGTCTCAGTCCATTCCAGAGGAACCTCTTTGCCCTGCACTGGCTCATCTTTCACTCCGAGGATCGACTCACACCACGGTGGCACGTGGGACAGCCCTGTGGGAAAGCCTCGAGGGAAAGCCTCGAGGGAAAACCACAGATCCTTTGATCCACGCGAAGGTAAGTGTGACATTGCTGCTACAGCCTGGAAGAAAAGCGCTCGTGCATACCCCCACTTGAAACGAGGCCTGACTCCAGTGGGGAGACTCCAGAAGTACCCAAAGATCCATGTCAGCCCCTGAGAGGAATCCTCGGTTCCGGCCCTGACTCCAAACAAGGTTTTTGGCCCCGGTATCGACAGGAGAGGAATCCCGAGAGGCCCCGTAGCAACTCGCATGGGGACTGGCCTCTCCTGGGGCCACCAGTGCGGGTCCCTGAGGTCCCCGTCGTAATTCGAGAACACCTGCCGCAACTCGAGAAAATCCATGAAGTTCTCCCTTCCAGGCGAGATGAGGCCTATTTCCGATGAGGCGTCTGGAGACTAATGACACCTAACCTCTGGAATTTCGAGAGGGTCTTTCACACCCTTGCTGCTACTCAAGAAGTTCACCGCCATACCCGTCTCCACTCGAGAGGAAGCAAGATGGTCCCGCCCACATCTAGAGGAGCCCCGTTTCCCCCTCGTAGCTCGAGATGAGGGATCCTTTCCCTGCTTTCAACGGGAAAGAATTCCCGGCGTTCCCGTCGCATCTCAAGAGGAGGCACTCTCAACAGGAAAGGCGAGAGGAACTCCATGGTCGTACCACCATTCCAAGAGTCCCCCAGATGTCTCAGTCCATTCGAGAGGAAGCTCTTTGCCCTGCACTGGCTCATCTTTCACGCCGAGGATCGACTCACACCACGGTGGCACGTGGGACAGCCCTGTGGGAAAGCCTCGACGGAAAGCCTCGAGGGAAAACCACAGATCCTTTGATCCACGCGACGGGAAGCGTGACATTGCTGCTTCAGCCTGGAGGGAAAGCGCACGTGCATGCCCCCACTCGAGACGAGGCCTGACTCCCCTGGGGAGACTCCAGAAGTACCCAAAGATCCATGTCAGCCCCTGAGAGGAATTCTCGTTTCCGGCCCTGACTCCACACAAGGATTTGGCCCGGGTATCGACGGGAGAGAAATCCCGAGAGGCCCACTAGCAACTCGCTTGGGGACTGGCCTCTCCTGAGGCCACCAGGGCGGGTCCCTGAGGTCCCCATCGTAACTCGAGATCACCTGCCGCAACTCGAGAAAATCCAGGAAGTTCTCCCTTCCAGGCGAGATGAGGCCTATTTCCGATGAGGCGTCTAGAGACTAATGACACCTAAACTATGGAACTTCGAAAGGGTCTTTCACACCCTTGCTGCAACTCAAGTAGTTCACCGCCATACCCGTATCCACTCGAGAGGAAGCACGATTGTCCCGCCCACATCCAGAGGAGCCCCGCTTCCCCCTCGGAGCTCGAGATGAGGGATCCTTTCCCTGCTTTCAACGGGAAAGAATTCCCGGCGTTCCTGTCGCATCTCAAGAGGAGGCACTCTCAACAGGAAAGGCGAGAGGAACTCCATGGTCGTACCACCATTCCAAGAGTCCCCCAGATGTCTCAGTCCATTCCAGAGGAACCTCTTTGCCCTGCACTGGCTCAACTTTCACGCCGAGGATCGACTCACACCACGGTGGCACGTGGGACAGCCCTGTGGGAAAGCCTCGAGGGAAAGCCTCGAGGGAAAACCACAGATCCTTTGATCCACGCGAAGGTAAGCGTGACATTGCTGCTACAGCCTGGAAGAAAAGCGCTCGTGCATGCCCCCACTCGAAACGAGGCCTGACTCCAGTGGGGAGACTCCAGAAGTACCAAAAGATCCATGTCAGCCCCTGAGAGGAATCCTCGGTTCCGGCCCTGACTCCAAACAAGGTTTTTGGCCCCGGTATCGACAGGAGAGGAATCCTGAGAGGCCCCCTAGCAACTCGCATGGGGACTGGCTTTTCCTGAGGCCACCAGGGCGGTTCCCTGAGGTTCCCGTCGTAACTCGAGAACACCTGCCGCAACTCGAGAAAATCCAGTATGTTCTCCCTTCCAGGCGAGATGAGGCCTATTTCCAATGAGGCGTCTGGAGACTAATGACACCTAACCTCTGGAACTTCGAAAGGGTCTTTCACACCCTTGCTGCAACACAAGAAGTTCACCGCCATACCCGTCTCCACTCGAGAGGAAGCACGATGGTCCCGCCCACATCCAGAGGAGCCCCGTTTCCCCCTCGTAGCTCGAGATGAGGGATCCTTTCCCTGCTTTTAACGGGAAAGAATTCCCTGCATTTCCGTCGCATCTCAAGAGGAGGCACTCTCAACAGGAAAGGCGAGAGGAACTCCATGGTCGTACCACCATTCCAAGAGTCCCCCAGATGTCTCAGTCCATTCCAGAGGAACCTCTTTGCCCTGCACTGGCTCATCTTTAACGCCGAGGATCGACTCACACCACGGTGGCACGTGGGACAGCCCTGTGGGAAAGCCTCGAGGGAAAGCCTCGAGGGAAAACCACAGATCCTTTGATCCACGCGACGGGAAGCGTGACATTGCTGCTACAGCCTGGAAAGAAAGCGCACGTGCATGGCCCCAATCGAGACGAGGCTTGACTCCCCTGGGGAGACTCCAGAAGTACCCAAAGATCCATGTCAGCTCCTGAGAGGAATCCTCGGTTCCGGCCCTGACTCCACACAAGGTTTTTGGCCCCGGTATCGATGGGAGAGGAATCCAGAGAGGCCCCCTAGCAACTCGCATGGGGACTGGCCTCTCCTGAGGCCACCAGGGCGGGTCCCTGAGGTCCCCGTATTAACTCGAGAACACCTGCCGCAACTCGAGAAAATCCAGGAAGTTCTCCCTTCCAGGCGAGATAAGGCCTATTTCCGATGAGGCGTCTGGAGACTAATGACACCTAACCTCTGGAACTTCGAAAGGGTCTTTCACACCCTTGCTGCTACTCAAGAAGTTCACCGCCATACCCGTCTCCACTCGAGAGGAAGCACGATGGTCCCGCCCACATCCAGAGGAGCCCCGTTTCCCCCTCGTAGCTCGAGATGAGGGATCCTTTCCCTGCTTTCAACGGGAAAGTATTCCCGGCGTTCCCGTCGCATCTCAAGAGGAGGCACTCTCAACAGGAAAGGCGAGAGGAACTCCATGGTCGTACCACCATTCCAAGAGTCCCCCAGATGTCTCAGTCCATTCCAGAGGAACCTCTTTGCCCTGCACTGGCTCATCTTTCACGCCGAGGATCGACTCACACCACGGTGGCACGTGGGACAGCCCTGTGGGAAAGCCTCGAGGGAAAACCACAGATCCTTTGATCCACGCGACGGGAAGCGTGACATTGCTGCTACAGCCTGGAAGGAAAGCGCACGTGCATGCCCCCACTCGAGACGAGGCCTGACTCCCCTGGGGAGACTCCAGAAATACCCAAAGTTCCATGTCAGCCCTGAGAGAAAACCTCGGTTCCGGCCCTTACTCCACACAAGGTTTTTGGCCCCGGTATCGACGGGAGAGGAATCCTGAGAGGCCCCCTAGCAACTCGCATGGGGACTGGCCTTTCCTGAGGCCACCATGGCGGGTCCCTGAGGTCCCCGTCGTAACTCGAGAACACCTGCCGCAACTCGAGAAAATCCAGGAAGTTCTCCCTTCCAGGCGAGATGAGGCCTATTTCCTATGAGGCGTCTGGAGACTAATGACACCTAACCTCTGGAACTTCGAAAGGGTCTTTCACACCCTTGCTGCTACTCAAGAAGTTCACCGCCATACCCGTCTCCACTCGAGAGGAAGCACGATGGTCCCGCCCACATCCAGAGGAGCCCCGTTTCCCCCTCGTAGCTCGAGATGAGGGATCCTTTCCCTGCTTTCAACGGGAAAGAATTCCCGGCGTTCCCGTCGCATCTCAAGAGGAGGCACTCTCAACAGGAAAGGCGAGAGGAACTCCATGGTCGTACCACCATTCCAAAAGTCCCCCAGATGTCTCAGTCCATTCCAGAGGAACCTCTTTGCCCTGCACTGGCTCATCTTTCACGCCGAGGATCGACTCACACCACGGTGGCACGTGGGACAGCCCTGTGGGAAAGCCTCGAGGGAAAGCCTCGAGGGAAAACCACAGATCCTTTGATCCACGCGACGGGAAGCGTGACATTGCTGCTACAGCCTGGAAGGAAAGCGCACGTGCATGCCCCCACTCGAGACGTGGCCTGACTCCCCTGGGGAGACTCCAGAAATACCCAAAGTTCCATGTCACCCCTGAGAGGAAACCTCGGTTCCGACCCTGACTCCACACAAGGTTTTTGGCCCCGGTATCGACGGGAGAGGAATCCCGAGAGGCCCCCTAGCAAATCGCATGGGGACTGGCCTCTCCTGAGGCCACCAGGGCGGGTCCCTGAGGTCCCCGTCGTAATACGAGAACACCTGCCGCAACTCGAGAAAATCCAGGAAGTTCTCCCTTCCAGGCGAGATGAGGCCTATTTCCGATGAGGCGTCTGGAGACTAATGACACCTAACCTCTGGAACTTCGAAAGGGTCTTTCACACCCTTGCTGCAACTCAAGAAGTTCACCGCCATACCCGTCTCCACTCGAGAGGAAGCACGATGGTCCCGCCCACATCCAGAGGAGCCCCGTTTCCACCTCGTAGCTCGAGATGAGGGATCCTTTCCCTGCTTTCAACGGGAAAGAATTCCCGGCGTTCCCGTCGCATCTCAAGAGGAGGCACTCTCAACAGGAAAGGCGAGAGGAACTCCATGGTCGTACCACCATTCCAAGAGTCCCCCAGATGTCTCAGTCCATTCCAGAGGAACCTCTTTGCCCTGCACTGGCTCATCTTTCACGCCGAGGATCGACTCACACCACGGTGGCACGTGGGACAGCCCTGTGGGAAAGCCTCGAGGGAAAACCACAGATCCTTTGATCCACGCGACGGGAAGCGTGACATTGCTGCTACAGCCTGGAAGGAAAGCGCACGTGCATGCCCCCACTCGAGACGAGGCCTGACTCCCCTGGGGAGACTCCAGAAATACCCAAAGTTCCATGTCACCCCTGAGAGGAAACCTCGGTTCCGACCCTGACTCCACACAAGGTTTTTGGCCCCGGTATCGACGGGAGAGGAATCCCGAGAGGCCCCCTAGCAAATCGCATGGGGACTGGCCTCTCCTGAGGCCACCAGGGCGGGTCCCTGAGGTCCCCGTCGTAACACGAGAACACCTGCCGCAACTCGAGAAAATCCAGGAAGTTCTCCCTTCCAGGCGAGATGAGGCCTATTTCCGATGAGGCGTCTGGAGACTAATGACACCTAACCTCTGGAACTTCGAAAGGGTCTTTCACACCCTTGCTGCAACTCAAGAAGTTCACCGCCATACCCGTCTCCACTCGAGAGGAAGCACGATGGTCCCGCCCACATCCAGAGGAGCCCCGTTTCCCCCTCGTAGCTCGAGATGAGGGATCCTTTCCCTGCTTTCAACGGGAAAGAATTCCCGGCGTTCCCGTCGCATCTCAAGAGGAGGCACTCTCAACAGAAAAGGCGATAGGAACTCCATGGTCGTACCACCATTCCAAGAGTCCCCCAGATGTCTCAGTCCATTCCAGAGGAACCTCTTTGCCCTGCACTGGCTCATCTTTCACGCCGAGGATCGACTCACACCACGGTGGCACGTGGGACAGCCCTGTGGGAAAGCCTCGAGGGAAAGCCTCGAGGGAAAACCACAGATCCTTTGATCCACGCGACGGGAAGTGTGACATTGCTGCTACAGCCTGGAAGGAAAGCGCACGTGCATGCCCCCACTCGAAACGAGGCCTGACTCCCCTGGGGAGACTCCAGAAGTACCCAAAGATCCATGTCAGCCCGTGAGAGGAATCCCCGGTTCCGGCCCTGACTCCACACAAGGTTTTTGGCCCCGGTATCGACGGGAGAGGAATCCCGAGAGGCCCCCTAGCAACTCGCATGGGGACTGGCCTCTCCTGAGGCCACCAGGGCGGGTCCCTGAGGTCCCCGTCGTAACTCGAGAACACCTGCCGTAACTCGAGAAAATCCAGGAAGTTCTCCCTTCCAGGCGAGATGAGGCCTATTTCCGATGAGGCGTCTGGAGACTAATGACACCTAACCTCTGGAATTTCGAAAGGGTCTTTCACACCCTTGCTGCAACTCAAGAAGTACACCGCCATACCCGTCTCCACTCGAGAGGAAGCACGATGGTCCCGCCCACATCCAGAGGAGCCCCGTTTCCCCCTCGTAGCTCGAGATGAGGGATCCTTTCCCTGCTTTCAACGGGAAAGAATTCCCAGCGTTCCCGTCGCATCTCAAGAGGAGGCACTCTCAACAGGAAAGGCGAGAGGAACTCCATGGTCGTACCACCATTCCAAGAGTCCCCCAGATGTCTCAGTCCATTCCAGAGGAAACTCTTTGCCCTGCACTGGCTCATCTTTCACGCCGAGGATCGACTCACACCACGGTGGCACGTGGGACAGCCTTGTGGGAAAGCCTCGAGGGAAAGCCTCGAGGGAAAACCACAGATCCTTTGATCCACTCGACGGGAAGCGTGACATTGCTGCTACAGCCTGGAAGGAAAGCGCACGTGCATGCCCCCACACAAGACGAGGCCTGACTCCCCTGGGGAGACTCCAGAAGTACCCAAAGATACATGTCACCCCTGAGAGGAATCCTCGGTTCCGGCCCTGACTCCACACAAGGTTTTTGGCCCCGGTATCGACGGGAGAGGAATCCCGAGAGGCCCCCTAGCAACTCGCATGGGGACTGGCCTCTCCTGAGGCAACCAGGGCGGGTCCCTGAGGTCCCCGTCGTAACTCGAGAACACCTGCCGCAACTCGAGAAAATCCAGGAAGTTCTCCCTTGCAGGCGAGATGAGGCCTATTTCCGATGAGGCGTCTGGAGACTAATGACACCTAACCTCTGGAACTTCGAAAGGGTCTTTCACACCCTTGCTGCAACTCAAGAAGTTCACCGCCATACCCGTCTCCACTCGAGAGGAAGCACGATGGTCCCGCCCACATCCAGAGCAGCCCCGTTTCCCCCTCGTAGCTCGAGATGAGGGATCCTTTCCCTGCTTTCAACGGGAAAGAATTCCCGGCGTTCCCGTCGCATCTCAAGAGGAGGCACTCTCAACAGGAAAGGCGAGAGGAACTCCATGGTCGTACCACCATTCCAAGAGTCCCCCAGATGACTCAGTCCATTCCAGAGGAACCTCTTTGCCCTGCACTGGCTCATCTTTCACGCCGAGGATCGACTCACACCACGGTGGCACGTGGGACAGCCCTGTGGGAAAGCCTCGAGGGAAAACCACAGATCCTTTGATCAACGCGACGGGAAGCGTGACATTGCTGCTACAGCCTGGAAGGAAAGCGCACGTGCATGCCCCCACTCGAGAGGAGGCCTGACTCCCCTGGGGAGATTAAAGAAGTACCCAAAGATCCTTGTCACCCCTGAGAGGAATCCTCGGTCCCGGCCCTGACACCACACAAGGTTTTTGGCCCCGGTATCGACGGGAGAGGAATCCAGAGAGGCCCCCTAGCAACTCGCATGGGGACTGGCCTCTCTTGAGGCCACCCGGGCGGGTCCCTGAGGTCCCCGTCGTAACTCGAGAACACCTGCCGCAAATCGAGAAAATCCAGGAAGTTCTCCCTTGCAGGCGACATGAGGCCTATTTCCGATGAGGCGTCTGGAGACTAATGACACCTAACCTCTGGAACTTCGAAAGGGTCTTTCACACCCTTGCTGCAACTCAAGAAGTTCACCGCCATACCCGTCTCCACTCGAGAGGAAGCACGATGGTCCCGCCCACATCCAGGGGAGCCCCGTTTCCCCCTCGTAGCTCGAGATGAGGGATCCTTTCCCTGCTTTCAACGGGAAAGAATTCCCGGCGTTCCCGTCGCATCTCAAGAGGAGGCACTCTCAACAGGAAAGGCGAGAGGAACTCCATGGTCGTACCACCATTCCAAGAGTCCCCCAGATGTCTCAGTCCATTCCAGAGGAACCTCTTTGCCCTGCACTGGCTCATTTTTCACGCCGAGGATCGACTCACACCACGGTGGCACGTGGGACAGCCCTGTGGGAAAGCCTCGAGGGAAAGCCTCGAGGGAAAACCACAGATCCTTTGATCCACGCGACGGGAAGCATGACATTGCTGCTACAGCCTGGAAGGAAAGCGCACGTGCATGCCCCCACTCGAGACGAGGCCTGACTCCCGTGGGGAGACTCCAGAAGTACCCAAAGATCCATGTCAGCCCCTGAGAGGAATCCTCGGTCCCGGCCCTGACTCCACACAAGGTTTTTGGCCCCGGTATCGACGGGAGAGGAATCCCGAGAGGCCCCCTAGCAACTCGCATGGGGACTGGCCTCTCCTGAGGCCACCAGGGCGGGTCCCTGAGGTCCCCGTCGTAACTCGAGAACACCTGCCGCAACTCGAGAAAATCCAGGAAGTTCTCCCTTCCAGGCGAGATGAGGCCTATTTCCGATGAGGCGTCTGGAGACTAATGACACCTAACCTCTGGAACTTCGAAAGGGTCTTTCACACCCTTGCTGCAACTCAAGAAGTTCACCGCCATACCCGTCTCCACTCGAGAGGAAGCACGATGGTCCCGCCCACATCCAGAGGAGCCCCGTTTCCCCCTCGGAGCTCGAGATGAGGGATCCTTTCCCTGCTTTCAACGGGAAAGAATTCCCGGCGTTCCCGTCGCATCTCAAGAGGAGGCACTCTCAACAGGAAAGGCGAGAGGAACTCCATGGTCGTACCACCATTCCAAGACTCCCCCAGATGTCTCAGTCCATTCCAGAGGAACCTTTTGCCCTGCACTGGCTCATCTTTCACGCCGAGGATCGACTCACAGAACGGTGGCACGTGGGAAAGCCTCGTGGGAAAGCCTCGAGGGAAAACCACAGATCCTTTGATCCACGCGACGGGAAGCGTGACATTGCTGCTGCAGCCTGGAAGGAAAGCGCACGTGCATGCCCCCACTCGAGACGAGTCCTGACTCCCCTGGGGAGACTCCAGAAGTACCCAAAGATACATGTCACCCCTGAGAGTAATCCTCGGTTCCGGCCCTGACTCCACACAAGGTTTTTGCCCCGGTATCGACGGGAGAGGAATCCCGAGAGGCCCCCTAGCAACTCGCATGGGGACTGGCCTCTCCTGAGGCAACCAGGGCGGGTCCCTGAGGTCCCCGTCGTAACTCGAGAACACCTGCCGCACCTCGAGAAAATCCAGGAAGTTCTCCCTTGCAGGCGAGATGAGGCCTATTTCCGATGAGGCGTCTGTAGACTAATGACACCTAACCTCTGGAACTTCGAAAGGGTCTTTCACACCCTTGCTGCAACTCAAGAAGTTCACCGCCATACCCGTCTCCACTCGAGAGGAAGCACGATGGTCCCGCCCACATCCAGAGGAGCCCCGTTTCCCCCTCGTAGCTCGAGATGAGGGATCCTTTCCCTGCTTTCAACGGGAAAGAATTCCCGGCGTTCCCGTCGCATCTCAAGAGGAGGCACTCTCAACAGGAAAGGCGAGAGGAACTCCATGGTCGTACCACCATTCCAAGAGTCCCCCAGATGTCTCAGTCCATTCCAGAGGAACCTCTTTGCCCTGCACTGGCTCATCTTTCACGCCGAGGATCGACTCACACCACGGTGGCACGTGGGACAGCCCTGTGGGAAAGCCTCGAGGGAAAGACTCGAGGGAAAACCACAGATCCTTTGATCCACGCGATGGGAAGCGTGACATTGCTGCTACATCCTGGAAGGAAAGCGCACGTGCATGCCCCCACTCGAGACGAGGCCTGACTCCCCTGGGGAGACTCCAGAAGTACCCAAAGATCCATGTCAGCCCCTGAGAGGAATCCTCGGTTCCGGGCCTGACTCCACACAAGGTTTTTGGCCCCGGTATCGACGGGAGAGGAATCCCGAGAGGCCCCCTAGCAACTCGCATGGGGACTGGCCTCTCCTGAGGCCACCAGGGCGGTTCCCTGAGGTCCCCGTCGTAACTCGAGAACACCTGCCACAACTCGAGAAAATCCAGGAAGTTCTCCCTTCCAGGCGACAGGTGGCCTATTTCCGATGAGGCGTCTGGAGACTAATGACACGTAAACTCTGGAATTTCGAAAGGGTCTTTCACACCCTTGCTGCAACTCAAGAAGTTCACCGCCATACCCGTCTCCACTCGAGAGGAAGCACGATGGTCCCGCCCACATCCAGAGGAGCCCCGTTTCCCCCTCGTAGCTCGAGATGAGGGATCCTTTCCCTGCTTTCAACGGGAAAGAATTCCCGGCGTTCCCGTCGCATCTCAAGAGGAGGCACTCTCAACAGGAAAGGCGAGAGGAACTCCATGGTCGTACCACCATTCCAAGACTCCCCCAGATGTCTCAGTCCATTCCAGAGGAAACTCTTTGCCCTGCACTGGCTCATCTTTCACGCCGAGGATCGACTCACAACACGGTGGCACGTGGGACAGCCCTGTGGGAAAGCCTCGAGGGAAAGCCTCGAGGGAAAGCCACAGATCCTTTTATAAATGCGACGGGAATCGTGACATTGCTGCTACAGCCTGGAAGGAAAGCGCACGTGCATGCCCCCACTCGAGACGAGGCCTGACTCCCGTGGGGAGACTCCAGAAGTACCCAAAGATCCATGTCAGCCCCTGAGAGGAATCCTCGGTCCCGGCCCTGACTCCACACAAGGTTTTTGGCCCCGGTATCGACGGGAGAGGAATCCCGAGAGGCCCCCTTGCAACTCGCATGGGGACTGGCCTCTCCTGAGGCCACCAGGGCGGGTCCCTGAGGTCCCCGTCGTAACTCGAGAACACCTGCCGCAACTCGAGAAAATCCAGGAAGTTCTCCCTTCCAGGCGAGATGAGGCCTATTTCCGATGAGGCGTCTGGAGACTAATGACACCTAAACTCTGGAACTTCGAAAGGGTCTTTCACACCCTTGCTGCAACTCAAGAAGTTCACCGCCATACCCGTCTCCACTCGAGAGGAAGCACGATGGTCCCGCCCACATCCAGAGGAGCCCCGATTCCCCCTCGTAGCTCGAGATGAGGGATCCTTTCCCTGCTTTCAACGGGAAAGAATTCCCAGCGTTCCCGTCGCATCTCAAGAGGAGGCACTCTCAACAGGAAAGGCGAGAGGAACTCCATGGTCGTACCACCATTCCAAGAGTCCCCCAGATGTCTCAGTCCATTCCAGAGGAACCTTTTGCCCTGCACTGGCTCATCTTTCACGCCGAGGATCGACTCACACCACGGTGGCACGTGGGAAAACCTTGTGGGAAAGCCTCGAGGGAAAGCCTCGAGGGAAAACCACAGATCCTTTGATCCACGCGACGGGAAGCGTGACATTGCTGCTGCAGCCTGGAAGGAAAGCGCACGTGCATGCCCCCACTCGAGACGAGTCCTGACTCCCCTGGGGAGACTCCAGAAGTACCCAAAGATACATGTCACCCCTGAGAGTAATCCTCGGTTCCGGCCCTGACTCCACACAAGATTTTTGGCCCCGGTATCGACGGGAGAGGAATCCCGAGAGGCCCCCTAGCAACTCGCATGGGGACTGGCCTCTCCTGAGGCAACCAGGGCGGGTCCCTGAGGTCCCCGTCGTAACTCGAGAACACCTGCCGCAACTCGAGAAAATCCAGGAAGTTCTCCCTTGCAGGCGAGATGAGGCCTATTTCCGATGAGGCGTCTGTAGACTAATGACACCTAACCTCTGGAACTTCGAAAGGGTCTTTCACACCCTTGCTGCAACTCAAGAAGTTCACCGCCATACCCGTCTCCACTCGAGAGGAAGCACGATGGTCCCGCCCACATCCAGAGGAGCCCCGTTTCCCCCTCGTAGCTCGAGATGAGGGATCCTTTCCCTGCTTTCAACGGGAAAGAATTCCCGGCGTTCCCGTCGCATCTCAAGAGGAGGCACTCTCAACAGGAAAGGCGAGAGGAACTCCATGGTCGTACCACCATTCCAAGAGTCCCCCAGATGTCTCAGTGCATTCCAGAGGAACCTCTTTGCCCTGCACTGGCTCATCTTTCACGCCGAGGATCGACTCACACCACGGTGGCACGTGGGACAGCCCTGTGGGAAAGCCTCGAGGGAAAGACTCGAGGGAAAACCACAGATCCTTTGATCCACGCGACGGGAAGCGTGACATTGCTGCTACAGCCTGGAAGGAAAGCGCACGTGCATGCCCCCACTCGAGACGAGGCCTGACTCCCCTGGGGAGACTCCAGAAGTACCCAAAGATCCATGTCAGCCCCTGAGAGGAATCCTCGGTTCCGGGCCTGACTCCACACAAGGTTTTTGGCCCCGGTATCGACGGGAGAGGAATCCCGAGAGGCCCCCTAGCAAATTGCATGGGGACTGGCCTCTCCTGAGGCCACCAGGGCGGTTCCCTGAGGTCCCCGTCGTAACTCGAGAACACCTGCCGCAACTCGAGAAAATCCAGGAAGTTCTCCCTTCCAGGCGACATGTGGCCTATTTCCGATGAGGCGTCTGGAGACTAATGACACGTAAACTCTGGAACTTCGAAAGGGTCTTTCACACCCTTGCTGCAACTCAAGAAGTTCACCGCCATACCCGTCTCCACTCGAGAGGAAGCACGATGGTCCCGCCCACATCCAGAGGAGCCCCGTTTCCCCCTCGTAGCTCGAGATGTGGGATCCTTTCCCTGCTTTCAACGGGAAAGAATTCCCGGCGTTCCCGTCGCATCTCAAGAGGAGGCACTCTCAACAGGAAAGGCGAGAGGAACTCCATGGTCGTACCACCATTCCAAGACTCCCCCAGATGTCTCAGTCCATTCCAGAGGAAACTCTTTGCCCTGCACTGGCTCATCTTTCACGCCGAGGATCGACTCACAACACGGTGGCACGTGGGACAGCCCTGTGGGAAAGCCTCGAGGGAAAGCCTCGAGGGAAAGCCACAGATCCTTTTATAAATGCGACGGGAATCGTGACATTGCTGCTACAGACTGGAAGGAAAGCGCACGTGCATGCCCCCACTCGAGACGAGGCCTGACTCCCGTGGGGAGACTCCAGAAGTACCCAAAGATCCATGTCAGCCCCTGAGAGGAATCCTCGGTCCCGGCCCTGACTCCACACAAGGTTTTTGGCCCCGGTATCGACGGGAGAGGAATCCCGAGAGGCCCCCTAGCAACTCGCATGGGGACTGGCCTCTCCTGAGGCCACCAGGGCGGGTCCCTGAGGTCCCCGTCGTAACTCGAGAACACCTGCCGCAACTCGAGAAAATCCAGGAAGTTCTCCCTTCCAGGCGAGATGAGGCCTATTTCCGATGAGGCGTCTGGAGACTAATGACACCTAAACTCTGGAACTTCGAAAGGGTCTTTCACACCCTTGCTGCAACTCAAGAAGTTCACCGCCATACCCGTCTCCACTCGAGAGGAAGCACGATGGTCCCGCCCACATCCAGAGGAGCCCCGATTCCCCCTCGTAGCTCGAGATGAGGGATCCTTTCCCTGCTTTCAACGGGAAAGAATTCCCAGCGTTCCCGTCGCATCTCAAGAGGAGGCACTCTCAACAGGAAAGGCGAGAGGAACTCCATGGTCGTACCACCATTCCAAGAGTCCCCCAGATGTCTCAGTCCATTCCAGAGGAAACTTTTGCCCTGCACTGGCTCATCTTTCACGCCGAGGATCGACTCACACCACGGTGGCACGTGGGAAAACCTTGTGGGAAAGCCTCGAGGGAAAGCCTCGAGGGAAAACCACAGATCCTTTGATCCACGCGACGGGAAGCGTGACATTGCTGCTGCAGCCTGGAAGGAAAGCGCACGTGCATGCCCCCACTCGAGACGAGTCCTGACTCCCCTGGGGAGACTCCAGAAGTACCCAAAGATCCATGTCAGCCCCTGAGAGGAATCCTCGGTCCCGGCCCTGACTCCACACAAGGTTTTTGGCCCCGGTATCGACGGGAGAGGAATCCCGAGAGGCCCCCTAGCAACTCGCATGGGGACTGGCCTCTCCTGAGGCCACCAGGGCGGGTCCCTGAGGTCCCCGTCGTAACTCGAGAACACCTGCCGCAACTCGAGAAAATCCAGGAAGTTCTCCCTTCCAGGCGAGATGAGGCCTGTTTCCGATGAGGCGTCTGGAGACTAATGACACCTAAACTCTGGAACTTCGAAAGGGTCTTTCACACCCTTGCTGCAACTCAAGAAGTTCACCGCCATACCCGTCTCCACTCGAGAGGAAGCACGATGGTCCCGCCCACATCCAGAGGAGCCCCGTTTCCCCCTCGTAGCTCGAGATGAGGGATCCTTTCCCTGCTTTCAACGGGAAAGAATTCCCAGCGTTCCCGTCGCATCTCAAGAGGAGGCACTCTCAACAGGAAAGGCGAGAGGAACTCCATGGTCGTACCACCATTCCAAGAGTCCCCCAGATGTCTCAGTCCATTCCAGAGGAACCTTTTGCCCTGCACTGGCTCATCTTTCACGCCGAGGATCGACTCACACCACGGTGGCTCGTGGGAAAGCCTTGTGGGAAAGCCTCGAGGGAAAGCCTCGAGGGAAAACCACAGATCCTTTGATCCACGCGACGGGAAGCGTGACATTGCTGTTGCAGCCTGGAAGGAAAGCGCACGTGCATGCCCCCACTCGAAACGAGTCCTGACTCCCCTGGGGAGACTCCAGAAGTACCCAAAGATACATGTCACCCCTGAGAGTAATCCTCGGTTCCGGCCCTGACTCCACACAAGTTTTTTGGCCCCGGTATCGACGGGAGAGGAATCCCGAGAGGCCCCCTAGCAACTCGCATGGGGACTGGCCTCTCCTGAGGCAACCAGGGCGGGTCCCTGAGGTCCCCGTCGTAACTCGAGAACACCTGCCGCAACTCGAGAAAATCCAGGAAGTTCTCCCTTGCAGGCGAGATGAGGCCTATTTCCGATGAGGCGTCTGGAGACTAATGACACCTAACCTCTGGAACTTCGAAAGGGTCTTTCACACCCTTGCTGCAACTCAAGAAGTTCACCGCCATACCCGTCTCCACTCGAGAGGAAGCACGATGGTCCCGCCCACATCCAGAGGAGCCCCGTTTCCCCCTCGTAGCTCGAGATGAGGGATCCTTTCCCTGCTTTCAACGGGAAAGAATTCCCGGCGTTCCCGTCGCATCTCAAGAGGAGGCACTCTCAACAGGAAAGGCGAGAGGAACTCCATGGTCGTACCACCATTCCAAGAGTCCCCCAGATGTCTCAGTCCATTCCAGAGGAACCTCTTTGCCCTGCACTGGCTCATCTTTCACGCCGAGGATCGACTCACACCACGGTGGCACGTGGGACAGCCCTGTGGGAAAGCCTCGAGGGAAAGCCTCGAGGGAAAACCACAGATCCTTTGATCCACGCGACGGGAAGCGTGATATTGCTGCTACAGCCTGGAAGGAAAGCGCACGTGCATGCCCCCACTCGAGACGAGGCCTGACTCCCCTGGGGAGACTCCAGAAGTACCCAAAGATCCATGTCAGCCCCTGAGAGGAATCCTCGGTTCCGGGCCTGACTCCACACAAGGTTTTTGGCCCTGGTATCGACGGGAGAGGAATCCCGAGAGGCCCCCTAGCAAATTGCATGGGGACTGGCCTCTCCTGAGGCCACCAGGGCGGTTCCCTGAGGTCCCCGTCGTAACTCGAGAACACCTGCCGCAACTCGAGAAAATCCAGGAAGTTCTCCCTTCCAGGCGACATGTGGCCTATTTCCGATGAGGCGTCTGGAGACTAATGACACCTAACCTCTGGAACTTCGAAAGGGTCTTTCACACCCTTGCTGCAACTCAAGAATTTCACCGCCATACCCGTCTCCACTCGAGAGGAAGCACGATGGTCCCGCCCACATCCAGAGGAGCCCCGTTTCCCCCTCGTAGCTCGAGATGAGGGATCCTTTCCCTACTTTCAACGGGAAAGAATTCCCAGTGTTCCCGTCGCATCTCAAGAGGAGGCATTCTCAACAGGAAAGGCGAGAGGAACTCCATGGTCGTACCACCATTCCAGGATTGCCCAGATGTCTCAGTCCATTCAGAGGAACCTCTTTGCCCAGCACTGGCTCATCTTTCACGCCGAGGATCGACTCACACCACGGTGGCACGTGGGACAGCCCTGTGGGAAAGCCTCGAGGGAAAGCCTCGAGGGAAAACCACAGATACTTTGATCCACGCGACGGGAAGCGTGATATTGCTGCTACAGCCTGGAAGGAAAGCGCACGTGCATGCCCCCACTCGAGACGAGGCCTGACTCCCCTGGGGAGACTCCAGAAGTACCCAAAGATCCATGTCAGCCCCTGAGAGGAATCCTCGGTTCCGGGCCTGACTCCACACAAGGTTTTTGGCCCCGGTATCGACGGGAGAGGAATCCCGAGAGGCCCCCTAGCAAACTGCATGGGGACTGGCCTCTCCTGAGGCCACCAGGGCGGTTCCCTGAGGTCCCCGTCGTAACTCGAGAACACCTGCCGCAACTCGAGAAAATCCAGGAAGTTCTCCCTTCCAGGCGACATGTGGCCTATTTCCGATGAGGCGTCTGGAGACTAATGACACCTAACCTCTGGAACTTGGAAAGGGTCTTTCACACCCTTGCTGCAACTCAAGAAGTTCACCGCCATACCCGTCTCCACTCGAGAGGAAGCACGATGGTCCCGCCCACATCCAGAGGAGCCCCGTTTCCCCCTCGTAGCTCGAGATGAGGGATCCTTTCCCTGCTTTCAACGGGAAAGAATTCCCAGTGTTCCCGTCGCATCTCAAGAGGAGGCATTCTCAACAGGAAAGGCGAGAGGAACTCCATGGTCGTACCACCATTCCAGGATTGCCCAGATGTCTCAGTCCATTCCAGAGGAACCTCTTTGCCCTGCACTGGCTCATCTTTCACGCCGAGGATCGACTCACACCACGGTGGCACGTGGGACAGCCCTGTGGGAAAGCCTCGAATGAAAGCCTCGAGGGAAAACCACAGATCCTTTGATCCACGCGACGGGAAGCGTGACATTGCTGCTACAGCCTGGAAGGAAAGCGCACGTGCATGCCCCCACTCGAGACGAGGCCTGACTCCCCTTTGGAGACTCCAGAAGTACCCAAAGGTACATGTCACCCCTGAGAGGAATCCTCGGTTCCGGCCCTGACTCCACACAAGGTTTTTGTCCCCTGTATCGACGGGAGAGGAATCCCGAGAGGCCCCCTATCAACTCGCATGGGGACTGGCCTCTCCTGAGGCCACCAGGGCGGGTCCCTGAGGTCCCCGTCGTAACTCGAGAACACCTGCCGCAACTCGAGAAAATCCAGGAAGTTCTCCCTTGCAGGCGAGATGAGGCCTATTTCCGATGAGGCGTCTGGAGACTAATGACACCTAACCTCTGGAACTTCGAAAGGGTCTTTCACACCCTTGCTGCAACTCAAGAAGTTCACCGCCATACCCGTCTCCACTCGAGAGGAAGCACGATGGTCCCGCCCACATCCAGAGGAGCCCCGTTTCCCCCTCGTAGCTCGAGATGAGGGATCCTTTCCCTGCTTTCAACGGGAAAGAATTCCCGGCGTTCCTGTCGCATCTCAAGAAGAGGCACTCTCAACAGGAAAGGCGAGAGGAACTCCATGGTCGTACCACCATTCCTAGAGTCCCCTAGATGTCTCAGTCCATTCCAGAGGAACCTCTTTGACCTGCACTGGCTCATCTTTCACGCCGAGGATCGATTCACACCACGGTGGCACGTGGGACAGCCCTGTGGGAAAGCCTCGAGGGAAAGACTCGAGGGAAAGCCACAGACCCTTTGACAAATGCGACGGGAATCGTGACATTGCTGCTACAGCCTGGAAGGAAAGCGCACGTGCATGCCCCCACTCGAGACGAGACCTGACTCCCCTTTGGAGACTCCAGAAGTACTCAAAGATACATGTCACCCCTGAGAGGAATCCTCGGTTCCGGCCCTGACTCCACACAAGGTTTTTGGCCCCGGTATCGACGGGAGAGGAATCCCGAGAGGCCCCCTAGCAACTCGCATGGGGACTGGCCTCTCCTGAGGCAACCAGGGCGGGTCCCTGAGGTCCCCGTCGTAACTCGAGAACACCTGCCGCAACTCGAGAAAATCCAGGAAGTTCTCCCTTGCAGGCGAGATGAGGCCTATTTCCGATGAGGCGTCTGGAGACTAATGACACCTAACCTCTGGAACTTGGAAAGGGTCTTTCACACCCTTGCTGCAACTCAAGAAGTTCACCGCCATACCCGTCTCCACTCGAGAGGAAGCACGATGGTCCCGCCCACATCCATAGGAGCCCCGTTTCCCCCTCGTAGCTCGAGATGAGGGATCCTTTCCCTGCTTTCAACGGGAAAGAATTCCCGGCGTTCCCGTCGCATCTCAAGAGGAGGCACTCTCAACAGGAAAGGCGAGAGGAACTCCATGGTCGTACCACCATTCCAAGAGTCCCCCAGATGTCTCAGTCCATTCCAGAGGAACCTCTTTGCCCTGCACTGGCTCATCTTTCACGCCGAGGATCGACTCACACCACGGTGGCACGTGGGACAGCCCTGTGGGAAAGCCTCGAGGGAAAGCCTCGAGGGAAAACCACAGATCCTTTGATCCACGCGACGGGAAGCGTGATATTGCTGCTACAGCCTGGAAGGAAAGCGCACGTGCATGCCCCCACTCGAGACGAGGCCTGACTCCCCTGGGGAGACTCCAGAAGTACCCAAAGATCCATGTCAGCCCCTGAGAGGAATCCTCGGTTCCGGGCCTGACTCCACACAAGGTTTTTGGCCCCGGTATCGACGGGAGAGGAATCCCGAGAGGCCCCCTAGCAAATTGCATGGGGACTGGCCTCTCCTGAGGCCACCAGGGCGGTTCCCTGAGGTCCCCGTCGTAACTCGAGAACACCTGCCGCAACTCGAGAAAATCCAGGAAGTTCTCCCTTGCAGGCGAGATGAGGCCTATTTCCGATGAGGCGTCTGGAGACTAATGACACCTAACCTCTGGAACTTCGAAAGGGTCTTTCACACCCTTGCTGCAACTCAAGAAGTTCACCGCCATACCCGTCTCCACTCGAGAGGAAGCACGATGGTCCCGCCCACATCCATAGGAGCCCCGTTTCCCCCTCGTAGCTCGAGATGAGGGATCCTTTCACTGCTTTCAACGGGAAAGAATTCCCGGCGTTCCCGTCGCATCTCAAGAGGAGGCACTCTCAACAGGAAAGGCGAGAGGAACTCCATGGTCGTACCACCATTCCAAGAGTCCCCCAGATGTCTCAGTCCATTCCAGAGGAACCTCTTTGCCCTGCACTGGCTCATCTTTCACGCCGAGGATCGACTCACACCACGGTGGCACGTGGGACAGCCCTGTGGGAAAGCCTCGAGGGAAAGCCTCGAGGGAAAACCACAGATCCTTTGATCCACGCGACGGGAAGCGTGATATTGCTGCTACAGCCTGGAAGGAAAGCGCACGTGCATGCCCCCACTCGAGACGAGGCCTGACTCCCCTGGGGAGACTCCAGAAGTACCCAAAGATCCATGTCAGCCCCTGAGAGGAATCCTCGGTTCCGGGCCTGACTCCACACAAGGTTTTTGGCCCCGGTATCGACGGGAGAGGAATCCCGAGAGGCCCCCTAGCAAATTGCATGGGGACTGGCCTCTCCTGAGGACACCAGGGCGGTTCCCTGAGGTCCCCGTCGTAACTCGAGAACACCTGCCGCAACTCGAGAAAATCCAGGAAGTTCTCCCTTCCAGGCGACATGTGGCCTATTTCCGATGAGGCGTCTGGAGACTAATGACACCTAACCTCTGGAACTTCGAAAGGGTCTTTCACACCCTTGCTGCAACTCAAGAAGTTCACCGCCATACCCGTCTCCACTCGAGAGGAAGCACGATGGTCCCGCCCACATCCAGAGGAGCCCCGTTTCCCCCTCGTAGCTCGAGATGAGGGATCCTTTCCCTGCTTTCAACGGGAAAGAATTCCCAGTGTTCCCGTCGCATCTCAAGAGGAGGTATTCTCAACAGGAAAGGCGAGAGGAACTCCATGGTCGTACCACCATTCCAGGATTGCCCAGATGTCTCAGTCCATTCCAGAGGAACCTCTTTGCCCTGCACTGGCTCATCTTTCACGCCGAGGATCGACTCACACCACGGTGGCACGTGGGACAGCCCTGTGGGAAAGCCTCGAATGAAAGCCTCGAGGGAAAACCACAGATCCTTTGATCCACGCGACGGGAAGCGTGACATTGCTGCTACAGCCTGGAAGGAAAGCGCACGTGCATGCCCCCACTCGAGACGAGGCCTGACTCCCCTTTGGAGACTCCAGAAGTACCCAAAGGTACATGTCACCCCTGAGAGGAATCCTCGGTTCCGGCCCTGACTCCACACAAGGTTTTTGTCCCCTGTATCGACGGGAGAGGAATCCCGAGAGGCCCCCTATCAACTCGCATGGGGACTGGCCTCTCCTGAGGCCACCAGGGCGGGTCCCTGAGGTCCCCGTCGTAACTCGAGAACACCTGCCGCAACTCGAGAAAATCCAGGAAGTTCTCCCTTGCAGGCGAGATGAGGCCTATTTCCGATGAGGCGTCTGGAGCCTAATGACACCTAACCTCTGGAACTTCGAAAGGGTCTTTCACACCCTTGCTGCAACTCAAGAAGTTCACCGCCATACCCGTCTCCACTCGAGAGGAAGCACGATGGTCCCGCCCACATCCAGAGGAGCCCCGTTTCCCCCTCGTAGCTCGAGATGAGGGATCCTTTCCCTGCTTTCAACGGGAAAGAATTCCCGGCGTTCCTGTCGCATCTCAAGAAGAGGCACTCTCAACAGGAAAGGCGAGAGGAACTCCATGGTCGTACCACCATTCCTAGAGTCCCCTAGATGTCTCAGTCCATTCCAGAGGAACCTCTTTGACCTGCACTGGCTCATCTTTCACGCCGAGGATCGATTCACACCACGGTGGCACGTGGGACAGCCCTGTGGGAAAGCCTCGAGGGAAAGACTCGAGGGAAAGCCACAGACCCTTTGACAAATGCGACGGGAATCGTGACATTGCTGCTACAGCCTGGAAGGAAAGCGCACGTGCATGCCCCCACTCGAGACGAGACCTGACTCCCCTTTGGAGACTCCAGAAGTACTCAAAGATACATGTCACCCCTGAGAGGAATCCTCGGTTCCGGCCCTGACTCCACACAAGGTTTTTGGCCCCGGTATCGACGGGAGAGGAATCCCGAGAGGCCCCCTATCAACTCGCATGGGGACTGGCCTCTCCTGAGGCAACCAGGGCGGGTCCCTGAGGTCCCCGTCGTAACTCGAGAACACCTGCCGCAACTCGAGAAAATCCAGGAAGTTCTCCCTTGCAGGCGAGATGAGGCCTATTTCCGATGAGGCGTCTGGAGACTAATGACACCTAACTTCTGGAACTTCGAAAGGGTCTTTCACACCCTTGCTGCAACTCAAGAAGTTCACCGCCATACCCGTCTCCACTCGAGAGGAAGCACGATGGTCCCGCCCACATCCAGAGGAGCCCCGTTTCCCCCACGTAGCTCGAGATGAGGGATCCCTTCCCTGCTTTCAACGGGAAAGTATTCCCGGCGTTCCCGTCGCATCTCAAGAGGAGGCACTCTCAACAGGAAAGGCGAGAGGAACTCCATGGTCGTACCACCATTCCAAGAGTCCCCCAGATGTCTAAGTCCATTCCAGAGGACCCTTTTGCCCTGCACTGGCTCATCTGTCACGCCGAGGATCGACTCACACCACGGTGGCACGTGGGAAAGCCTTGTGGGAAAGCCTCGAGGGAAAGCCTCGAGGGAAAACCACAGATCCTTTGATCCACGCGACGGGAAGCGTGACATTGCTGCTGCAGCCTGGAAGGAAAGCGCACGTGCATGCCCCCACTCTAGACGAGTCCTGACTCCCCTGGGGAGACTCCAGAAGTACCCAAAGATACATGTCACCCCTGAGAGTAATCCTCGGTTCCGGCCCTGACTCCACACAAGGTTTTTGGCCCCGGTATCGACGGGAGAGGAATCCCGAGAGGCCCCCTAGCAACTCGCATGGGGACTGGCCTCTCCTGAGGCAACCAGGGCGGGTCCCTGAGGTCCCCGTCGTAACTCGAGAACACCTGCCGCAACTCGAGAAAATCCAGGAAGTTCTCCCTTGCAGGCGAGATGAGGCCTATTTCCGATGAGGCGTCTGGAGACTAATGACACCTAACCTCTGGAACTTCGAAAGGGTCTTTCACACCCTTGCTGCAACTCAAGAAGTTCACCGCCATACCCGTCTCCACTCGAGAGGAAGCACGATGGTCCCGCCCACATCCAGAGGAGCCCCGTTTCCCCCTCGTAGCTCGAGATGAGGGATCCTTTCCCTGCTTTCAACGGGAAAGAATTCCCGGCGTTCCCGTCGCATCTCAAGAGGAGGCACTCTCAACAGGAAAGGCGAGAGGAACTCCATGGTCGTACCACCATTCCAAGAGTCCCCCAGATGTCTCAGTCCATTCCAGAGGAACCTCTTTGCCCTGCACTGGCTCATCTTTCACGCCGAGGATCGACTCACACCACGGTGGCACGTGGGACAGCCCTGTGGGAAAGCCTCGAGGGAAAGCCTCGAGGGAAAACCACAGATCCTTTGATCCACGCGACGGGAAGCGTGATATTGCTGCTACAGCCTGGAAGGAAAGCGCACGTGCATGCCCCCACTCGAGACGAGGCCTGACTCCCCTGGGGAGACTCCAGAAGTACCCAAAGATCCATGTCAGCCCCTGAGAGGAATCCTCGGTTCCGGGCCTGACTCCACACAAGGTTTTTGGCCCAGGTATCGACGGGAGAGGAATCCCGAGAGGCCCCCTAGCAAATTGCATGGGGACTGGCCTCTCCTGAGGCCACCAGGGCGGTTCCCTGAGGTCCCCGTCGTAACTCGAGAACACCTGCCGCAACTCGAGAAAATCCAGGAAGTTCTCCCTTCCAGGCGACATGTGGCCTATTTCCGATGAGGCGTCTGGAGACTAATGACACCTAACCTCTGGAACTTCGAAAGGGTCTTTCACACCCTTGCTGCAACTCAAGAAGTTCACCGCCATACCCGTCTCCACTCGAGAGGAAGCACGATGGTCCCGCCCACATCCAGAGGAGCCCCGTTTCCCCCTCGTAGCTCGAGATGAGGGATCCTTTCCCTGCTTTCAACGGGAAAGAATTCCCAGTGTTCCCGTCGCATCTCAAGAGGAGGCATTCTCAACAGGAAAGGCGAGAGGAACTCCATGGTCGTACCACCATTCCAGGATTGCCCAGATGTCTCAGTCCATTCCAGAGGAACCTCTTTGCCCTGCACTGGCTCATCTTTCACGCCGAGGATCGACTCACACCACGGTGGCACGTGGGACAGCCCTGTGGGAAAGCCTCGAATGAAAGCCTCGAGGGAAAACCACAGATCCTTTGATCCACGCGACGGGAAGCGTGACATTGCTGCTACAGCCTGGAAGGAAAGCGCACGTGCATGCCCCCACTCGAGACGAGGCCTGACTCCCCTTTGGAGACTCCAGAAGTACCCAAAGGTACATGTCACCCCTGAGAGGAATCCTCGGTTCCGGCCCTGACTCCACACAAGGTTTTTGTCCCCTGTATCGACGGGAGAGGAATCCCGAGAGGCCCCCTATCAACTCGCATGGGGACTGGCCTCTCCTGAGGCCACCAGGGCGGGTCCCTGAGGTCCCCGTCGTAACTCGAGAACACCTGCCGCAACTCGAGAAAATCCAGGAAGTTCTCCCTTGCAGGCGAGATGAGGCCTATTTCCGATGAGGCGTCTGGAGACTAATGACACCTAACCTCTGGAACTTCGAAAGGGTCTTTCACACCCTTGCTGCAACTCAAGAAGTTCACCGCCATACCCGTCTCCACTCGAGAGGAAGCACGATGGTCCCGCCCACATCCAGAGGAGCCCCGTTTCCCCCTCGTAGCTCGAGATGAGGGATCCTTTCCCTGCTTTCAACGGGAAAGAATTCCCGGCGTTCCTGTCGCATCTCAAGAAGAGGCACTCTCAACAGGAAAGGCGAGAGGAACTCCATGGTCGTACCACCATTCCTAGAGTCCCCTAGATGTCTCAGTCCATTCCAGAGGAACCTCTTTGACCTGCACTGGCTCATCTTTCACGCCGAGGATCGATTCACACCACGGTGGCACGTGGGACAGCCCTGTGGGAAAGCCTCGAGGGAAAGACTCGAGGGAAAGCCACAGACCCTTTGACTAATGCGACGGGAATCGTGACATTGCTGCTACAGCCTGGAAGGAAAGCGCACGTGCATGCCCCCACTCGAGACGAGACCTGACTCCCCTTTGGAGACTCCAGAAGTACTCAAAGATACATGTCACCCCTGAGAGGAATCCTCGGTTCCGGCCCTGACTCCACACAAGGTTTTTGGCCCCGGTATCGACGGGAGAGGAATCCCGAGAGGCCCCCTATCAACTCGCATGGGGACTGGCCTCTCCTGAGGCAACCAGGGCGGGTCCCTGAGGTCCCCGTCGTAACTCGAGAACACCTGCCACAACTCGAGAAAATCCAGGAAGTTCTCCCTTGCAGGCGAGATGAGGCCTATTTCCGATGAGGCGTCTGGAGACTAATGACACCTAACCTCTGGAACTTCGAAAGGGTCTTTCACACCCTTGCTGCAACTCAAGAAGTTCACCGCCATACCCGTCTCCACTCGAGAGGAAGCACGATGGCCCCGCCCACATCCAGAGGAGCCCCGTTTCCCCCTCGTAGCTCGAGATGAGGGATCCCTTCCCTGCTTTCAACGGGAAAGTATTCCCGGCGTTCCCGTCGCATCTCAAGAGGAGGCACTCTCAACAGGAAAGGCGAGAGGAACTCCATGGTCGTACCACCATTCCAAGAGTCCCTCAGATGTCTCAGTCCATTCCAGAGGACCCTTTTGCCCTGCACTGGCTCATCTTTCACGCCGAGGATCGACTCACACCACGGTGGCACGTGGGAAAGCCTTGTGGGAAAGCCTCGAGGGAAAGCCTCGAGGGAAAACCACAGATCCTTTGATCCACGCGACGGGAAGCGTGACATTGCTGCTGCAGCCTGGAAGGAAAGCGCACGTGCATGCCCCCACTCTAGACGAGTCCTGACTCCCCTGGGGAGACTCCAGAAGTACCCAAAGATACATGTCACCCCTGAGAGTAATCCTCGGTTCCGGCCCTGACTCCACACAAGGTTTTTGGCCCCGGTATCGACGGGAGAGGAATCCCGAGAGGCCACCTAGCAACTCGCATGGGGACTGGCCTCTCCTGAGGCAACCAGGGCGGGTCCCTGAGGTCCCCGTCGTAACTCGAGAACACCTGCCGCAACTCGAGAAAATCCAGGAAGTTCTCCCTTGCAGGCGAGATGAGGCCTATTTCCGATGAGGCGTCTGGAGACTAATGACACCTAACCTCTGGAACTTCGAAAGGGTCTTTCACACCCTTGCTGCAACTCAAGAAGTTCACCGCCATACCCGTCTCCACTCGAGAGGAAGCACGATGGTCCCGCCCACATCCAGAGGAGCCCCGTTTCCCCCTCGTAGCTCGAGATGAGGGATCCTTTCCCTGCTTTCAACGGGAAAGAATTCCCGGCGTTCCCGTCGCATCTCAAGAGGAGGCACTCTCAACAGGAAAGGCGAGAGGAACTCCATGGTCGTACCACCATTCCAAGAGTCCCCCAGATGTCTCAGTCCATTCCAGAGGAACCTCTTTGCCCTGCACTGGCTCATCTTTCACGCCGAGGATCGACTCACACCACGGTGGCACGTGGGACAGCCCTGTGGGAAAGCCTCGAGGGAAAGCCTCGAGGGAAAACCACAGATCCTTTGATCCACGCGACGGGAAGCGTGACATTGCTGCTACAGCCTGGAAGGAAAGCGCACGTGCATGCCCCCACTCGAGACGAGGCCTGACTCCCCTGGGGAGACTCCAGAAGTACCCAAAGATCCATGTCAGCCCCTGCGAGGAATCCTCGGTTCCGGCCCTGACTCCACACAAGGTTTTTGGCCCCGGTATCGACGGGAGAGGAATCCCGAGAGGCCCCCTAGCAACTCGCATGGGGACTGGCCTCTCCTGAGGCCACCAGGGCGGTTTCCTGAGGTCCCCGTCGTAACTCGAGAACACCTGCCGCAACTCGAGAAAATCCAGGAAGTTCTCCCTTCCAGGCGACATGTGGCCTATTTCCGATGAGGCGTCTGGAGACTAATGACACCTAACCTCTGGAACTTCGAAAGGGTCTTTCACACCCTTGCTGCAACTCAAGAAGTTCACCGCCATACCCGTCTCCACTCGAGAGGAAGCACGATGGTCCCGCCCACATCCAGAGGAGCCCCGTTTCCCCCTCGTAGCTCGAGATGAGGGATCCTTTCCCTGCTTTCAACGGGAAAGAATTCCCAGTGTTCCCGTCGCATCTCAAGAGGAGGCATTCTCAACAGGAAAGGCGAGAGGAACTCCATGGTCGTACCACCATTCCAGGATTGCCCAGATGTCTCAGTCCATTCCAGAGGAACCTCTTTGCCCTGCACTGGCTCATCTTTCACGCCGAGGATCGACTCACACCACGGTGGCACTTGGGACAGCCCTGTGGGAAAGCCTCGAATGAAAGCCTCGAGGGAAAACCACAGATCCTTTGATCCACGCGACGGGAAGCGTGACATTGCTGCTAAAGCCTGGAAGGAAAGCGCACGTGCATGCCCCCACTCGAGACGAGGCCTAACTCCCCTTTGGAGACTCCAGAAGTACCCAAAGATACATGTCACCCCTGAGAGGAATCCTCGGTTCCGGCCCTGACTCCACACAAGGTTTTTGTCCCCGGTATCGACGGGAGAGGAATCCCGAGAGGCCCCCTATCAACTCGCATGGGGACTGGCCTCTCCTGAGGCCACCAGGGCGGGTCCCTGAGGTCCCCGTCGTAACTCGAGAACACCTGCCGCAACTCGAGAAAATCCAGGAAGTTCTCCCTTCCAGGCGAGATGAGGCCTATTTCCGATGAGGCGTCTGGAGACTAATGACACCTAACCTCTGGAACTTCGAAAGGGTCTTTCACACCCTTGCTGCAACTCAAGAAGTTCACCGCCATACCCGTCTCCACTCGAGAGGAAGCACGATGGTCCCGCCCACATCCAGAGGAGCCCCGTTTCCCCCTCGTAGCTCGAGATGAGGGATCCTTTCCCTGCTTTCAACGGGAAAGAATTCCCGGCGTTCCTGTCGCATCTCAAGAAGAGGCACTCTCAACAGGAAAGGCGAGAGGAACTCCATGGTCGTACCACCATTCCTAGAGTCCCCTAGATGTCTCAGTCCATTCCAGAGGAACCTCTTTGACCTGCACTGGCTCATCTTTCACGCCGAGGATCGATTCACACCACGGTGGCACGTGGGACAGCCCTGTGGGAAAGCCTCGAGGGAAAGACTCGAGGGAAAGCCACAGACCCTTTGATAAATGCGACGGGAAGAATGACATTGCTGCTACAGCCTGGAAGGAAAGCGCACGTGCATGCCCCCACTCGAGACGAGGCCTGACTCCCCTGGGGAGACTCCAGAAGTACCCAAAGATCCATGTCAGCCCCTGCGAGGAATCCTCGGTTCCGGCCCTGACTCCACACAAGATTTTTGGCCCCGGTATCGACGGGAGAGGAATCCCGAGGGGCCCCCTAGCAACTAGCATGGGGACTGGCCTCTCCTGAGGCTACCAGGGCGGGTCCCTGAGGTCCCCGTCGTAACTCGAGAACACCTGCCGCAACTCGAGCAAATCCAGGAAGTTCTCCCTTCCAGGCGAGATGAGGCCTATTTCCGATGAGGCGTCTGGAGACTAATGACACCTAACCTCAGGAACTTCGAAAGGGTCATTCACACCCTTGCTGCAACTCAAGAAGTTCACCGAAATACCCGTCTCCACTCGGGAGGAAGCACGATGGTCCCGCCCACATCCAGAGGAGCCCCGTTTCCCCCTCGGAGCTTGAGATGAGGGATCCTTTCCCTGCTTTCAACGGGAAAGATTTCCCGGCGTTCCCGTCGCATCTCAAGAGGAGGCACTCTCAACAGGAAAGGCGAGAGGAACTCCATGGTCGTACCACCATTCCAAGCTTCCCCCAGATGTCTCAGTCAATTCCAGAGGAACCTCTTTGCCCTGCACTGGCTCATCTTTCACGCCGAGGATCGACTCACACCACGGTGGCACGTGGGACAGCCCTGTGGGAAAGCCTCGAGGGGAAGTCTCGAGGGAAAGCCACAGATCCTTTGATAAATGCGACGGGAAGAATGACATTGCTGCTAGAGCCTGGAAGGAAAGCGCACGTGCATGCCCCCACTCGAGACGAGGCCTGACTCCCCTGGGGAGACTCCAGAAGTACCCAAAGATCCATGTCAGCCCCTGAGAGGAATCCTCGGTTCCGGCCCTGACTCCACAGAAGGTTTTTGGCCCCGGTATCGACGGGAGAGGAATCCCTAGGGGCCCCCTAGCAACTAGCATGGGGACTGGCCTCTCCTGAGGCCACCAGGGCGGGTCCATGAGGTCCCCGTCGTAACTCGAGAACACCTGCCGCAACTCGAGAAAATCCAGGAAGTTCTCCCTTCCAGGCGAGATGAGGCCTATTTCCGATGAGGCGTCTGGAGACTAATGACACCTAACCTCTGGAACTTCGAAAGGGTCTTTCACACCCTTGCTGCAACTCAAGAAGTTCACCGCCATACCCGTCTCCACTCGGGAGGAAGCACGATGGTCCCGCCCACATCCAGAGGAGCCCCGTTTCCCCCTCGGAGCTCGAGATGAGGGATCCTTTCCCTGCTTTCAACGGAAAAGAATTCCTGGCGTTCCCGTCGCATGTCAAGAGGAGGCACTCTCAACAGGAAAGGCGAGAGGAACACCATGGTCGTACCACCATTCCAAGAGTCCCCCAGATGTCTCAGTCCATTCCAGAGGAACCTCTTTGCCCTGCACTGGCTCATCTTTCACGCCGAGGATCGACTCACACCACAGTGGCACGTGGGCCAGCCCTGTGGGAAAGCCTTGAGGGAAAGCCTCGAGGGAAAACCACAGATCCTTTGATCCACGACACGGAAAGCGTGACATTGCTGCTACAGCCTGGAAGGAAAGCGCACGTGCATGCCCCCACTCGAGACGAGGCCTGACTCCCCTGGGGAGACTCCAGAAGTAACCAAAGATCCATGTCAGCCCCTGAGAGGAATCCTCGGTTCCGGCCCTGACTCCACACAATGTTTTTGGCCCCAGTATTGATGGGAGAGGAATCCCGAGAGGCCCCCTAGCAACTCGCATGGGGACTGGCCGTTCCTGAGGCCACCAGGGCGGGTCCCTGAGGTCCCCGTCGTAACTCGAGAACTCCTGCCGCAACTCGAGAAAATCCAGGAAGTTCTCCCTTCCAGGGGAGATGAGCCCTATTTCCGATGAGGCGTCTGGAGACTAATGACACCTAACCTCTGGAACTTCGAAAGGGTTTTTCACACCCTTGCTGCAACTCAAGAAGTTCACCGCCATACCCGTCTCCACTCGAGAGGAAGCACGATGGTCCCGCCCACATCCAGAGGAGCCCCGTTTCCCCCTCGGAGCTCGAGATGAGGGATCGTTTCCCTGCTTTCAACAGGAAAAAATTCCCAGCATTCCCGTCGCATCTCAAGAGGAGGCACTCTCAACAGGAAAGGCGAGAGGAACTCAATGGTCGTACCACCATTCCTAGAGTCCCCTAGATGTCTCAGTGCATTCCAGAGGAACCTCTTTGACCTGCACTGGCTCATCTTTCACGCCGAGGATCGACTCACACCACGGTGGCACGTGGGACAGCCCTGTGGGAAAGCCTCGAGGGAAAGCCTCGAGGGAAAGCCACAGATCCTTTGATAAATGCGACGGGAAGAATGACATTGCTGCTACAGCCTGGAAGGAAAGCGCACGTGCATGCCCCCACTCGAGACGAGGCCTGACTCCCCTGGGGAGACTCCAGAAGTACCCAAAGATCCATTCAAGCCCCTGAGAGGAATCCTCGGTTCCGGCCCTGACTCCACACAAGGTTTTTGGCCCCGGTATCGACGGGAGAGGAATCCCGAGGGGCCCCCTAGCAACTAGCATGGGGACTGGCCTCTCCTGAGGCCACCAGGGCGGGTCCCTGAGGTCCCCGTCGTAACTCGAGAACACCTGCCGCAACTCGAGAAAATCCAGGAAGTTCTCCCTTCCAGGCGAGATGAGGCCTATTTCCGATGAGGCGTCTGGAGACTAATGACACCTAACCTCAGGAACTTCGAAAGGGTCATTCACACCCTTGCTGCAACTCAAGAAGTTCACCGAAATACCCGTCTCCACTCGGGAGGAAGCACGATGGTCACGCCCACATCCAGAGGAGCCCCGTTTCCCCCTCGGAGCTTGAGATGAGGGATCCTTTCCCTGCTTTCAACGGGAAACATTTCCCGGCGTTCCCGTCGCATCTCAAGAGGAGGCACTCTCAACAGGAAAGGCGAGAGGAACTCCATGGTCGTACCACCATTCCAAGCTTCCCCCAGATGTCTCAGTCAATTCCAGAGGAACCTCTTTGCCCTGCACTGGCTCATCTTTCACGCCGAGGATCGACTCACACCACGGTGGCACGTGGGACAGCCCTGTGGGAAAGCCTCGAGGGGAAGTCTCGAGGGAAAGCCACAGATCCTTTGATAAATGCGACGGGAAGAATGACATTGCTGCTACAGCCTGGAAGGAAAGCGCACGTGCATGCCCCCACTCGAGACGAGGCCTGACTCCCCTGGGGAGACTCCAGAAGTACCCAAAGATCCATGTCAGCCCCTGAGAGGAATCCTCGGTTCCGGCCCTGACTCCACACAATGTTTTTGGCCCCGGTATCGAAGGGACAGGAATCCCGAGGGGCCCCCTAGCAACTAGCATGGGGACTGGCCTCTCCTGAGGCCACCAGGGCGGGTCCCTGAGGTCCCCGTCGTAACTCGAGAACACCTGCCGCAACTCGAGCAAATCCAGGAAGTTCTACCTTCCAGGCCAGATGAGGCCTATTTCCGATGAGGCGTCTGGAGACTAATGACACCTAACCTCTGGAACTTCGAAAGGGTCATTCACACCCTTGCTGCAACTCAAGAAGTTCACCGCCATACCCGTCTCCACTCGGGAGGAAGCACGATGGTCCCGCCCACATCCAGAGGAGCCCCGTTTCCCCCTCGTATCTCGAGATGAGGGATCCTTTCCCTGCTTTCAACGGGAAAGAATTCCCGGCGTTCCCGTCGCATCTCAAGAGGAGGCACTCTCAACAGGAAAGGCGAGAGGAACTCCATGGTCGTACCACCATTCCAAGAGTCCCCCAGATGTCTCAGTCCATTCCAGAGGAACCTCTTTGCCCTGCACTGGCTCATCTTTCACGCCGAGGATCGACTCACACCACGGTGGCACGTGGGTCAGCCCTGTGGGAAAGCCTCGAATGAAAGCCTCGAGGGAAAACCACAGATCCTTTGATCCACGCGACGGGAAGCGTGACATTGCTGCTACAGCCTGGAAGGAAAGCGCACGTGCATGCCCCCACTCGAGACGAGGCCTGACTCCCCTTTGGAGACTCCAGAAGTACCCAAAGATACATGTCACCCCTGAGAGGAATCCTCGGTTCCAGCCCTGACTCCACACAAGGTTTTTGTACCCTGTATCGACGGGAGAGGAATCCCGAGAGGCCCCCTATCAACTCGCATGGGGACTGGCCTCTCCTGAGGCCACCAGGGCGGGTCCCTGAGGTCCCCGTCGTAACTCGAGAACACCTGCCGCAACTCGAGAAAATCCAGGAAGTTCTCCCTTGCAGGCGAGATGAGGCCTATTTCCGATGAGGCGTCTGGAGACTAATGACACCTAACCTCTGGAACTTCGAAAGGGTCTTTCACACCCTTGCTGCAACTCAAGAAGTTCACCGGCATACCCGTCTCCACTCGAGAGGAAGCACGATGGTCCCGCCCACATCCAGAGGAGCCCCGTTTCCCCCTCGTAGCTCGAGATGAGGGATCCTTTCCCTGCTTTCAACGGGAAAGAATTCCCGGCGTTCCTGTCGCATCTCAAGAAGAGGAACTCTCAACAGGAAAGGCGAGAGGAACTCCATGGTCGTACCACCATTCCTAGAGTCCCCTAGATGTCTCAGTCCATTCCAGAGGAACCTCTTTGACCTGCACTGGCTCATCTTTCACGCCGAGGATCGATTCACACCACGGTGGCACGTGGGACAGCCCTGTGGGAAAGCCTCGAGGGAAAGACTCGAGGGAAAGCCACAGACCCTTTGATAAATGCGACGGGAATCGTGACATTGCTGCTATAGCCTGGAAGGAAAGCGCACGTGCATGCCCCCACTCGAGACGAGGCCTGACTCCCCTTTGGAGACTCCAGAAGTACCCAAAGATACATGTCACCCCTGAGAGGAATCCTCGGTTCCGGCCCTGACTCCACACAAGGTTTTTGTCCCCGGTATCGACGGGAGAGGAATCCCGAGAGGCCCCCTATCAACTCGCATGGGGACTGGCCTCTCCTGAGGCCACCAGGGCGGGTCCCTGAGGTCCCCGTCGTAACTCGAGAACACCTGCCGCAACTCGAGAAAATCCAGGAAGTTCTCCCTTGCAGGCGAGATGAGGCCTATTTCCGATGAGGCGTCTGGAGACTAATGACACCTAACCTCTGGAACTTCGAAAGGGTCTTTCACACCCTTGCTGCAACTCAAGAAGTTCACCGCCATACCCGTCTCCACTCGAGAGGAAGCACGATGGTCCCGCCCACATCCAGAGGAGCCCCGTTTCCCCCTCGTAGCTCGAGATGAGGGATCCCTTCCCTGCTTTCAACGGGAAAGAATTCCCGGCGTTCCCGTCGCATCTCAAGAGGAGGCACTCTCAACAGGAAAGGCGAGAGGAACTCCATGGTCGTACCACCATTCCAAGAGTCCCCCAGATGTCTCAGTCCATTCCAGAGGAACCTCTTTGCCCTGCACTGGCTCATCTTTCACGCCGAGGATCGACTCACACCACGGTGGCACGTGGGCCAGCCCTGTGGGAAAGCCTCGAGGGAAAGCCTCGAGGGAAAACCACAGATCCTTTGATCCACCCGACGGGAAGCGTGACATTGCTGCTGCAGCCTGGAAGGAAAGCGCACGTGCATGCCCCCACTCGAGACGAGGCCTGACTCCCGTGGGGAGACTCCAGAAGTACCCAAAGATCCATGTCAGCCCCTGAGACGAATCCTCGGTCCCGGCCCTGACTCCACACAAGGTTTTTGGCCCCGGTATCGACGGGAGAGGAATCCCGAGAGGCCCCCTAGCAACTCGCATGGGGACTGGCCTCTCCTGAGGCCACCAGGGCGGGTCCCTGAGGTCCCCGTCGTAACTCGAGAACACCTGCCGCAACTCGAGAAAATCCAGGAAGTTCTCCCTTCCAGGCGAGATGAGGCCTATTTCCGATGAGGCGTCTGGAGACTAATGACACCTAAACTCTGGAACTTCGAAAGGGTCTTTCACACCCTTGCTGCAACTCAAGAAGTTCACCGCCATACCCGTCTCCACTCGAGAGGAAGCACGATGGTCCCGCCCACATCCAGAGGAGCCCCGTTTCCCCCTCGTAGCTCGAGATGAGGGATCCTTTCCCTGCTTTCAACGGGAAAGAAATCCCAGCGTTCCCGTCGCATCTCAAGAGGAGGCACTCTCAACAGGAAAGGCGAGAGGAACTCCATGGTCGTACCACCATTCCAAGAGTCCCCCAGATGTCTCAGTCCATTCCAGAGGAACCTTTTGCCCTGCACTGGCTCATCTTTCACGCCGAGGATCGACTCACACCACGGTGGCACGTGGGAAAGCCTTGTGGGAAAGCCTCGAGGGAAAGCCTCGAGGGAAAACCACAGATCCTTTGATCCACGCGACGGGAAGCGTGACATTGCTGCTACAGCCTGGAAGGAAAGCGCACGTGCATGCCCCCACTCGAGACGAGGCCTGACTCCCCTTTGGAGACTCCAGAAGTACCCAAAGATACATCTCACCCCTGAGAGGAATCCTCGGTTCCGGCCCTGACTCCACACAAGGTTTTTGTACCCTGTATCGACGGGAGAGGAATCCCGAGAGGCCCCCTATCAACTCGCATGGGGACTGGCCTCTCCTGAGGCCACCAGGGCGGGTCCCTGAGGTCCCCGTCGTAACTCGAGAACACCTGCCGCAACTCGAGAAAATCCAGGAAGTTCTCCCTTGCAGGCGAGATGAGGCCTATTTCCGATGAGGCGTCTGGAGACTAATGACACCTAACCTCTGGAACTTCGAAAGGGTCTTTCACACCCTTGCTGCAACTCAAGAAGTTCACCGGCATACCCGTCTCCACTCGAGAGGAAGCACGATGGTCCCGCCCACATCCAGAGGAGCCCCGTTTCCCCCTCGTAGCTCGAGATGAGGGATCCTTTCCCTGCTTTCAACGGGAAAGAATTCCCGGCGTTCCTGTCGCATCTCAAGAAGAGGAACTCTCAACAGGAAAGGCGAGAGGAACTCCATGGTCGTACCACCATTCCTAGAGTCCCCTAGATGTCTCAGTCCATTCCAGAGGAACCTCTTTGACCTGCACTGGCTCATCTTTCACGCCGAGGATCGATTCACACCACGGTGGCACGTGGGACAGCCCTGTGGGAAAGCCTCGAGGGAAAGACTCGAGGGAAAGCCACAGACCCTTTGATAAATGCGACGGGAATCGTGACATTGCTGCTATAGCCTGGAAGGAAAGCGCACGTGCATGCCCCCACTCGAGACGAGGCCTGACTCCCCTTTGGAGACTCCAGAAGTACCCAAAGATACATGTCACCCCTGAGAGGAATCCTCGGTTCCGGCCCTGACTCCACACAAGGTTTTTGTCCCCGGTATCGACGGGAGAGGAATCCCGAGAGGCCCCCTATCAACTCGCATGGGGACTGGCCTCTCCTGAGGCCACCAGGGCGGGTCCCTGAGGTCCCCGTCGTAACTCGAGAACACCTGCCGCAACTCGAGAAAATCCAGGAAGTTCTCCCTTGCAGGCGAGATGAGGCCTATTTCCGATGAGGCGTCTGGAGACTAATGACACCTAACCTCTGGAACTTCGAAAGGGTCTTTCACACCCTTGCTGCAACTCAAGAAGTTCACCGCCATACCCGTCTCCACTCGAGAGGAAGCACGATGGTCCCGCCCACATCCAGAGGAGCCCCGTTTCCCCCTCGTAGCTCGAGATGAGGGATCCCTTCCCTGCTTTCAACGGGAAAGAATTCCCGGCGTTCCCGTCGCATCTCAAGAGGAGGCACTCTCAACAGGAAAGGCGAGAGGAACTCCATGGTCGTACCACCATTCCAAGAGTCCCCCAGATGTCTCAGTCCATTCCAGAGGAACCTCTTTGCCCTGCACTGGCTCATCTTTCACGCCGAGGATCGACTCACACCACGGTGGCACGTGGGCCAGCCCTGTGGGAAAGCCTCGAGGGAAAGCCTCGAGGGAAAACCACAGATCCTTTGATCCACCCGACGGGAAGCGTGACATTGCTGCTGCAGCCTGGAAGGAAAGCGCACGTGCATGCCCCCACTCGAGACGAGGCCTGACTCCCGTGGGGAGACTCCAGAAGTACCCAAAGATCCATGTCAGCCCCTGAGACGAATCCTCGGTCCCGGCCCTGACTCCACACAAGGTTTTTGGCCCCGGTATCGACGGGAGAGGAATCCCGAGAGGCCCCCTAGCAACTCGCATGGGGACTGGCCTCTCCTGAGGCCACCAGGGCGGGTCCCTGAGGTCCCCGTCGTAAATCGAGAACACCTGCCGCAACTCGAGAAAATCCAGGAAGTTCTCCCTTCCAGGCGAGATGAGGCCTATTTCCGATGAGGCGTCTGGAGACTAATGACACCTAAACTCTGGAACTTCGAAAGGGTCTTTCACACCCTTGCTGCAACTCAAGAAGTTCACCGCCATACCCGTCTCCACTCGAGAGGAAGCACGATGGTCCCGCCCACATCCAGAGGAGCCCCGTTTCCCCCTCGTAGCTCGAGATGAGGGATCCTTTCCCTGCTTTCAACGGGAAAGAATTCCCAGCGTTCCCGTCGCATCTCAAGAGGAGGCACTCTCAACAGGAAAGGCGAGAGGAACTCCATGGTCGTACCACCATTCCAAGAGTCCCCCAGATGTCTCAGTCCATTCCAGAGGAACCTTTTGCCCTGCACTGGCTCATCTTTCACGCCGAGGATCGACTCACACCACGGTGGCACGTGGGAAAGCCTTGTGGGAAAGCCTCGAGGAAAAGCCTCGAGGGAAAACCACAGATCCTTTGATCCACGCGACGGGAAGCGTGACATTGCTGCTACAGCCTGGAAGGAAAGCGCACGTGCATGCCCCCACTCGAGACGAGGCCTGACTCCCCTTTGGAGACTCCAGAAGTACCCAAAGGTACATGTCACCCCTGAGAGGAATCCTCGGTTCCGGCCCTGACTCCACACAAGGTTTTTGTCCCCTGTATTGACGGGAGAGGAATCCCGAGAGGCCCCCTATCAACTCGCATGGGGACTGGCCTCTCCTGAGGCCACCAGGGCGGGTCCCTGAGGTCCCCGTCGTAACTCGAGAACACCTGCCGCAACTCGAGAAAATCCAGGAAGTTCTCCCTTGCAGGCGAGATGAGGCCTATTTCCGATGAGGCGTCTGGAGACTAATGACACCTAACCTCTGGAACTTCGAAAGGGTCTTTCACACCCTTGCTGCAACTCAAGAAGTTCACCGGCATACCCGTCTCCACTCGAGAGGAAGCACGATGGTCCCGCCCACATCCAGAGGAGCCCCGTTTCCCCCTCGTAGCTCGAGATGAGGGATCCTTTCCCTGCTTTCAACGCGAAAGAATTCCCGGCGTTCCTGTCGCATCTCAAGAAGAGGAACTCTCAACAGGAAAGGCGAGAGGAACTCCATGGTCGTACCACCATTCCTAGAGTCCCCTAGATGTCTCAGTCCATTCCAGAGGAACCTCTTTGACCTGCACTGGCTCATCTTTCACGCCGAGGATCGATTCACACCACGGTGGCACGTGGGACAGCCCTGTGGGAAAGCCTCGAGGGAAAGACTCGAGGGAAAGCCACAGACCCTTTGATAAATGCGACGGGAATCGTGACATTGCTGCTATAGCCTGGAAGGAAAGCGCACGTGCATGCCCCCACTCGAGACGAGGCCTGACTCCCCTTTGGAGACTCCAGAAGTACCCAAAGATACATGTCACCCCTGAGAGGAATCCTCGGTTCCGGCCCTGACTCCACACAAGGTTTTTGTCCCCGGTATCGACGGGAGAGGAATCCCGAGAGGCCCCCTATCAACTCGCATGGGGACTGGCCTCTCCTGAGGCCACCAGGGCGGGTCCCTGAGGTCCCCGTCGTAACTCGAGAACACCTGCCGCAACTCGAGAAAATCCAGGAAGTTCTCCCTTGCAGGCGAGATGAGGCCTATTTCCGATGAGGCGTCTGGAGACTAATGACACCTAACCTCTGGAACTTCGAAAGGGTCTTTCACACCCTTGCTGCAACTCAAGAAGTTCACCGCCATACCCGTCTCCACTCGAGAGGAAGCACGATGGTCCCGCCCACATCCAGAGGAGCCCCGTTTCCCCCTCGTAGCTCGAGATGAGGGATCCCTTCCCTGCTTTCAACGGGAAAGAATTCCCGGCGTTCCCGTCGCATCTCAAGAGGAGGCACTCTCAACAGGAAAGGCGAGAGGAACTCCATGGTCGTACCACCATTCCAAGAGTCCCCCAGATGTCTCAGTCCATTCCAGAGGAACCTCTTTGCCCTGCACTGGCTCATCTTTCACGCCGAGGATCGACTCACACCACGGTGGCACGTGGGCCAGCCCTGTGGGAAAGCCTCGAGGGAAAGCCTCGAGGGAAAACCACAGATCCTTTGATCCACCCGACGGGAAGCGTGACATTGCTGCTGCAGCCTGGAAGGAAAGCGCACGTGCATGCCCCCACTCGAGACGAGGCCTGACTCCCGTGGGGAGACTCCAGAAGTACCCAAAGATCCATGTCAGCCCCTGAGACGAATCCTCGGTCCCGGCCCTGACTCCACACAAGGTTTTTGGCCCCGGTATCGACGGGAGAGGAATCCCGAGAGGCCCCCTAGCAACTCGCATGGGGACTGGCCTCTCCTGAGGCCACCAGGGCGGGTCCCTGAGGTCCCCGTCGTAACTCGAGAACACCTGCCGCAACTCGAGAAAATCCAGGAAGTTCTCCCTTCCAGGCGAGATGAGGCCTATTTCCGATGAGGCGTCTGGAGACTAATGACACCTAAACTCTGGAACTTCGAAAGGGTCTTTCACACCCTTGCTGCAACTCAAGAAGTTCACCGCCATACCCGTCTCCACTCGAGAGGAAGCACGATGGTCCCGCCCACATCCAGAGGAGCCCCGTTTCCCCCTCGTAGCTCGAGATGAGGGATCCTTTCCCTGCTTTCAACGGGAAAGAATTCCCAGCGTTCCCGTCGCATCTCAAGAGGAGGCACTCTCAACAGGAAAGGCGAGAGGAACTCCATGGTCGTACCACCATTCCAAGAGTCCCCCAGATGTCTCAGTCCATTCCAGAGGAACCTTTTGCCCTGCACTGGCTCATCTTTCACGCCGAGGATCGACTCACACCACGGTGGCACGTGGGAAAGCCTTGTGGGAAAGCCTCGAGGGAAAGCCTCGAGGGAAAACCACAGATCCTTTGATCCACGCGACGGGAAGCGTGACATTGCTGCTACAGCCTGGAAGGAAAGCGCACGTGCATGCCCCCACTCGAGACGAGGCCTGACTCCCCTTTGGAGACTCCAGAAGTACCCAAAGATACATGTCACCCCTGAGAGGAATCCTCGGTTCCGGCCCTGACTCCACACAAGGTTTTTGTACCCTGTATCGACGGGAGAGGAATCCCGAGAGGCCCCCTATCAACTCGCATGGGGACTGGCCTCTCCTGAGGCCACCAGGGCGGGTCCCTGAGGTCCCCGTCGTAACTCGAGAACACCTGCCGCAACTCGAGAAAATCCAGGAAGTTCTCCCTTGCAGGCGAGATGAGGCCTATTTCCGATGAGGCGTCTGGAGACTAATGACACCTAACCTCTGGAACTTCGAAAGGGTCTTTCACACCCTTGCTGCAACTCAAGAAGTTCACCGGCATACCCGTCTCCACTCGAGAGGAAGCACGATGGTCCCGCCCACATCCAGAGGAGCCCCGTTTCCCCCTCGTAGCTCGAGATGAGGGATCCTTTCCCTGCTTTCAACGGGAAAGAATTCCCGGCGTTCCTGTCGCATCTCAAGAAGAGGAACTCTCAACAGGAAAGGCGAGAGGAACTCCATGGTCGTACCACCATTCCTAGAGTCCCCTAGATGTCTCAGTCCATTCCAGAGGAACCTCTTTGACCTGCACTGGCTCATCTTTCACGCCGAGGATCGATTCACACCACGGTGGCACGTGGGACAGCCCTGTGGGAAAGCCTCGAGGGAAAGACTCGAGGGAAAGCCACAGACCCTTTGATAAATGCGACGGGAATCGTGACATTGCTGCTATAGCCTGGAAGGAAAGCGCACGTGCATGCCCCCACTCGAGACGAGGCCTGACTCCCCTTTGGAGACTCCAGAAGTACCCAAAGATACATGTCACCCCTGAGAGGAATCCTCGGTTCCGGCCCTGACTCCACACAAGGTTTTTGTCCCCGGTATCGACGGGAGAGGAATCCCGAGAGGCCCCCTATCAACTCGCATGGGGACTGGCCTCTCCTGAGGCCACCAGGGCGGGTCCCTGAGGTCCCCGTCGTAACTCGAGAACACCTGCCGCAACTCGAGAAAATCCAGGAAGTTCTCCCTTGCAGGCGAGATGAGG
Organism: Capricornis sumatraensis; assembly: GCF_032405125.1. Classification (NCBI taxonomy): domain Eukaryota; kingdom Metazoa; phylum Chordata; class Mammalia; order Artiodactyla; family Bovidae; genus Capricornis; species Capricornis sumatraensis. The sequence continues at coordinate 1,354,430 of NW_027184615.1, read as the reverse complement.
CCTATTTCCGATGAGGCGTCTGGAGACTAATGACACCTAACCTCTGGAACTTCGAAAGGGTCTTTCACACCCTTGCTGCAACTCAAGAAGTTCACCGCCATACCCGTCTCCACTCGAGAGGAAGCACGATGGTCCCGCCCACATCCAGAGGAGCCCCGTTTCCCCCTCGTAGCTCGAGATGAGGGATCCCTTCCCTGCTTTCAACGGGAAAGAATTCCCGGCGTTCCCGTCGCATCTCAAGAGGAGGCACTCTCAACAGGAAAGGCGAGAGGAACTCCATGGTCGTACCACCATTCCAAGAGTCCCCCAGATGTCTCAGTCCATTCCAGAGGAACCTCTTTGCCCTGCACTGGCTCATCTTTCACGCCGAGGATCGACTCACACCACGGTGGCACGTGGGCCAGCCCTGTGGGAAAGCCTCGAGGGAAAGCCTCGAGGGAAAACCACAGATCCTTTGATCCACCCGACGGGAAGCGTGACATTGCTGCTGCAGCCTGGAAGGAAAGCGCACGTGCATGCCCCCACTCGAGACGAGGCCTGACTCCCGTGGGGAGACTCCAGAAGTACCCAAAGATCCATGTCAGCCCCTGAGACGAATCCTCGGTCCCGGCCCTGACTCCACACAAGGTTTTTGGCCCCGGTATCGACGGGAGAGGAATCCCGAGAGGCCCCCTAGCAACTCGCATGGGGACTGGCCTCTCCTGAGGCCACCAGGGCGGGTCCCTGAGGTCCCCGTCGTAAATCGAGAACACCTGCCGCAACTCGAGAAAATCCAGGAAGTTCTCCCTTCCAGGCGAGATGAGGCCTATTTCCGATGAGGCGTCTGGAGACTAATGACACCTAAACTCTGGAACTTCGAAAGGGTCTTTCACACCCTTGCTGCAACTCAAGAAGTTCACCGCCATACCCGTCTCCACTCGAGAGGAAGCACGATGGTCCCGCCCACATCCAGAGGAGCCCCGTTTCCCCCTCGTAGCTCGAGATGAGGGATCCTTTCCCTGCTTTCAACGGGAAAGAATTCCCAGCGTTCCCGTCGCATCTCAAGAGGAGGCACTCTCAACAGGAAAGGCGAGAGGAACTCAATGGTCGTACCACCATTCCAAGAGTCCCCCAGATGTCTCAGTCCATTCCAGAGGAACCTTTTGCCCTGCACTGGCTCATCTTTCACGCCGAGGATCGACTCACACCACGGTGGCACGTGGGAAAGCCTTGTGGGAAAGCCTCGAGGAAAAGCCTCGAGGGAAAACCACAGATCCTTTGATCCACGCGACGGGAAGCGTGACATTGCTGCTACAGCCTGGAAGGAAAGCGCACGTGCATGCCCCCACTCGAGACGAGGCCTGACTCCCCTTTGGAGACTCCAGAAGTACCCAAAGGTACATGTCACCCCTGAGAGGAATCCTCGGTTCCGGCCCTGACTCCACACAAGGTTTTTGTCCCCTGTATTGACGGGAGAGGAATCCCGAGAGGCCCCCTATCAACTCGCATGGGGACTGGCCTCTCCTGAGGCCACCAGGGCGGGTCCCTGAGGTCCCCGTCGTAACTCGAGAACACCTGCCGCAACTCGAGAAAATCCAGGAAGTTCTCCCTTGCAGGCGAGATGAGGCCTATTTCCGATGAGGCGTCTGGAGACTAATGACACCTAACCTCTGGAACTTCGAAAGGGTCTTTCACACCCTTGCTGCAACTCAAGAAGTTCACCGCCATACCCGTCTCCACTCGAGAGGAAGCACGATGGTCCCGCCCACATCCAGAGGAGCCCCGTTTCCCCCTCGTAGCTCGAGATGAGGGATCCTTTCCCTGCTTTCAACGGGAAAGAATTCCCGGCGTTCCTGTCGCATCTCAAGAAGAGGCACTCTCAACAGGAAAGGCGAGAGGAACTCCATGGTCGTACCACCATTCCTAGAGTCCCCTAGATGTCTCAGTCCATTCCAGAGGAACCTCTTTGACCTGCACTGGCTCATCTTTCACGCCGAGGATCGATTCACACCACGGTGGCACGTGGGACAGCCCTGTGGGAAAGCCTCGAGGGAAAGACTCGAGGGAAAGCCACAGACCCTTTGATAAATGCGACGGGTATCGTGACATTGCTGCTACAGCCTGGAAGGAAAGCGCACGTGCATGCCCCCACTCGAGACGAGACCTGACTCCCCTTTGGAGACTCCAGAAGTACCCAAAGATACATGTCACCCCTGAGAGGAATCCTCGGTTCCGGCCCTGACTCCACACAAGGTTTTTGGCCCCGGAATCGACGGGAGAGGAATCCCGAGAGGCCCCCTATCAACTCGCATGGGGACTGGCCTCTCCTGAGGCAACCAGGGCGGGTCCCTGAGGTCCCCGTCGTAACTCGAGAACACCTGCCGCAACTCGAGAAAATCCAGGAAGTTCTCCCTTCCAGGCGAGATGAGGCCTATTTCCGATGAGGCGTCTGGAGACTAATGACACCTAACCTCTGGAACTTCGAAAGGGTCTTTCACACCCTTGCTGCAACTCAAGAAGTTCACCGCCATACCCGTCTCCACTCGAGAGGAAGCACGATGGTCCCGCCCACATCCAGAGGAGCCCCGTTTCCCCCTCGTAGCTCGAGATGAGGGATCCCTTCCCTGCTTTCAACGGGAAAGTATTCCCGGCGTTCCCGTCGCATCTCAAGAGGAGGCACTCTCAACAGGAAAGGCGAGAGGAACTCCATGGTCGTACCACCATTCCAAGAGTCCCCCAGATGTCTCAGTCCATTCCAGAGGACCCTTTTGCCCTGCACTGGCTCATCTTTCACGCCGAGGATCGACTCACACCACGGTGGCACGTGGGAAAGCCTTGTGGGAAAGCCTCGAGGGAAAGCCTCGAGGGAAAACCACAGATCCTTTGATCCACGCGACGGGAAGCGTGACATTGCTGCTGCAGCCTGGAAGGAAAGCGCACGTGCATGCCCCCACTCTAGACGAGTCCTGACTCCCCTGGGGAGACTCCAGAAGTACCCAAAGATACATGTCACCCCTGAGAGTAATCCTCGGTTCCGGCCCTGACTCCACACAAGGTTTTTGGCCCCGGTATCGACGGGAGAGGAATCCCGAGAGGCCCCCTAGCAACTCGCATGGGGACTGGCCTCTCCTGAGGCAACCAGGGCGGGTCCCTGAGGTCCCCGTCGTAACTCGAGAACACCTGCCGCAACTCGAGAAAATCCAGGAAGTTCTCCCTTGCAGGCGAGATGAGGCCTATTTCCGATGAGGCGTCTGGAGACTAATGACACCTAACCTCTGGAACTTCGAAAGGGTCTTTCACACCCTTGCTGCAACTCAAGAAGTTCACCGCCATACCCGTCTCCACTCGAGAGGAAGCACGATGGTCCCGCCCACATCCAGAGGAGCCCCGTTTCCCCCTCGTAGCTCGAGATGAGGGATCCTTTCCCTGCTTTCAACGGGAAAGAATTCCCGGCGTTCCCGTCGCATCTCAAGAGGAGGCACTCTCAACAGGAAAGGCGAGAGGAACTCCATGGTCGTACCACCATTCCAAGAGTCCCCCAGATGTCTCAGTCCATTCCAGAGGAACCTCTTTGCCCTGCACTGGCTCATCTTTCACGCCGAGGATCGACTCACACCACGGTGGCACGTGGGACAGCCCTGTGGGAAAGCCTCGAGGGAAAGCCTCGAGGGAAAACCACAGATCCTTTGATCCACGCGACGGGAAGCGTGACATTGCTGCTACAGCCTGGAAGGAAAGCGCACGTGCATGCCCCCACTCGAGACGAGGCCTGACTCCCCTGGGGAGACTCCAGAAGTACCCAAAGATCCATGTCAGCCCCTGCGAGGAATCCTCGGTTCCGGCCCTGACTCCACACAAGGTTTTTGGCCCCGGTATCGACGGGAGAGGAATCCCGAGAGGCCCCCTAGCAAATTGCATGGGGACTGGCCTCTCCTGAGGCCACCAGGGCGGTTCCCTGAGGTCCCCGTCGTATCTCGAGAACACCTGCCGCAACTCGAGAAAATCCAGGAAGTTCTCCCTTCCAGGCGACATGTGGCCTATTTCCGATGAGGCGTCTGGAGACTAATGACACCTAACCTCTGGAACTTCGAAAGGGTCTTTCACACCCTTGCTGCAACTCAAGAAGTTCACCGCCATACCCGTCTCCACTCGAGAGGAAGCACGATGGTCCCGCCCACATCCAGAGGAGCCCCGTTTCCCCCTCGTAGCTCGAGATGAGGGATCCTTTCCCTGCTTTCAACGGGAAAGAATTCCCAGTGTTCCCGTCGCATCTCAAGAGGAGGCATTCTCAACAGGAAAGGCGAGAGGAACTCCATGGTCGTACCACCATTCCAGGATTGCCCAGATGTCTCAGTCCATTCCAGAGGAACCTCTTTGCCCTGCACTGGCTCATCTTTCACGCCGAGGATCGACTCACACCACGGTGGCACGTGGGACAGCCCTGTGGGAAAGCCTCGAATGAAAGCCTCGAGGGAAAACCACAGATCCTTTGATCCACGCGACGGGAAGCGTGACATTGCTGCTACAGCCTGGAAGGAAAGCGCACGTGCATGCCCCCACTCGAGACGAGGCCTGACTCCCCTTTGGAGACTCCAGAAGTACCCAAAGGTACATGTCACCCCTGAGAGGAATCCTCGGTTCCGGCCCTGACTCCACACAAGGTTTTTGTCCCCTGTATCGACGGGAGAGGAATCCCGAGAGGCCCCCTATCAACTCGCATGGGGACTGGCCTCTCCTGAGGCCACCAGGGCGGGTCCCTGAGGTCCCCGTCGTAACTCGAGAACACCTGCCGCAACTCGAGAAAATCCAGGAAGTTCTCCCTTGCAGGCGAGATGAGGCCTATTTCCGATGAGGCGTCTGGAGACTAATGACACCTAACCTCTGGAACTTCGAAAGGGTCTTTCACACCCTTGCTGCAACTCAAGAAGTTCACCGCCATACCCGTCTCCACTCGAGAGGAAGCACGATGGTCCCGCCCACATCCAGAGGAGCCCCGTTTCCCCCTCGTAGCTCGAGATGAGGGATCCTTTCCCTGCTTTCAACGGGAAAGAATTCCCGGCGTTCCTGTCGCATCTCAAGAAGAGGCACTCTCAACAGGAAAGGCGAGAGGAACTCCATGGTCGTACCACCATTCCTAGAGTCCCCTAGATGTCTCAGTCCATTCCAGAGGAACCTCTTTGACCTGCACTGGCTCATCTTTCACGCCGAGGATCGATTCACACCACGGTGGCACGTGGGACAGCCCTGTGGGAAAGCCTCGAGGGAAAGACTCGAGGGAAAGCCACAGACCCTTTGATAAATGCGACGGGAATCGTGACATTGCTGCTACAGCCTGGAAGGAAAGCGCACGTGCATGCCCCCACTCGAGACGAGACCTGACTCCCCTTTGGAGACTCCAGAAGTACCCAAAGATACATGTCACCCCTGAGAGGAATCCTCGGTTCCGGCCCTGACTCCACACAAGGTTTTTGGCCCCGGAATCGACGGGAGAGGAATCCCGAGAGGCCCCCTATCAACTCGCATGGGGACTGGCCTCTCCTGAGGCAACCAGGGCGGGTCCCTGAGGTCCCCGTCGTAACTCGAGAACACCTGCCGCAACTCGAGAAAATCCAGGAAGTTCTCCCTTGCAGGCGAGATGAGGCCTATTTCCGATGAGGCGTCTGGAGACTAATGACACCTAACCTCTGGAACTTCGAAAGGGTCTTTCACACCCTTGCTGCAACTCAAGAAGTTCACCGCCATACCCGTCTCCACTCGAGAGGAAGCACGATGGTCCCGCCCACATCCAGAGGAGCCCCGTTTCCCCCTCGTAGCTCGAGATGAGGGATCCCTTCCCTGCTTTCAACGGGAAAGTATTCCCGGCGTTCCCGTCGCATCTCAAGAGGAGGCACTCTCAACAGGAAAGGCGAGAGGAACTCCATGGTCGTACCACCATTCCAAGAGTCCCCCAGATGTCTCAGTCCATTCCAGAGGACCCTTTTGCCCTGCACTGGCTCATCTTTCACGCCGAGGATCGACTCACACCACGGTGGCACGTGGGAAAGCCTTGTGGGAAAGCCTCGAGGGAAAGCCTCGAGGGAAAACCACAGATCCTTTGATCCACGCGATGGGAAGCGTGACATTGCTGCTGCAGCCTGGAAGGAAAGCGCACGTGCATGCCCCCACTCTAGACGAGTCCTGACTCCCCTGGGGAGACTCCAGAAGTACCCAAAGATACATGTCACCCCTGAGAGTAATCCTCGGTTCCGGCCCTGACTCCACACAAGGTTTTTGGCCCCGGTATCGACGGGAGAGGAATCCCGAGAGGCCCCCTAGAAACTCGCATGGGGACTGGCCTCTCCTGAGGCAACCAGGGCGGGTCCCTGAGGTCCCCGTCGTAACTCGAGAACACCTGCCGCAACTCGAGAAAATCCAGGAAGTTCTCCCTTGCAGGCGAGATGAGGCCTATTTCCGATGAGGCGTCTGGAGACTAATGACACCTAACCTCTGGAACTTCGAAAGGGTCTTTCACACCCTTGCTGCAACTCAAGAAGTTCACCGCCATACCCGTCTCCACTCGAGAGGAAGCACGATGGTCCCGCCCACATCCAGAGGAGCCCCGTTTCCCCCTCGTAGCTCGAGATGAGGGATCCTTTCCCTGCTTTCAACGGGAAAGAATTCCCGGCGTTCCCGTCGCATCTCAAGAGGAGGCACTCTCAACAGGAAAGGCGAGAGGAACTCCATGGTCGTACCACCATTCCAAGAGTCCCCCAGATGTCTCAGTCCATTACAGAGGAACCTCTTTGCCCTGCACTGGCTCATCTTTCACGCCGAGGATCGACTCACACCACGGTGGCACGTGGGACAGCCCTGTGGGAAAGCCTCGAGGGAAAGCCTCGAGGGAAAACCACAGATCCTTTGATCCACGCGACGGGAAGCGTGACATTGCTGCTACAGCCTGGAAGGAAAGCGCACGTGCATGCGCCCACTCGAGACGAGGCCTGACTCCCCTGGGGAGACTCCAGAAGTACCCAAAGATCCATGTCAGCCCCTGCGAGGAATCCTCGGTTCCGGCCCTGACTCCACACAAGGTTTTTGGCCCCGGTATCGACGGGAGAGGAATCCCGAGAGGCCCCCTAGCAACTCGCATGGGGACTGGCCTCTCCTGAAGCCACCAGGGCGGTTCCCTGAGGTCCCCGTCGTAACTCGAGAACACCTGCCGCAACTCGAGAAAATCCAGGAAGTTCTCCCTTCCAGGCGACATGTGGCCTATTTCCGATGAGGCGTCTGGAGACTAATGACACCTAACCTCTGGAACTTCGAAAGGGTCTTTCACACCCTTGCTGCAACTCAAGAAGTTCACCGCCATACCCGTCTCCACTCGAGAGGAAGCACGATGGTCCCGCCCACATCCAGAGGAGCCCCGTTTCCCCCTCGTAGCTCGAGATGAGGGATCCTTTCCCTGCTTTCAACGGGAAAGAATTCCCAGTGTTCCCGTCGCATCTCAAGAGGAGGCATTCTCAACAGGAAAGGCGAGAGGAACTCCATGGTCGTACCACCATTCCAGGATTGCCCAGATGTCTCAGTCCATTCCAGAGGAACCTCTTTGCCCTGCACTGGCTCATCTTTCACGCCAAGGATCGACTCACACCACGGTGGCACTTGGGACAGCCCTGTGGGAAAGCCTCGAATGAAAGCCTCGAGGGAAAACCACAGATCCTTTGATCCACGCGACGGGAAGCGTGACATTGCTGCTACAGCCTGGAAGGAAAGCGCACGTGCATGCCCCCACTCGAGACGAGGCCTGACTCCCCTTTGGAGACTCCAGAAGTACCCAAAGATACATGTCACCCCTGAGAGGAATCCTCGGTTCCGGCCCTGACTCCACACAAGGTTTTTGTCCCCGGTATCGACGGGAGAGGAATCCCGAGAGGCCCCCTATCAACTCGCATGGGGACTGGCCTCTCCTGAGGCCACCAGGGCGGGTCCCTGAGGTCCCCGTCGTAACTCGAGAACACCTGCCGCAACTCGAGAAAATCCAGGAAGTTCTCCCTTCCAGGCGAGATGAGGCCTATTTCCGATGAGGCGAATGGAGACTAATGACACCTAACCTCTGGAACTTCGAAAGGGTCTTTCACACCCTTGCTGCAACTCAAGAAGTTCACCGCCATACCCGTCTCCACTCGAGAGGAAGCACGATGGTCCCGCCCACATCCAGAGGAGCCCCGTTTCCCCCTCGTAGCTCGAGATGAGGGATCCTTTCCCTGCTTTCAACGGGAAAGAATTCCCGGCGTTCCTGTCGCATCTCAAGAAGAGGCACTCTCAACAGGAAAGGCGAGAGGAACTCCATGGTCGTACCACCATTCCTAGAGTCCCCTAGATGTCTCAGTCCATTCCAGAGGAACCTCTTTGACCTGCACTGGCTCATCTTTCACGCCGAGGATCGATTCACACCACGGTGGCACGTGGGACAGCCCTGTGGGAAAGCCTCGAGGGAAAGACTCGAGGGAAAGCCACAGACCCTTTGATAAATGCGACGGGAAGAATGACATTGCTGCTACAGCCTGGAAGGAAAGCGCACGTGCATGCCCCCACTCGAGACGAGGCCTGACTCCCCTGGGGAGACTCCAGAAGTACCCAAAGATCCATGTCAGCCCCTGAGAGGAATCCTCGGTTCCGGCCCTGACTCCACACAAGATTTTTGGCCCCGGTATCGACGGGAGAGGAATCCCGAGGGGCCCCCTAGCAACTAGCATGGGGACTGGCCTCTCCTGAGGCCACCAGGGCGGGTCCCTGAGGTCCCCGTCGTAACTCGAGAACACCTGCCGCAACTCGAGCAAATCCAGGAAGTTCTCCCTTCCAGGCGAGATGAGGCCTATTTCCGATGAGGCGTCTGGAGACTAATGACACCTAACCTCAGGAACTTCGAAAGGGTCATTCACACCCTTGCTGCAACTCAAGAAGTTCACCGAAATACCCGTCTCCACTCGGGAGGAAGCACGATGGTCCCGCCCACATCCAGAGGAGCCCCGTTTCCCCCTCGGAGCTTGAGATGAGGGATCCTTTCCCTGCTTTCAACGGGAAAGATTTCCCGGCGTTCCCGTCGCATCTCAAGAGGAGGCACTCTCAACAGGAAAGGCGAGAGGAACTCCATGGTCGTACCACCATTCCAAGCTTCCCCCAGATGTCTCAGTCAATTCCAGAGGAACCTCTTTGCCCTGCACTGGCTCATCTTTCACGCCGAGGATCGACTCACACCACGGTGGCACGTGGGACAGCCCTGTGGGAAAGCCTCGAGGGGAAGTCTCGAGGGAAAGCCACAGATCCTTTGATAAATGCGACGGGAATCGTGACATTGCTGCTACAGCCTGGAAGGAAAGCGCACGTGCATGCCCCCACTCGAGACGAGGCCTGACTCCCGTGGGGAGACTCCAGAAGTACCCAAAGATCCATGTCAGCCCCTGAGAGGAATCCTCGGTCCCGGCCCTGACTCCACACAAGGTTTTTGGCCCCGGTATCGACGGGAGAGGAATCCCGAGAGGCCCCCTAGCAACTCGCATGGGGACTGGCCTCTCCTGAGGCCACCAGGGCGGGTCCCTGAGGTCCCCGTCGTAACTCGAGAACACCTGCCGCAACTCGAGAAAATCCAGGAAGTTCTCCCTTCCAGGCGAGATGAGGCCTATTTCCGATGAGGCGTCTGGAGACTAATGACACCTAAACTCTGGAACTTCGAAAGGGTCTTTCACACCCTTACTGCAACTCAAGAAGTTCACCGCCATACCCGTCTCCACTCGAGAGGAAGCACGATGGTCCCGCCCACATCCAGAGGAGCCCCGATTCCCCCTCGTAGCTCGAGATGAGGGATCCTTTCCCTGCTTTCAACGGGAAAGAATTCCCAGCGTTCCCGTCGCATCTCAAGAGGAGGCACTCTCAACAGGAAAGGTGAGAGGAACTCCATGGTCGTACCACCATTCCAAGAGTCCCCCAGATGTCTCAGTCCATTCCAGAGGAACCTTTTGCCCTGCACTGGCTCATCTTTCACGCCGAGGATCGACTCACACCACGGTGGCACGTGGGAAAACCTTGTGGGAAAGCCTCGAGGGAAAGCCTCGAGGGAAAACCACAGATCCTTTGATCCACGCGACGGGAAGCGTGACATTGCTGCTGCAGCCTGGAAGGAAAGCGCACGTGCATGCCCCCACTCGAGACGAGTCCTGACTCCCCTGGGGAGAATCCAGAAGTACCCAAATATACATGTCACCCCTGAGAGTAATCCTCGGTTCCGGCCCTGACTCCACACAAGGTTTTTGGCCCCGATATCGACGGGAGAGGAATCCCGAGAGGCCCCCTAGCAACTCGCATGGGGACTGGCCTCTCCTGAGGCAACCAGGGCGGGTCCCTGAGGTCCCCGTCGTAACTCGAGAACACCTGCCGCAACTCGAGAAAATCCAGGAAGTTCTCCCTTGCAGGCGAGATGAGGCCTATTTCCGATGAGGCGTCTGGAGACTAATGACACCTAACCTCTGGAACTTCGAAAGGGTCTTTCACACCCTTGCTGCAACTCAAGAAGTTCACCGCCATACCCGTCTCCACTCGAGAGGAAGCACGATGGTCCCGCCCACATCCAGAGGAGCCCCGTTTCCCCCTCGTAGCTCGAGATGAGGGATCCTTTCCCTGCTTTCAACGGGAAAGAATTCCCGGCGTTCCCGTCGCATCTCAAGAGGAGGCACTCTCAACAGGATAGGCGAGAGGAACTCCATGGTCGTACCACCATTCCAAGAGTCCCCCAGATGTCTCAGTCCATTCCAGGGGAACCTCTTTGCCCTGCACTGGCTCATCTTTCACGCCGAGGATCGACTCACACCACGGTGGCACGTGGGAAAGCCTTGTGGGAAAGCCTCGAGGGAAAGCCTCGAGGGAAAACCACAGATCCTTTGATCCACGCGACGGGAAGCGTGACATTGCTGCTACAGCCTGGAAGGAAAGCGCACGTGCATGCCCCCACTCGAGACGAGGCCTGACTCCCCTGGGGAGACTCCAGAAGTACCCAAAGATCCATGTCAGCCCCTGAGAGGAATACTCGGTTCCGGGCCTGACTCCACACAAGGTTTTTGGCCCCGGTATCGACGGGAGAGGAATCCCGAGAGGCCCCCTAGCAACTCGCATGGGGACTGGCCTCTCCTGAGGCCACCAGGGCGGGTCCCTGAGGTCTCCGTCGTAACTCGAGAACACCTGCCGCAACTCGAGAAAATCCAGGAAGTTCTCCCTTCCAGGCGAGATGAGGCCTATTTCCGATGAGGCGTCTGGAGACTAATGACACCTAAACTCTGGAACTTCGAAAGGGTCTTTCACACCCTTGCTGCAACTCAAGAAGTTCACCGCCATACCCGTCTCCACTCGAGAGGAAGCACGATGGTCCCGCCCACATCCAGAGGAGCCCCGATTCCCCCTCGTAGCTCGAGATGAGGGATCCTTTCCCTGCTTTCAACGGGAAAGAATTCCCAGCGTTCCCGTCGCATCTCAAGAGGAGGCACTCTCAACAGGAAAGGCGAGAGGAACTCCATGGTCGTACCACCATTCCAAGAGTCCCCCAGATGTCTCAGTCCATTCCAGAGGAACCTTTTGCCCTGCACTGGCTCATCTTTCACGCCGAGGATCGACTCACACCACGGTGGCACCTGGGAAAGCCTTGTGGGAAAGCCTCGAGGGAAAGCCTCAAGGGAAAACCACAGATCCTTTGATCCACGCGACGGGAAGCGTGACATTTCTGCTGCAGCCTGGAAGTAAAGCGCACGTGCATGCCCCCACTCGAGACGAGTCCTGACTCCCCTGGGGAGACTCCAGAAGTACCCAAAGATACATGTCACCCCTGAGAGTAATCCTCGGTTCCGGCCCTGACTCCACACAAAGTTTTTGGCCCCGGTATCGACGGGAGAGGAATCCCGAGAGGCCCCCTAGCAACTCGCATGGGGACTGGCCTCTCCTGAGGCAACCAGGGCGGGTCCCTGAGGTCCCCGTCGTAACTCGAGAACACCTGCCGCAACTCGAGAAAATCCAGGAAGTTCTCCCTTGCAGGCGAGATGAGGCCTATTTCCGATGAGGCGTCTGGAGACTAATGACACCTAACCTCTGGAATTTCGAAAGGGTCTTTCACACCCTTGCTGCAACTCAAGAAGTTCACCGCCATACCCGTCTCCACTCGAGAGGAAGCACGATGGTCCCGCCCACATCCAGAGGAGCCCCGTTTCCCCCTCGTAGCTCGAGATGAGGGATCCTTTCCCTGCTTTCAACGAGAAAGAATTCCCGGCGTTCCCGTCGCATCTCAAGGGGAGGCACTCTCAACAGGAAAGGCGAGAGGAACTCCATGGTCGTACCACCATTCCAAGAGTCCCCCAGATGTCTCAGTCCATTCCAGAGGAACCTCTTTGCCCTGCACTGGCTCATCTTTCACGCCGAGGATCGACTCACACCACGGTGGCACGTGGGACAGCCCTGTGGGAAAGCCTCGAGGGAAAGCCTCGAGGGAAAACCACAGATCCTTTGATACACGCGACGGGAAGTGTGACATTGCTGCTACAGCCTGGAAGGAAAGCGCACGTGCATGCCCCCACTCGAGACGAGGCCTGACTCCCCTGGGGAGACTCCAGAAGTACCCAAAGATCCATGTCAGCCCCTGAGAGGAATCCTCGGTTCCGGCCCTGACTCCACACAAGGTTTTTGGCCCCGGTATCGACGGGAGAGGAATCCCGAGAGGCCCCCTAGCAAATTGCATGGGGAGTGGCCTCTCCTGAGGCCACCAGGGCGGGTCCCTGAGGTCCCCGTCGTAACTCGAGAACACCTGCCGCAACTCGAGAAAATCCAGGAAATTCTCCCTTCCAGGCGACATGTGGCCTATTTCCGATGAGGCGTCTGGAGACTAATGACACCTAACCTCTGGAACTTCGAAAGGGTCTTTCACACCCTTGCTGCAACTCAAGAAGTTCACCGCCATACCCGTCTCCACTCGAGAGGAAGCACGATGGTCCCGCCCACATCCAGAGGAGCCCCGTTTCCCCCTCGTAGCTCGAGATGAGGGATCCTTTCCCTGCTTTCAACGGGAAAGAATTCCCAGTGTTCCCGTCGCATCTCAAGAGGAGGCATTCTCAACAGGAAAGGCGAGAGGAACTCCATGGTCGTACCACCATTCCAGGATTGCCCAGATGTCTCAGTCCATTCCAGAGGAACCTCTTTGCCCTGCACTGGCTCATCTTTCACGCCGAGGATCGACTCACACCACGGTGGCACGTGGGACAGCCCTGTGGGAAAGCCTCGAATGAAAGCCTCGAGGGAAAACCACAGATCCTTTGATCCACGCGACGGGAAGCGTGACATTCCTGCTACAGCCTGGAAGGAAAGCGCACGTGCATGCCCCCACTCGAGACGAGGCCTGACTCCCCTTTGGAGACTCCAGAAGTACCCAAAGATACATGTCACCCCTGAGAGGAATCCTCGGTTCCGGCCCTGACTCCACACAAGGTTTTTGTCCCCGGTATCGACGGGAGAGGAATCCCGAGAGGCCCCCTATCAACTCGCATGGGGACTGGCCTCTCCTGAGGCAACCAGGGCGGGTCCCTGAGGTCCCCGTCGTAACTCGAGAACACCTGCCGCAACTCGAGAAAATCCAGGAAGTTCTCCCTTGCAGGCGAGATGAGGCCTATTTCCGATGAGGCGTCTGGAGACTAATGACACCTAACCTCTGGAACTTCGAAAGGGTCTTTCACACCCTTGCTGCAACTCAAGAAGTTCACCGCCATACCCGTCTCCACTCGAGAGGAAGCACGATGGTCCCGCCCACATCCAGAGGAGCCCCGTTTCCCCCTCGTAGCTCGAGATGAGGGATCCTTTCCCTGCTTTCAACGGGAAAGAATTCCCGGCGTTCCTGTCGCATCTCAAGAAGAGGCACTCTCAACAAGAAAGGCGAGAGGAACTCCATGGTCGTACCACCATTCCTAGAGTCCCCTAGATGTCTCAGTCCATTCCAGAGGAACCTCTTTGACCTGCACTGGCTCATCTTTCACGCCGAGGATCGATTCACACCACGGTGGCACGTGGGACAGCCCTGTGGGAAAGCCTCGAGGGAAAGACTCGAGGGAAAGCCACAGACCCTTTGATAAATGCGACGGGAATCGTGACATTGCTGCTACAGCCTGGAAGGAAAGCGCACGTGCATGCCCCCACTCGAGACGAGGCCTGACTCCCCTTTGGAGACTCCAGAAGTACCCAAAGATACATGTCACCCCTGAGAGGAATCCTCGGTTCCGGCCCTGACTCCACACAAGGATTTTGTCCCCGGTATCGACGGGAGAGGAATTGCGAGAGGCCCCCTATCAACTCGCATGGGGACTGGCCTCTCCTGAGGCAACCAGGGCGGGTCCCTGAGGTCCCCGTCGTAACTCGAGAACACCTGCCGCAACTCGAGAAAATCCAGGAAGTTCTCCCTTGCAGGCGAGATGAGGCCTATTTCCGATGAGGCGTCTGGAGACTAATGACACCTAACCTCTGGAACTTCGAAAGGGTCTTTCACACCCTTGCTGCAACTCAAGAAGTTCACCGCCATACCCGTCTCCACTCGAGAGGAAGCACGATGGTCCCGCCCACATCCAGAGGAGCCCCGTTTCCCCCTCGTAGCTCGAGATGAGGGATCCCTTCCCTGCTTTCAACGGGAAAGAATTCCCGGCGTTCCCGTCGCATCTCAAGAGGAGGCACTCTCAACAGGAAAGGCGAGAGGAACTCCATGGTCGTACCACCATTCCAAGAGTCCCCCAGATGTCTCAGTCCATTCCAGAGGAACCTCTTTGCCCTGCACTGGCTCATCTTTCACGCCGAGGATCGACTCACACCACGGTGGCACGTGGGCCAGCCCTGTGGGAAAGCCTCGAGGGAAAGCCTCGAGGGAAAACCACAGATCCTTTGATCCACCCGACGGGAAGCGTGACATTGCTGCTACAGCCTGGAAGGAAAGCGCAAGTTCATGCCACCACTCGAGACCAGGCCTGACTCCCCTGGGGAGACTCCAGAAGTACCCAAAGATCCATGTCAGCCCCTGAGAGGAATCCTCGGTTCCGGGCCTGACTCCACACAAGGTTTTTGGCCCCGGTATCGACGGGAGAGGAATCCCGAGAGGCCGCCTAGCAACTCGCACGGGGAGTGGCCTCTCCTGAGGCCACCAGGGCGGGTCCCTGACGTCCCCGTCGTAACTCGAGAACACCTGCCGCAACTCGAGAAAATCCAGGAAGTTCTCCCTTCCAGGCGAGATGAGGCCTATTTCCGATGAGGCGTCTGGAGTCTAATGACACCTAACCTCTGGAACTTCGAAAGGGTCTTTCACACCCTTGCTGCAACTCAAGAAGTTCACCGCCATACCCGTCTCCACTCGAGAGGAAGCACGATGGTCCCGCCCACATCCAGAGGAGCCCTGTTTCCCCCTCGTAGCTCGAGATGAGGGATCCTTTCCCTGCTTTCAACGGGAAAGAATTCCCGGCGTTCCCATCGCATCTCAAGAGGAGGCACTCTCAACAGGAAAGGCGAGAGGAACTCCATGGTCGTACCACCATTCCAAGACTCCCCCAGATGTCTCAGTCCATTCCAGAGGAAACTCTTTGCCCTGCACTGGCTCATCTTTCACGCCCAGGATCGACTCACAACACGGTGGCACGTGGGACAGCCCTGTGGGAAAGCCTCGAGGGAAAGCCACAGATCCTTTGATAAATGCGACGGGAATCGTGACATTGCTGCTACAGCCTGGAAGGAAAGCGCACGTGCATGCCCCCACTCGAGACGAGGCCTGACTCCCGTGGGGAGACTCCAGAAGTACCCAAAGATCCATGTCAGCCCCTGAGAGGAATCCTCGGTCCCGGCCCTGACTCCACACAAGGTTTTTGGCCCCGGTATCGACGGGAGAGGAATCCCGAGAGGCCCCCTAGCAACTCGCATGGGGACTGGCCTCTCCTGAGGCCACCAGGGCGGGTCCCTGAGGTCCCCGTCGTAACTCGAGAACACCTGCCGCAACTCGAGAAAATCCAGGAAGTTCTCCCTTCCAGGCGAGATGAGGCCTATTTCCGATGAGGCGTCTGGAGACTAATGACACCTAAACTCTGGAACTTCGAAAGGGTCTTTCACACCCTTGCTGCAACTCAAGAAGTTCACCGCCATACCCGTCTCCACTCGAGAGGAAGCACGATGGTCCCGCCCACATCCAGAGGAGCCCCGTTTCCCCCTCGTAGCTCGAGATGAGGGATCCTTTCCCTGCTTTCAACGGGAAAGAATTCCCAGCGTTCCCGTCGCATCTCAAGAGGAGGCACTCTCAACAGGAAAGGCGAGAGGAACTCCATGGTCGTACCACCATTCCAAGAGTCCCCCAGATGTCTCAGTCCATTCCAGAGGAACCTTTTGCCCTGCACTGGCTCATCTTTCACGCCGAGGATCGACTCACACCACGGTGGCACGTGGGAAAGCCTTGTGGGAAAGCCTCGAGGGAAAGCCTCGAGGGAAAACCACAGATCCTTTGATCCACGCGACGGGAAGCGTGACATTGCTGTTGCAGCCTGGAAGGAAAGCGCACGTGCATGCCCCCACTCGAAACGAGGCCTGACTCCAGTGGGGAGACTCCAGAAGTACCCAAAGATCCATGTCAGCCCCTGAGACGAACCCTCGGTTCCGGCCCTGACTCCAAACAAGGTTTTTGGCCCCGGTATCGACAGGAGAGGAATCCTGAGAGGCCCCCTAGCAACTCGCATGGGGACTGGCTTTTCCTGAGGCCACCAGGGCGGTTCCCTGAGGTCCCCGTCGTAACTCGAGAACACCTGCCGCAACTCGAGAAAATCCAGGATGTTCTCCCTTCCAGGCGAGATGAGGCCTATTTCCAATGAGGCGTCTGGAGACTAATGACACCTAACCTCTGGAACTTCGAAAGGGTCTTTCACACCCTTGCTGCAACACAAGAAGTTCACCGCCATACCCGTCTCCACTCGAGAGGAAGCACGATGGTCCCGCCCACATCCAGAGGAGCCCCGTTTCCCCTCGTAGCTCGAGATGAGGGATCCTTTCCCTGCTTTTAACGGGAAAGAATTCCCGGCATTTCCGTCGCATCTCAAGAGGAGGCACTCTCAACAGGAAAAGTGAGAAGAACTCCATGGTCGTACCACCATTCCAACAGTCCCCCAGATGTCTCAGTCCATTCCAAAGGAACCTCTTTGCCCTGCACTGGCTCATCTTTCACGCCGAGGATCGACTCACAACACGGTGGCACGTGGGACAGCCCTGTGGGAAAGCCTCGAGGGAAAGCCTCGAGGGAAAGCCACAGATCCTTTGATAAATGCGACGGGAATCGTGACATTGCTGCTACAGCCTGGAAGGAAAGCGAACGTGCATGGCCCCACTCGAGACGAGGCCTGACTCCCGTGGGGAGACTCCAGAAGTAACCAAAGATCCATGTCTGCCCCTGAGAGGAATCCTCGGTCCCGGCCCTGACTCCACACAAGGTTTTTGGCCCCGGTATCGACGGGAGAGGAATCCCGAGAGGCCCCCTAGCAACTCGCATGGGGACTGGCCTCTCCTGAGGCCACCAGGGCGGGTCCCTGAGGTCCCCGTCGTAACTCGAGAACACCTGCCGCAACTCGAGAAAATCCAGGAAGTTCTCCCTTCCAGGCGAGATGAGGCCTATTTCCGATGAGGCGTCTGGAGACTAATGACACCTAAACTCTGGAACTTCGAAAGGGTCTTTCACACCCTTGCTGCTACTCAAGAAGTTCACCGCCATACCCGTCTCCACTCGAGAGGAAGCACGATGGTCCCGCCCACATCCAGAGGAGCCCCGATTCCCCCTCGTAGCTCGAGATGAGGGATCCTTTCCCTGCTTTCAACGGGAAAGAATTCCCAGCGTTCCCGTCGCATCTCAAGAGGAGGCACTCTCAACAGGAAAGGCGAGAGGAACTCCATGGTCGTACCACCATTCCAAGAGTCCCCCAGATGTCTCAGTCCATTCCAGAGGAACCTTTTGCCCTGCACTGGCTCATCTTTCACGCCGAGGATCGACTCACACCACGGTGGCACGTGGGAAAGCCTTGTGGGAAAGCCTCGAGGGAAAGCCTCAAGGGAAAACCACAGATCCTTTGATCCACGCGACGGGAAGCGTGACATTGCTGCTGCAGCCTGGAAGGAAAGCGCACGTGCATGCCCCCACTCGAGACGAGTCCTGACTCCCCTGGGGAGACTCCAGAAGTACCCAAAGATACATGTCACCCCTGAGAGTAATCCTCGGTTCCGGCCCTGACTCCACACAAAGTTTTTGGCCCCGGTATCGACGGGAGAGGAATCCCGAGAGGCCCCCTAGCAACTCGCATGGGGACTGGCCTCTCCTGAGGCAACCAGGGCGGGTCCCTGAGGTCCCCGTCGTAACTCGAGAACACCTGCCGCAACTCGAGAATATCCAGGAAGTTCTCCCTTGCAGGCGAGATGAGGCCTATTTCCGATGAGGCGTCTGGAGACTAATGACACCTAACCTCTGGAATTTCGAAAGGGTCTTTCACACCCTTGCTGCAACTCAAGAAGTTCACCGCCATACCCGTCTCCACTCGAGAGGAAGCATGATGGTCCCGCCCACATCCAGAGGAGCCCCGTTTCCCCCTCGTAGCTCGAGATGAGGGATCCTTTCCCTGCTTTCAACGGGAAAGAATTCCCGGCGTTCCCGTCGCATCTCAAGGGGAGGCACTCTCAACAGGAAAGGCGAGAGGAACTCCATGGTCGTACCACCATTCCAAGAGTCCCCCAGATGTCTCAGTCCATTCCAGAGGAACCTCTTTGCCCTGCACTGGCTCATCTTTCACGCCGAGGATCGACTCACACCACGGTGGCACGTGGGACAGCCCTGTGGGAAAGCCTCGAGGGAAAGCCTCGAGGGAAAACCACAGATCCTTTGATACACGCGACGGGAAGCGTGACATTGCTGCTACAGCCTGGAAGGAAAGCGCACGTGCATGCCCCCACTCGAGACGAGGCCTGACTCCCCTGGGGAGACTCCAGAAGTACCCAAAGATCCATGTCAGCCCCTGAGAGGAATCCTCGGTTCCGGCCCTGACTCCACACAAGGTTTTTGGCCCCGGTATAGACGGGAGAGGAATCCCGAGAGGCCCCCTAGCAAATTGCATGGGGACTGGCCTCTCCTGAGGCCACCAGGGCGGGTCCCTGAGGTCCCCGTCGTAACTCGAGAACACCTGCCGCAACTCGAGAAAATCCAGGAAATTCTCCCTTCCAGGCGACATGTGGCCTATTTCCGATGAGGCGTCTGGAGACTAATGACACCTAACCTCTGGAACTTCGAAAGGGTCTTTCACACCCTTGCTGCAACTCAAGAAGTTCACCGCCATACCCGTCTCCACTCGAGAGGAAGCACGATGGTCCCGCCCACATCCAGAGGAGCCCCGTTTCCCCCTCGTAGCTCGAGATGAGGGATCCTTTCCCTGCTTTCAACGGGAAAGAATTCCCAGTGTTCCCGTCGCATCTCAAGAGGAGGCATTCTCAACAGGAAAGGCGAGAGGAACTCCATGGTCGTACCACCATTCCAGGATTGCCCAGATGTCTCAGTCCATTCCAGAGGAACCTCTTTGCCCTGCACTGGCTCATCTTTCACGCCGAGGATCGACTCACACCACGGTGGCACGTGGGACAGCCCTGTGGGAAAGCCTCGAATGAAAGCCTCGAGGGAAAACCACAGATCCTTTGATCCACGCGACGGGAAGCGTGACATTGCTGCTACAGCCTGGAAGGAAAGCGCACGTGCATGCCCCCACTCGAGACGAGGCCTGACTCCCCTTTGGAGACTCCAGAAGTACCCAAAGATACATGTCACCCCTGAGAGGAATCCTCGGTTCCGGCCCTGACTCCACACAAGGTTTTTGTCCCCGGTATCGACGGGAGAGGAATCCCGAGAGGCCCCCTATCAACTCGCATGGGGACTGGCCTCTCCTGAGGCAACCAGGGCGGGTCCCTGAGGTCCCCGTCGTAACTCGAGAACACCTGCCGCAACTCGAGAAAATCCAGGAAGTTCTCCCTTGCAGGCGAGATGAGGCCTATTTCCGATGAGGCGTCTGGAGACTAATGACACCTAACCTCTGGAACTTCGAAAGGGTCTTTCACACCCTTGCTGCAACTCAAGAAGTTCACCGCCATACCCGTCTCCACTCGAGAGGAAGCACGATGGTCCCGCCCACATCCAGAGGAGCCCCGTTTCCCCCTCGTAGCTCGAGATGAGGGATCCTTTCCCTGCTTTCAACGGGAAAGAATTCCCGGCGTTCCTGTCGCATCTCAAGAAGAGGCACTCTCAACAAGAAAGGCGAGAGGAACTCCATGGTCGTACCACCATTCCTAGAGTCCCCTAGATGTCTCAGTCCATTCCAGAGGAACCTCTTTGACCTGCACTGGCTCATCTTTCACGCCGAGGATCGATTCACACCACGGTGGCACGTGGGACAGCCCTGTGGGAAAGCCTCGAGGGAAAGACTCGAGGGAAAGCCACAGACCCTTTGATAAATGCGACGGGAATCGTGACATTGCTGCTACAGCCTGGAAGGAAAGCGCACGTGCATGCCCCCACTCGAGACGAGGCCTGACTCCCCTTTGGAGACTCCAGAAGTACCCAAAGGTACATGTCACCCCTGAGAGGAATCCTCGGTTCCGGCCCTGACTCCACACAAGGTTTTTGTCCCCGGTATCGACGGGAGAGGAATTGCGAGAGGCCCCCTATCAACTCGCATGGGGACTGGCCTCTCCTGAGGCAACCAGGGCGGGTCCCTGAGGTCCCCGTCGTAACTCGAGAACACCTGCCGCAACTCGAGAAAATCCA
Organism: Capricornis sumatraensis; assembly: GCF_032405125.1. Classification (NCBI taxonomy): domain Eukaryota; kingdom Metazoa; phylum Chordata; class Mammalia; order Artiodactyla; family Bovidae; genus Capricornis; species Capricornis sumatraensis. The sequence goes on along the minus strand of NW_027184615.1, from coordinate 1,333,594 downwards.
GGAAGTTCTCCCTTGCAGGCGAGATGAGGCCTATTTCCGATGAGGCGTCTGGAGACTAATGACACCTAAACTCTGGAACTTCGAAAGGGTCTTTCACACCCTTGCTGCAACTCAAGAAGTTCACCGCCATACCCGTCTCCACTCGAGAGGAAGCACGATGGTCCCGCCCACATCCAGAGGAGCCCCGTTTCCCCCTCGTAGCTCGAGATGTGGGATCCCTTCCCTGCTTTCAACGGGAAAGAATTCCCGGCGTTCCCGTCGCATCTCAAGAGGAGGCACTCTCAACAGGAAAGGCGAGAGGAACTCCATGGTCGTACCACCATTCCAAGAGTCCCCCAGATGTCTCAGTCCATTCCAGAGGAACCTCTTTGCCCTGCACTGGCTCATCTTTCACGCCGAGGATGGACTCACAACACGGTGGCACGTGGGACAGCCCTGTGGGAAAGCCTCGAGGGAAAGCCTCGAGGGAAAACCACAGATCCTTTGATCCACCCGACGGGAAGCGTGACATTGCTGCTACAGCCTGGAAGGAAAGCGCAAGTTCATGCCACCACTCGAGACCAGGCCTGACTCCCCTGGGGAGACTCCAGAAGTACCCAAAGATCCATGTCAGCCCCTGAGAGGAATCCTCGGTTCCGGGCCTGACTCCACACAAGGTTTTTGGCCCCGGTATCGACGGGAGAGGAATCCCGAGAGGCCGCCTAGCAACTCGCACGGGGAGTGGCCTCTCCTGAGGCCACCAGGGCGGGTCCCTGACGTCCCCGTCGTAACGCGAGAACACCTGCCTCAACTCGAGAAAATCCAGGAAGTTCTCCCTTCCAGGCGAGATGAGGCCTATTTCCGATGAGGCGTCTGGAGTCTAATGACACCTAACCTCTGGAACTTCGAAAGGGTCTTTCACACCCTTGCTGCAACTCAAGAAGTTCACCGCCATACCCGTCTCCACTCGAGAGGAAGCACGATGGTCCCGCCCACATCCAGAGGAGCCCTGTTTCCCCCTCGTAGCTCGAGATGAGGGATCCTTTCCCTGCTTTCAACGGGAAAGAATTCCCGGCGTTCCCATCGCATCTCAAGAGGAGGCACTCTCAACAGGAAAGGCGAGAGGAACTCCATGGTCGTACCACCATTCCAAGACTCCCCCAGATGTCTCAGTCCATTCCAGAGGAAACTCTTTGCCCTGCACTGGCTCATCTTTCACGCCCAGGATCGACTCACAACACGGTGGCACGTGGGACAGCCCTGTGGGAAAGCCTGGAGGGAAAGCCACAGATCCTTTGATAAATGCGACGGGAATCGTGACATTGCTGCTACAGCCTGGAAGGAAAGCGCACGTGCATGCCCCCACTCGAGACGAGGCCTGACTCCCGTGGGGAGACTCCAGAAGTACCCAAAGATCCATGTCAGCCCCTGAGAGGAATCCTCGGTCCCGGCCCTGACTCCACACAAGGTTTTTGGCCCCGGTATCGACGGGAGAGGAATCCCGAGAGGCACCCTAGCAACTCGCATGGGGACTGGCCTCTCCTGAGGCCACCAGGGCGGGTCCCTGAGGTCCCCGTCGTAACTCGAGAACACCTGCCGCAACTCGAGAAAATCCAGGAAGTTCTCCCTTCCAGGCGAGATGAGGCCTATTTCCGATGAGGCGTCTGGAGACTAATGACACCTAAACTCTGGAACTTCGAAAGGGTCTTTCACACCCTTGCTGCAACTCAAGAAGTTCACCGCCATACCCGTCTCCACTCGAGAGGAAGCACGATGGTCCCGCCCACATCCAGAGGAGCCCCGTTTCCCCCTCGTAGCTCGAGATGAGGGATCCTTTCCCTGCTTTCAACGGGAAAGAATTCCCAGCGTTCCCGTCGCATCTCAAGAGGAGGCACTCTCAACAGGAAAGGCGAGAAGAACTCCATGGTCGTACCACCATTCCAAGAGTCCCCCAGATGTCTCAGTCCATTCCAGAGGAACCTTTTGCCCTGCACTGGCTCATCTTTCACGCCGAGGATCGACTCACACCACGGTGGCACGTGGGAAAGCCTTGTGGGAAAGCCTCGAGGGAAAGCCTCGAGGGAAAACCACAGATCCTTTGATCCACGCGACGGGAAGCGTGACATTGCTGTTGCAGCCTGGAAGGAAAGCGCACGTGCATGCCCCCACTCGAAACGAGGCCTGACTCCAGTGGGGAGACTCCAGAAGTACCCAAAGATCCATGTCAGCCCCTGAGACGAACCCTCGGTTCCGGCCCTGACTCCAAACAAGGTTTTTGGCCCCGGTATCGACAGGAGAGGAATCCTGAGAGGCCCCCTAGCAACTCGCATGGGGACTGGCTTTTCCTGAGGCCACCTGGGCGGTTCCCTGAGGTCCCCGTCGTAACTCGAGAACACCTGCCGCAACTCGAGAAAATCCAGGATGTTCTCCCTTCCAGGCGAGATGAGGCCTATTTCCAATGAGGCGTCTGGAGACTAATGACACCTAACCTCTGGAACTTCGAAAGGGTCTTTCACACCCTTGCTGCAACACAAGAAGTTCACCGCCATACCCGTCTCCACTCGAGAGGAAGCACGATGGTCCCGCCCACATCCAGAGGAGCCCCGTTTCCCCTCGTAGCTCGAGATGAGGGATCCTTTCCCTGCTTTTAACGGGAAAGAATTCCCGGCATTTCCGTCGCATCTCAAGAGGAGGCACTCTCAACAGGAAAGGTGAGAAGAACTCCATGGTCGTACCACCATTCCAACAGTCCCCCAGATGTCTCAGTCCATTCCAAAGGAACCTCTTTGCCCTGCACTGGCTCATCTTTCATGCCGAGGATCGACTCACACCACGGCGGCACGTGGGACAACCCTGTGGGAAAGCCTCGAGGCAAAGCCTCGAGGGAAAACCACAGATCCTTTGATCCACGCGACGAGAAGCGTGACATTGCTGCTACAGCCTGGAAGGAAAGCGCACGTGCATGCCCCCACTCGAGACGAGGCCTCACTCCCCTGGGGAGACTCCAGAAGTACCCAAAGAACCATGTCACCCCTGAGAGGAATCCTCGGTTCCGGCCCTGACTCCACACAAGGTTTTTGGCCCCGGTATCGACGGGAGAGGAATCCCGAGAGGCCCCCTAGCAACTCGCATGGGGACTGGCCGTTCCTGAGGCCACCAGGGCGGGTCCCTGAGGTCCCCGTCGTAACGCGAGAACACCTGCCGCATCTCGAGAAAATCCAGGAAGTTCTCCCTTCCAGGCGAGATGAAGCCTATTTCCGATGAGGCATCTGGAGACTAATGACACCTAACCTCTGGAACTTCGAAAGGGTCTTTCACACCCTTGCTGCAACTCAAGAAGTTCACCGCCATACCCGTCTCCACTCGAGAGGAAGCACGATGGTCCCGCCCACATCCAGAGGAGCCCCGTTTCCCCCTCGTAGCTCGAGATGAGGGATCCTTTCCCTGCTTTCAACGGGAAAGAATTCCCGGAGTTCCCGTCCCATCTCAAGAGGAGGCACTCTCAACAGAAAAGGCGATAGGAACTCCATGGTCGTACCACCATTCCAAGAGTCCCCCAGATGTCTCAGTCCATTCCAGAGGAACCTCTTTGCCCTGCACTGGCTCATCTTTCACGCCGAGGATCGACTCACACCACGGTGGCACGTGGGACAGCCCTGTGGGAAAGCCTCGAGGGAAAGCCTCGAGGGAAAACCACAGATCCTTTGATCCACGCGACGGGAAGTGTGACATTGCTGCTACAGCCTGGAAGGAAAGCGCACGTGCATGCCCCCACTCGAAACGAGGCCTGACTCCCCTGGGGAGACTCCAGAAGTACACAAAGATCCATGTCAGCCCCTGAGAGGAATCCCCGGTTCCGGCCCTGACTTCACACAAGGTTTTTGGCCCCGGTATCGACGGGAGAGGAATCCTGAGAGGCCCCCTAGCAACTCGCATGGGGACTGGCCATTCCTGAGGCCACCAGGGCGGGTCCCTGAGGTCCCCGTCGTAACTCGAGAACACCTGCCGCAACTCGAGAAAATCCAGCAAGTTCTCCCTTCCAGGCGAGATGAGGCCTATTTCCAATGAGGCGTCTGGAGACTAATGACACCTAACCTCTGGAAGTTCAAAAGGGACTTTCACACCCTTGCTGCAACTCAAGAAGTTCACCGCCATACCCGTCTCCACTCGAGAGGAAGCACGATGGTCCCGGCCATTTCCAGAGGAGCCCCGTTTCCCCCTCGTAGCTCGAGATGTGGGATCCTTTCCCTGCTTTCAACGGGAAAGAATTCCCGGCATTCCCCTCGCATCTCAAGAGGAGGCACTCTCAACAGGAAAGGCGAGAGGAACTCTATGGTCGTACCACCATTCCAAGAATCCCCCAGATGTCTCAGTCCATTCCAGAGGATCCTCTTTGCCCTGCACTGGCTCATCTTTCACGCCGAGGATCGACTCACACCACGGTGGCAAGTGGGACAGCCCTGTGGGAAAGCCTCGAGGGAAAGCCTCGAGGGAAAACCACAGATCCTTTGATCCACGCGAAGGTAAGCGTGACATTGCTGCTACAGCCTGGAAGAAAAGCGCTCGTGCAAGCCCCCACTCGAAACGAGGCCTGACTCCAGTGGGGAGACTCCAGAAGTACCCAAAGATCCATGTCAGCCCCTGAGACGAATCCTCGGTTCCGGCCCTGACTCCACACAAGGTTTTTGGCCCCGGTATCGACAGGAGTGGAATACTGAGAGGCCCCCTAGCAACTCGCATGGGGACTGGCCTCTCCGGAGGCCACCAGGGCGGGTCCCTGAGGTCCCCGTCGTAACTCGAGAACACCTGACGCAACTCGCGAAAATCCAGGATGTTCTCCCTTCCAGGCGAGATGAGGCCTATTTCCAATGAGGCGTCTGGAGACTAATGACACCTAACCTCTGGAATTTCGAAAGGGTCTTTCACACCCTTGCTGCAACTCAAGAAGTTCACCGCCATACCCGTCTCCACTCGAGAGGAAGCACGATGGTCCCGCCCACATCCAGAGGAGCCCCGTTTCCCCCTCGGAGCTCGAGATGAGGGATCCTTTCCCTGCTTTCAACGGGAAAGAATTCCCGGCGTTCCCGTCGCATCTCAAGAGGAGGCACTCTCAACAGGAAAGGCGAGAGGAACTCCATGGTCGTACCACCATTCCAAGAGTCCCCCAGATGTCTCAGTCCATTCCAGAGGAACCTCTTTGCCCTGCACTGGCTCATCTTTCACGCCGAGGATCGACTCACACCACGGTGGCACGTGGGACAGCCCTGTGGGAAAGCCTCGAGGGAAAGCCTCGAGGGAAAACCACAAATCCTTTGATCCACGCGACGGGAAGTATGACATTGCTGCTACAGTCTGGAAGGAAAGCGCACGTGCATCCCCCCACTCGAGACGAGGCCTGACTCCCCTGGGGAGACTCCAGAAGTACTCAAAGATCCATGTCAGCCCCTGAGAGGAATCCTCGGTTCAGGCCCTGACTCCACACAAGGTTATTGGCCCCGGTATCGACGGGAGAGGAATCCCGAGAGGCCCCCTAGCAACTCGCATGGGGACTGGCCTCTCCTGAGGCCACCAGGGCGGGTCCCTGAGGTCCCCGTCGTAACTCGAGAACACCTGCCGCAACTCGAGAAAATCCAGGAAGTTCTCCCTTCCAGGTGAGATGAGGCCTATTTCCGATGAGGCGTCTGGAGACTAATGACACCTAACCTCTGGAATTTCGAAAGGGTCTTTCTCACCCTTGCTGCAACTCAAGAAGTACACCGCCATACCCGTCTCCACTCGAGAGGAAGCACGATGGTCCCGCCCACATCCAGAGGAGCCCCGTTTCCCCCTCGTAGCTCGAGATGAGGGATCCTTTCCCTGCTTGCAACGGGAAAGAATTCCCAGCGTTCCCGTCGCATCTCAAGAGGAGGCACTCTCAACAGGAAAGGCGAGAGGAACTCCATGGTCGTACCACCATTCCAAGAGTCCCCCAGATGTCTCAGTCCATTCCAGAGGAACCTCTTTGCCCTGCACTGGCTCATCTTTCACGCCGAGGATCGACTCACACCACGGTGGCACGTGGGACAGCCCTGTGGGAAAGCCTCGAGGGAAAGACTCGAGGGAAAACCACAGATCCTTTGATCCACGCGACGGGAAGCGTGACATTGCTGCTACAGCCTGGAAGGAAAGCGCACGTGCATGCCCCCACTCGAGACGAGGCCTGACTCCCCTGGGGAGACTCCAGAAGTACCCAAAGATCCATGTCAGCCCCTGAGAGGAATCCTCGGTTCCGGGCCTGACTCCACACAAGGTTTTTGGCCCCGGTATCGACGGGAGAGGAATCCCGAGAGGCCCCCTAGCAAATTGCATGGGGACTGGCCTCTCCTGAGGCCACCAGGGCGGTTCCCTGAGGTCCCCGTCGTAACTCGAGAACACCTGCCGCAACTCGAGAAAATCCAGGAAGTTCTCCCTTCCAGGCGACATGTGGCCTATTTCCGATGAGGCGTCTGGAGACTAATGACACGTAAACTCTGGAACTTCGAAAGGGTCTTTCACACCCTTGCTGCAACTCAAGAAGTTCACCGCCATACCCGTCTCCACTCGAGAGGAAGCACGATGGTCCCGCCCACATCCAGAGGAGCCCCGTTTCCCCCTCGTAGCTCGAGATGAGGGATCCTTTCCCTGCTTTCAACGGGAAAGAATTCCCGGCGTTCCCGTCGCATCTCAAGAGGAGGCACTCTCAACAGGAAAGGCGAGAGGAACTCCATGGTCGTACCACCATTCCAAGACTCCCCCAGATACCTCAGTCCATTCCAGAGGAAACTCTTTGCCCTGCACTGGCTCATCTTTCACGCCGAGGATGGACTCACAACACGGTGGCACGTGGGACAGCCCTGTGGGAAAGCCTCGAGGGAAAGCCTCGAGGGAAAGCCACAGATCCTTTGATAAATGCGACGGGAATCGTGACATTGCTGCTACAGCCTGGAAGGAAAGCGCACGTGCATGGCCCCACTCGAGACGAGGCCTGACTCCCGTGGGGAGACTCCAGAAGTACCCAAAGATCCATGTCTGCCCCTGAGAGGAATCCTCGGTCCCGGCCCTGACTCCACACAAGGTTTTTGGCCCCGGTATCGACGGGAGAGGAATCCCGAGAGGCCCCCTAGCAACTCGCATGGGGACTGGCCTCTCCTGAGGCCACCAGGGCGGGTCCCTGAGGTCCCCGTCGTAACTCGAGAACACCTGCCGCAACTCGAGAAAATCCAGGAAGTTCTCCCTTCCAGGCGAGATGAGGCCTATTTCCGATGAGGCGTCTGGAGACTAATGACTCCTAAACTCTGGAACTTCGAAAGGGTCTTTCACACCCTTGCTGCAACTCAAGAAGTTCACCGCCATACCCGTCTCCACTCGAGAGGAAGCACGATGGTCCCGCCCACATCCAGAGGAGCCCCGATTCCCCCTCGTAGCTCGAGATGAGGGATCCTTTCCCTGCTTTCAACGGGAAAGAATTCCCAGCGTTCCCGTCGCATCTCAAGAGGAGGCACTCTCAACAGGAAAGGCGAGAGGAACTCCATGGTCGTACCACCATTCCAAGAGTCCCCCAGATGTCTCAGTCCATTCCAGAGGAACCTTTTGCCCTGCACTGGCTCATCTTTCATGCCGAGGATCGACTCACACCACGGTGGCACGTGGGAAAGCCTTCTGGGAAAGCCTCGAGGGAAAGCCTCAAGGGAAAACCACAGATCCTTTGATCCACGCGACGGGAAGCGTGACATTGCTGCTGCAGCCTGGAAGTAAAGCGCACGTGCATGCCCCCACTCGAGACGAGTCCTGACTCCCCTGGGGAGACTCCAGAAGTACCCAAAGATACATGTCACCCCTGAGAGTAATCCTCGGTTCCGGCCCTGACTCCACACAAAGTTTTTGGCCCCGGTATCGACGGGAGAGGAATCCCGAGAGGCCCCCTAGCAACTCGCATGGGGACTGGCCTCTCCTGAGGCAACCAGGGCGGGTCCCTGAGGTCCCCGTCGTAACTCGAGAACACCTGCCGCAACTCGAGAAAATCCAGGAAGTTCTCCCTTGCAGGCGAGATGAGGCCTATTTCCGATGAGGCGTCTGGAGACTAATGACACCTAACCTCTGGAATTTCGAAAGGGTCTTTCACACCCTTGCTGCAACTCAAGAAGTTCACCGCCATACCCGTCTCCACTCGAGAGGAAGCACGATGGTCCCGCCCACATCCAGAGGAGCCCCGTTTCCACCTCGTAGCTCGAGATGAGGGATCCTTTCCCTGCTTTCAACGGGAAAGAATTCCCGGCGTTCCCGTCGCATCTCAAGGGGAGGCACTCTCAACAGGAAAGGCGAGAGGAACTCCATGGTCGTACCACCATTCCAAGAGTCCCCCAGATGTCTCAGTCCATTCCAGAGGAACCTCTATGCCCTGCACTGGCTCATCTTTCACGCCGAGGATCGACTCACACCACGGTGGCACGTGGGACAGCCCTGTGGGAAAGCCTCGAGGGAAAGCCTCGAGGGAAAACCACAGATCCTTTGATCCACGCGACGGGAAGCGTGACATTGCTGCTGCAGCCTGGAAGTAAAGCGCACGTGCATGCCCCCACTCGAGACGAGGCCTGACTCCCCTGGGGAGACTCCAGAAGTACCCAAAGATCCATGTCAGCCCCTGAGAGGAATCCTCGGTTCCGGCCCTGACTCCACACAAGGATTTTGGCCCCGGTATCGACGGGAGAGGAATCCCGAGAGGACCCCTAGCAAATTGCATGGGGACTGGCCTCTCCTGAGGCCACCAGGGCGGGTCCCTGAGGTCCCCGTCGTAACTCGAGAACACCTGCCGCAACTCGAGAAAATCCAGGAAATTCTCCCTTCCAGGCGACATGTGGCCTATTTCCGATGAGGCGTCTGGAGACTAATGACACCTAACCTCTGGAACTTCGAAAGGGTCTTTCACACCCTTGCTGCAACTCAAGAAGTTCACCGCCATACCCGTCTCCACTCGAGAGGAAGCACGATGGTCCCGCCCACATCCAGAGGAGCCCCGTTTCCCCCTCGTAGCTCGAGATGAGGGATCCTTTCCCTGCTTTCAACGGGAAAGAATTCCCAGTGTTCCCGTCGCATCTCAAGAGGAGGCATTCTCAACAGGAAAGGCGAGAGGAACTCCATGGTCGTACCACCATTCCAGGATTGCCCAGATGTCTCAGTCCATTCCAGAGGAACCTCTTTGCCCTGCACTGGCTCATCTTTCACGCCGAGGATCGACTCACACCACGGTGGCACGTGGGACAGCCCTGTGGGAAAGCCTCGAATGAAAGCCTCGAGGGAAAACCACAGATCCTTTGATCCACGCGACGGGAAGCGTGACATTCCTGCTACAGCCTGGAAGGAAAGCGCACGTGCATGCCCCCACTCGAGACGAGGCCTGACTCCCCTTTGGAGACTCCAGAAGTACCCAAAGATACATGTCACCCCTGAGAGGAATCCTCGGTTCCGGCCCTGACTCCACACAAGGTTTTTGTCCCCGGTATCGACGGGAGAGGAATCCCGAGAGGCCCCCTATCAACTCGCATGGGGACTGGCCTCTCCTGAGGCAACCAGGGCGGGTCCCTGAGGTCCCCGTCGTAACTCGAGAACACCTGCCGCAACTCGAGAAAATCCAGGAAGTTCTCCCTTGCAGGCGAGATGAGGCCTATTTCCGATGAGGCGTCTGGAGACTAATGACACCTAACCTCTGGAACTTCGAAAGGGTCTTTCACACCCTTGCTGCAACTCAAGAAGTTCACCGCCATACCCGTCTCCACTCGAGAGGAAGCACGATGGTCCCGCCCACATCCAGAGGAGCCCCGTTTTCCCCTCGTAGCTCGAGATGAGGGATCCTTTCCCTGCTTTCAACGGGAAAGAATTCCCGGCGTTCCTGTCGCATCTCAAGAAGAGGCACTCTCAACAAGAAAGGCGAGAGGAACTCCATGGTCGTACCACCATTCCTAGAGTCCCCTAGATGTCTCAGTCCATTCCAGAGGAACCTCTTTGACCTGCACTGGCTCATCTTTCACGCCGAGGATCGATTCACACCACGGTGGCACGTGGGACAGCCCTGTGGGAAAGCCTCGAGGGAAAGACTCGAGGGAAAGCCACAGACCCTTTGATAAATGCGACGGGAATCGTGACATTGCTGCTACAGCCTGGAAGGAAAGCGCACGTGCATGCCCCCACTCGAGACGAGGCCTGACTCCCCTTTGGAGACTCCAGAAGTACCCAAAGATACATGTCACCCCTGAGAGGAATCCTCGGTTCCGGCCCTGATTCCACACAAGGTTTTTGTCCCCGGTATCGACGGGAGAGGAATCGCGAGAGGCCCCCTATCAACTCGCATGGGGACTGGCCTCTCCTGAGGCAACCAGGGCGGGTCCCTGAGGTCCCCGTCGTAACTCGAGAACACCTGCCGCAACTCGAGAAAATCCAGGAAGTTCTCCCTTGCAGGCGAGATGAGGCCTATTTCCGATGAGGCGTCTGGAGACTAATGACACCTAACCTCTGGAACTTCGAAAGGGTCTTTCACACCCTTGCTGCAACTCAAGAAGTTCACCGCCATACCCGTCTCCACTCGAGAGGAAGCACGATGGTCCCGCCCACATCCAGAGGAGCCCCGTTTCCCCCTCGTAGCTCGAGATGAGGGATCCCTTCCCTGCTTTCAACGGGAAAGAATTCCCAGCGTTCCCGTCGCATCTCAAGAGGAGGCACTCTCAACAGGAAAGGCGAGAGGAACTCCATGGTCGTACCACCATTCCAAGAGTCCCCCAGATGTCTCAGTCCATTCCAGAGGAACCTCTTTGCCCTGCACTGGCTCATCTTTCACGCCGAGGATCGACTCACACCACGGTGGCACGTGGGCCAGCCCTGTGGGAAAGCCTCGAGGGAAAGCCTCGAGGGAAAACCACAGATCCTTTGATCCACCCGACGGGAAGCGTGACATTGCTGCTACAGCCTGGAAGGAAAGCGCAAGTTCATGCCACCACTCGAGACGAGGCCTGACTCCCGTGGGGAGACTCCAGAAGTACCCAAAGATCCATGTCAGCCCCTGAGAGGAATCCTCGGTTCCGGGCCTGACTCCACACAAGGTTTTTGGCCCCGGTATCGACGGGAGAGGAATCCCGAGAGGCCGCCTAGCAACTCGCACGGGGAGTGGCCTCTCCTGAGGCCACCAGGGCGGGTCCCTGACGTCCCCGTCGTAACTCGAGAACACCTGCCGCAACTCGAGAAAATCCAGGAAGTTCTCCCTTCCAGGCGAGATGAGGCCTATTTCCGATGAGGCGTCTGGAGTCTAATGACACCTAACCTCTGGAACTTCGAAAGGGTCTTTCACACCCTTGCTGCAACTCAAGAAGTTCACCGCCATACCCGTCTCCACTCGAGAGGAAGCACGATGGTCCCGCCCACATCCAGAGGAGCCCTGTTTCCCCCTCGTAGCTCGAGATGAGGGATCCTTTCCCTGCTTTCAACGGGAAAGAATTCCCCGCGTTCCCGTCGCATCTCAAGAGGAGGCACTCTCAACAGGAAAGGCGAGAGGAACTCCATGGTCGTACCACCATTCCAAGACTCCCCCAGATGTCTCAGTCCATTCCAGAGGAAACTCTTTGCCCTGCACTGGCTCATCTTTCACGCCCAGGATCGACTCACAACACGGTGGCACGTGGGACAGCCCTGTGGGAAAGCCTCGAGGGAAAGCCTCGAGGGAAAGCCACAGATCCTTTGATAAATGCGACGGGAATCGTGACATTGCTGCTACAGCCTGGAAGGAAAGCGCACGTGCATGCCCCCACTCGAGACGAGGCCTGACTCCCGTGGGGAGACTCCAGAAGTACCCAAAGATCCATGTCAGCCCCTGAGAGGAATCCTCGGTCCCGGCCCTGACTCCACACAAGGTTTTTGGCCCCGGTATCGACGGGAGAGGAATCCCGAGAGGCCCCCTAGCAACTCGCATGGGGACTGGCCTCTCCTGAGGCCACCAGGGCGGGTCCCTGAGGTCCCCGTCGTAACTCGAGAACACCTGCCGCAACTCGAGAAAATCCAGGAAGTTCTCCCTTCCAGGCGAGATGAGGCCTATTTCCGATGAGGCGTCTGGAGACTAATGACACCGAACCTCTGGAACTTCGAAAGGGTCTTTCACACCCTTGCTGCAACTCAAGAAGTTCACCGCCATACCCGTCTCCACTCGAGAGGAAGCACGATGGTCCCGCCCACATCCAGAGGAGCCCCGTTTCCCCCTCGTAGCTCGAGATTAGGGATCCTTTCCCTGCTTTCAACGGGAAAGAATTCCCAGCGTTCCCGTCGCATCTCAAGAGGAGGCACTCTCAACAGGAAAGGCGAGAGGAACTCCATGGTCGTACCACCATTCCAAGAGTCCCCCAGATGTCTCAGTCCATTCCAGAGGAACCTTTTGCCCTGCACTGGCTCATCTTTCACGCCGAGGATCGACTCACACCACGGTGGCACGTGGGAAAGCCTTGTGGGAAAGCCTCGAGGGAAAGCCTCGAGGGAAAACCACAGATCATTTGATCCACGCGACGGGAAGCGTGACATTGCTGTTGCAGCCTGGAAGGAAAGCGCACGTGCATGCCCCCACTCGAAACGAGTCCTGACTCCCCTGGGGAGACTCCAGAAGTACCCAAAGATACATGTCACCCCTGAGAGTAATCCTCGGTTCCGGCCCTGACTCCACACAAGGTTTTTGGCCCCGGTATCGACGGGAGAGGAATCCCGAGAGGCCCCCTAGCAACTCGCATGGGGACTGGCCTCTCCTGAGGCAACCAGGGCGGGTCCCTGAGGTCCCCGTCGTAACTCGAGAACACCTGCCGCAACTCGAGAAAATCCAGGAAGTTCTCCCTTGCAGGCGAGATGAGGCCTATTTCCGATGAGGCGTCTGGAGACTAATGACACCTAACCTCTGGAACTTCGAAAGGGTCTTTCACACCCTTGCTGCAACTCAAGAAGTTCACCGCCATACCCGTCTCCACTCGAGAGGAAGCACGATGGTCCCGCCCACATCCAGAGGAGCCCCGTTTCCACCTCGTAGCTCGAGATGAGGGATCCTTTCCCTGCTTTCAACGGGAAAGAATTCCCGGCGTTCCCGTCGCATCTCAAGGGGAGGCACTCTCAACAGGAAAGGCGAGAGGAACTCCATGGTCGTACCACCATTCCAAGAGTCCCCCAGATGTCTCAGTCCATTCCAGAGGAACCTCTATGCCCTGCACTGGCTCATCTTTCACGCCGAGGATCGACTCACACCACGGTGGCACGTGGGACAGCCCTGTGGGAAAGCCTCGAGGGAAAGCCTCGAGGGAAAACCACAGATCCTTTGATCCACGCGACGGGAAGCGTGACATTGCTGCTGCAGCCTGGAAGTAAAGCGCACGTGCATGCCCCCACTCGAGACGAGGCCTGACTCCCCTGGGGAGACTCCAGAAGTACCCAAAGATCCATGTCAGCCCCTGAGAGGAATCCTCGGTTCCGGCCCTGACTCCACACAAGGATTTTGGCCCCGGTATCGACGGGAGAGGAATCCCGAGAGGACCCCTAGCAAATTGCATGGGGACTGGCCTCTCCTGAGGCCACCAGGGCGGGTCCCTGAGGTCCCCGTCGTAACTCGAGAACACCTGCCGCAACTCGAGAAAATCCAGGAAATTCTCCCTTCCAGGCGACATGTGGCCTATTTCCGATGAGGCGTCTGGAGACTAATGACACCTAACCTCTGGAACTTCGAAAGGGTCTTTCACACCCTTGCTGCAACTCAAGAAGTTCACCGCCATACCCGTCTCCACTCGAGAGGAAGCACGATGGTCCCGCCCACATCCAGAGGAGCCCCGTTTCCCCCTCGTAGCTCGAGATGAGGGATCCTTTCCCTGCTTTCAACGGGAAAGAATTCCCAGTGTTCCCGTCGCATCTCAAGAGGAGGCATTCTCAACAGGAAAGGCGAGAGGAACTCCATGGTCGTACCACCATTCCAGGATTGCCCAGATGTCTCAGTCCATTCCAGAGGAACCTCTTTGCCCTGCACTGGCTCATCTTTCACGCCGAGGATCGACTCACACCACGGTGGCACGTGGGACAGCCCTGTGGGAAAGCCTCGAATGAAAGCCTCGAGGGAAAACCACAGATCCTTTGATCCACGCGACGGGAAGCGTGACATTCCTGCTACAGCCTGGAAGGAAAGCGCACGTGCATGCCCCCACTCGAGACGAGGCCTGACTCCCCTTTGGAGACTCCAGAAGTACCCAAAGATACATGTCACCCCTGAGAGGAATCCTCGGTTCCGGCCCTGACTCCACACAAGGTTTTTGTCCCCGGTATCGACGGGAGAGGAATCCCGAGAGGCCCCCTATCAACTCGCATGGGGACTGGCCTCTCCTGAGGCAACCAGGGCGGGTCCCTGAGGTCCCCGTCGTAACTCGAGAACACCTGCCGCAACTCGAGAAAATCCAGGAAGTTCTCCCTTGCAGGCGAGATGAGGCCTATTTCCGATGAGGCGTCTGGAGACTAATGACACCTAACCTCTGGAACTTCGAAAGGGTCTTTCACACCCTTGCTGCAACTCAAGAAGTTCACCGCCATACCCGTCTCCACTCGAGAGGAAGCACGATGGTCCCGCCCACATCCAGAGGAGCCCCGTTTTCCCCTCGTAGCTCGAGATGAGGGATCCTTTCCCTGCTTTCAACGGGAAAGAATTCCCGGCGTTCCTGTCGCATCTCAATAAGAGGCACTCTCAACAAGAAAGGCGAGAGGAACTCCATGGTCGTACCACCATTCCTAGAGTCCCCTAGATGTCTCAGTCCATTCCAGAGGAACCTCTTTGACCTGCACTGGCTCATCTTTCACGCCGAGGATCGATTCACACCACGGTGGCACGTGGGACAGCCCTGTGGGAAAGCCTCGAGGGAAAGACTCGAGGGAAAGCCACAGACCCTTTGATAAATGCGACGGGAATCGTGACATTGCTGCTACAGCCTGGAAGGAAAGCGCACGTGCATGCCCCCACTCGAGACGAGGCCTGACTCCCCTTTGGAGACTCCAGAAGTACCCAAAGATACATGTCACCCCTGAGAGGAATCCTCGGTTCCGGCCCTGATTCCACACAAGGTTTTTGTCCCCGGTATCGACGGGAGAGGAATCGCGAGAGGCCCCCTATCAACTCGCATGGGGACTGGCCTCTCCTGAGGCAACCAGGGCGGGTCCCTGAGGTCCCCGTCGTAACTCGAGAACACCTGCCGCAACTCGAGAAAATCCAGGAAGTTCTCCCTTGCAGGCGAGATGAGGCCTATTTCCGATGAGGCGTCTGGAGACTAATGACACCTAACCTCTGGAACTTCGAAAGGGTCTTTCACACCCTTGCTGCAACTCAAGAAGTTCACCGCCATACCCGTCTCCACTCGAGAGGAAGCACGATGGTCCCGCCCACATCCAGAGGAGCCCCGTTTCCCCCTCGTAGCTCGAGATGAGGGATCCCTTCCCTGCTTTCAACGGGAAAGAATTCCCAGCGTTCCCGTCGCATCTCAAGAGGAGGCACTCTCAACAGGAAAGGCGAGAGGAACTCCATGGTCGTACCACCATTCCAAGAGTCCCCCAGATGTCTCAGTCCATTCCAGAGGAACCTCTTTGCCCTGCACTGGCTCATCTTTCACGCCGAGGATCGACTCACACCACGGTGGCACGTGGGCCAGCCCTGTGGGAAAGCCTCGAGGGAAAGCCTCGAGGGAAAACCACAGATCCTTTGATCCACCCGACGGGAAGCGTGACATTGCTGCTACAGCCTGGAAGGAAAGCGCAAGTTCATGCCACCACTCGAGACGAGGCCTGACTCCCGTGGGGAGACTCCAGAAGTACCCAAAGATCCATGTCAGCCCCTGAGAGGAATCCTCGGTTCCGGGCCTGACTCCACACAAGGTTTTTGGCCCCGGTATCGACGGGAGAGGAATCCCGAGAGGCCGCCTAGCAACTCGCACGGGGAGTGGCCTCTCCTGAGGCCACCAGGGCGGGTCCCTGACGTCCCCGTCGTAACTCGAGAACACCTGCCGCAACTCGAGAAAATCCAGGAAGTTCTCCCTTCCAGGCGAGATGAGGCCTATTTCCGATGAGGCGTCTGGAGTCTAATGACACCTAACCTCTGGAACTTCGAAAGGGTCTTTCACACCCTTGCTGCAACTCAAGAAGTTCACCGCCATACCCGTCTCCACTCGAGAGGAAGCACGATGGTCCCGCCCACATCCAGAGGAGCCCTGTTTCCCCCTCGTAGCTCGAGATGAGGGATCCTTTCCCTGCTTTCAACGGGAAAGAATTCCCCGCGTTCCCGTCGCATCTCAAGAGGAGGCACTCTCAACAGGAAAGGCGAGAGGAACTCCATGGTCGTACCACCATTCCAAGACTCCCCCAGATGTCTCAGTCCATTCCAGAGGAAACTCTTTGCCCTGCACTGGCTCATCTTTCACGCCCAGGATCGACTCACAACACGGTGGCACGTGGGACAGCCCTGTGGGAAAGCCTCGAGGGAAAGCCTCGAGGGAAAGCCACAGATCCTTTGATAAATGCGACGGGAATCGTGACATTGCTGCTACAGCCTGGAAGGAAAGCGCACGTGCATGCCCCCACTCGAGACGAGGCCTGACTCCCGTGGGGAGACTCCAGAAGTACCCAAAGATCCATGTCAGCCCCTGAGAGGAATCCTCGGTCCCGGCCCTGACTCCACACAAGGTTTTTGGCCCCGGTATCGACGGGAGAGGAATCCCGAGAGGCCCCCTAGCAACTCGCATGGGGACTGGCCTCTCCTGAGGCCACCAGGGCGGGTCCCTGAGGTCCCCGTCGTAACTCGAGAACACCTGCCGCAACTCGAGAAAATCCAGGAAGTTCTCCCTTCCAGGCGAGATGAGGCCTATTTCCGATGAGGCGTCTGGAGACTAATGACACCGAACCTCTGGAACTTCGAAAGGGTCTTTCACACCCTTGCTGCAACTCAAGAAGTTCACCGCCATACCCGTCTCCACTCGAGAGGAAGCACGATGGTCCCGCCCACATCCAGAGGAGCCCCGTTTCCCCCTCGTAGCTCGAGATTAGGGATCCTTTCCCTGCTTTCAACGGGAAAGAATTCCCAGCGTTCCCGTCGCATCTCAAGAGGAGGCACTCTCAACAGGAAAGGCGAGAGGAACTCCATGGTCGTACCACCATTCCAAGAGTCCCCCAGATGTCTCAGTCCATTCCAGAGGAACCTTTTGCCCTGCACTGGCTCATCTTTCACGCCGAGGATCGACTCACACCACGGTGGCACGTGGGAAAGCCTTGTGGGAAAGCCTCGAGGGAAAGCCTCGAGGGAAAACCACAGATCCTTTGATCCACGCGACGGGAAGCGTGACATTGCTGTTGCAGCCTGGAAGGAAAGCGCACGTGCATGCCCCCACTCGAAACGAGTCCTGACTCCCCTGGGGAGACTCCAGAAGTACCCAAAGATACATGTCACCCCTGAGAGTAATCCTCGGTTCCGGCCCTGACTCCACACAAGGTTTTTGGCCCCGGTATCGACGGGAGAGGAATCCCGAGAGGCCCCCTAGCAACTCGCATGGGGACTGGCCTCTCCTGAGGCAACCAGGGCGGGTCCCTGAGGTCCCCGTCGTAACTCGAGAACACCTGCCGCAACTCGAGAAAATCCAGGAAGTTCTCCCTTGCAGGCGAGATGAGGCCTATTTCCGATGAGGCGTCTGGAGACTAATGACACCTAACCTCTGGAACTTCGAAAGGGTCTTTCACACCCTTGCTGCAACTCAAGAAGTTCACCGCCATACCCGTCTCCACTCGAGAGGAAGCACGATGGTCCCGCCCACATCCAGAGGAGCCCCGTTTCCCCCTCGTAGCTCGAGATGAGGGATCCTTTCCCTGCTTTCAACGGGAAAGAATTCCCGGCGTTCCCGTCGCATCTCAAGAGGAGGCACTCTCAACAGGAAAGGCGAGAGGAACTCCATGGTCGTACCACCATTCCAAGAGTCCCCCAGATGTCTCAGTCCATTCCAGAGGAACCTCTTTGCCCTGCACTGGCTCATCTTTCACGCCGAGGATCGACTCACACCACGGTGGCACGTGGGACAGCCCTGTGGGAAAGCCTCGAGGGAAAGCCTCGAGGGAAAACCACAGATCCTTTGATCCACGCGACGGGAAGCGTGATATTGCTGCTACAGCCTGGAAGGAAAGCGCACGTGCATGCCCCCACTCGAGACGAGGCCTGACTCCCCTGGGGAGACTCCAGAAGTACCCAAAGATCCATGTCAGCCCCTGAGAGGAATCCTCGGTTCCGGGCCTGACTCCACACAAGGTTTTTGGCCCCGGTATCGACGGGAGAGGAATCCCGAGAGGCCCCCTAGCAAATTGCATGCGGACTGGCCTCTCCTGAGGCCACCAGGGCGGTTCCCTGAGGTCCCCGTCGTAACTCGAGAACACCTGCCGCAACTCGAGAAAATCCAGGAAGTTCTCCCTTCCAGGCGAGATGAGGCCTATTTCCGATGAGGCGTCTGGAGACTAATGACACCTAACCTCTGGAACTTCGAAAGGGTCTTTCACACCCTTGCTGCAACTCAAGAAGTTCACCGCCATACCCGTCTCCACTCGAGAGGAAGCACGATGGTCCCGCCCACATCCAGAGGAGCCCCGTTTCCCCCTCGTAGCTCGAGATGAGGGATCCTTTCCCTGCTTTCAACGGGAAAGAATTCCCAGTGTTCCCGTCGCATCTCAAGAGGAGGCATTCTCAACAGGAAAGGCGAGAGGAACTCCATGGTCGTACCACCATTCCAGGATTGCCCAGATGTCTCAGTCCATTCCAGAGGAACCTCTTTGCCCTGCACTGGCTCATCTTTCACGCCGAGGATCGACTCACACCACGGTGGCACGTGGGACAGCCCTGTGGGAAAGCCTCGAATGAAAGCCTCGAGGGAAAACCACAGATCCTTTGATGCACGCGACGGGAAGCGTGACATTGCTGCTACAGCCTGGAAGGAAAGCGCACGTGCATGCCCCCACTCGAGACGAGGCCTGACTCCCCTTTGGAGACTCCAGAAGTACCCAAAGATACATGTCACCCCTGAGAGGAATCCTCGGTTCCGGCCCTGACTCCACACAAGGTTTTTGTCCCCTGTATCGACGGGAGAGGAATCCCGAGAGGCCCCCTATCAACTCGCATGGGGACTGGCCTCTCCTGAGGCCACCAGGGCGGGTCCCTGAGGTCCCCGTCGTAACTCGAGAACACCTGCCGCAACTCGAGAAAATCCAGGAAGTTCTCCCTTGCAGGCGAGATGAGGCCTATTTCCGATGAGGCGTCTGGAGACTAATGACACCTAACCTCTGGAACTTCGAAAGGGTCTTTCACACCCTTGCTGCAACTCAAGAAGTTCACCGGCATACCCGTCTCCACTCGAGAGGAAGCACGATGGTCCCGCCCACATCCAGAGGAGCCCCGTTTCCCCCTCGTAGCTCGAGATGAGGGATCCTTTCCCTGCTTTCAACGGGAAAGAATTCCCGGCGTTCCTGTCGCATCTCAAGAAGAGGCACTCTCAACAGGAAAGGCGAGAGGAACTCCATGGTCGTACCACCATTCCTAGAGTCCCCTAGATGTCTCAGTCCATTCCAGAGGAACCTCTTTGACCTGCACTGGCTCATCTTTCACGCCGAGGATCGATTCACACCACGGTGGCACGTGGGACAGCCCTGTGGGAAAGCCTCGAGGGAAAGACTCGAGGGAAAGCCACAGACCCTTTGATAAATGCGACGGGAATCGTGACATTGCTGCTACAGCCTGGAAGGAAAGCGCACGTGCATGCCCCCACTCGAGACGAAGCCTGACTCCCCTTTGGAGACTCCAGAAGTACCCAAAGATACATGTCACCCCTGAGAGGAATCCTCGGTTCCGGCCCTGACTCCACACAAGGTTTTTGTCCCCGGTATCGACGGGAGAGGAATCCCGAGAGGCCCCCTAGCAACTCGCATGGGGACTGGCCTCTCCTGAGGCAACCAGGGCGGGTCCCTGAGGTCCCCGTCGTAACTCGAGAACACCTGCCGCAACTCGAGAAAATCCAGGAAGTTCTCCCTTGCAGGCGAGATGAGGCCTATTTCCGATGAGGCGTCTGGAGACTAATGACACCTAACCTCTGGAACTTCGAAAGGGTCTTTCACACCCTTGCTGCAACTCAAGAAGTTCACCGCCATACCCGTCTCCACTCGAGAGGAAGCACGATGGTCCCGCCCACATCCAGAGGAGCCCCGTTTCCCCCTCGTAGCTCGAGATGAGGGATCCCTTCCCTGCTTTCAACGGGAAAGAATTCCCGGCGTTCCCGTCGCATCTCAAGAGGAGGCACTCTCAACAGGAAAGGCGAGAGGAACTCCATGGTTGTACCACCATTCCAAGAGTCCCCCAGATGTCTCAGTCCATTCCAGAGGAACCTCTTTGCCCTGCACTGGCTCATCTTTCACGCCGAGGATCGACTCACACCACGGTGGCACGTGGGCCAGCCCTGTGGGAAAGCCTCGAGGGAAAGCCTCGAGGGAAAACCACAGATCCTTTGATCCACCCGACGGGAAGCGTGACATTGCTGCTACAGCCTGGAAGGAAAGCGCACGTGCATGCCCCCACTCGAGACGAGGCCTGACTCCCGTGGGGAGACTCCAGAAGTACCCAAAGATCCATGTCAGCCCCTGAGAGGAATCCTCGGTCCCGGCCCTGACTCCACACAAGGTTTTTGGCCCCGGTATCGACGGGAGAGGAATCCCGAGAGGCCCCCTAGCAACTCGCATGGGGACTGGCCTCTCCTGAGGCCACCAGGGCGGGTCCCTGAGGTCCCCGTCGTAACTCGAGAACACCTGCCGCAACTCGAGAAAATCCAGGAAGTTCTCCCTTCCAGGCGAGATGAGGCCTATTTCCGATGAGGCGTCTGGAGACTTATGACACCTAAACTCTGGAACTTCGAAAGGTTCTTTCACACCCTTGCTGCAACTCAAGAAGTTCACCGCCATACCCGTCTCCACTCGAGAGGAAGCACGATGGTCCCGCCCACATCCAGAGGAGCCCCGTTTCCCCCTCGTAGCTCGAGATGAGGGATCCTTTCCCTGCTTTCAACGGGAAAGAATTCCCAGCGTTCCCGTCGCATCTCAAGAGGAGGCACTCTCAACAGGAAAGGCGAGAGGAACTCCATGGTCGTACCACCATTCCAAGAGTCCCCCAGATGTCTCAGTCCATTACAGAGGAACCTTTTGCCCTGCACTGGCTCATCTTTCACGCCGAGGATCGACTCACACCACGGTGGCACGTGGGAAAGCCTTGTGGGAAAGCCTCGAGGGAAAGCCTCGAGGGAAAACCACAGATCCTTTGATCCACGCGACGGGAAGCGTGACATTGCTGTTGCAGCCTGGAAGGAAAGCGCACGTGCATGCCCCCACTCGAAACGAGTCCTGACTCCCCTGGGGAGACTCCAGAAGTACCCAAAGATCCATGTCAGCCCCTGAGAGTAATCCTCGGTTCCGGCCCTGACTCCACACAAGGTTTTTGGCCCCGGTATCGACGGGAGAGGAATCCCGAGAGGCCCCCTAGCAACTCGCATGGGGACTGGCCTCTCCTGAGGCAACCAGGGCGGGTCCCTGAGGTCCCCGTCGTAACTCGAGAACACCTGCCGCAACTCGAGAAAATCCAGGAAGTTCTCCCTTCCAGGCGAGATGAGGCCTATTTCCGATGAGGCGTCTGGAGACTAATGACACCTAACCTCTGGAACTTCGAAAGGGTCTTTCACACCCTTGCTGCAACTCAAGAAGTTCACCGCCATACCCGTCTCCACTCGAGAGGAAGCACGATGGTCCCGCCCACATCCAGAGGAGCCCCGTTTCCCCCTCGTAGCTCGAGATGAGGGATCCTTTCCCTGCTTTCAACGGGAAAGAATTCCCGGCGTTCCCGTCGCATCTCAAGAGGAGGCACTCTCAACAGGAAAGGCGAGAGGAACTCCATGGTCGTACCACCATTCCAAGAGTCCCCCAGATGTCTCAGTCCATTCCAGAGGAACCTCTTTGCCCTGCACTGGCTCATCTTTCACGCCGAGGATCGACTCACACCACGGTGGCACGTGGGACAGCCCTGTGGGAAAGCCTCGAGGGAAAGCCTCGAGGGAAAACCACAGATCCTTTGATCCACGCGACGGGAAGCGTGATATTGCTGCTACAGCCTGGAAGGAAAGCGCACGTGCATGCCCCCACTCGAGACGAGGCCTGACTCCCCTGGGGAGACTCCAGAAGTACCCAAAGATCCATGTCAGCCCCTGAGAGGAATCCTCGGTTCCGGGCCTGACTCCACACAAGGTTTTTGGCCCCGGTATCGATGGGAGAGGAATCCCGAGAGGCCCCCTAGCAAATTGCATGGGGACTGGCCTCTCCTGAGGCAACCAGGGCGGGTCCCTGAGGTCCCCGTCGTAACTTGAGAACACCTGCCGCAACTCGAGAAAATCCAGGAAGTTCTCCCTTCCAGGCGACATGTGGCCTATTTCTGATGAGGCGTCTGGAGACTAATGACACCTAACCTCTGGAACTTCGAAAGGGTCTTTCACACCCTTGCTGCAACTCAAGAAGTTCACCGCCATACCCGTCTCCACTCGAGAGGAAGCACGATGGTCCCGCCCACATCCAGAGGAGCCCCGTTTCCCCCTCGTAGCTCGAGATGAGGGATCCTTTCCCTGCTTTCAACGGGAAAGAATTCCCAGTGTTCCCGTCGCATCTCAAGAGGAGGCATTCTCAACAGGAAAGGCGAGAGGAACTCCATGGTCGTACCACCATTCCAGGATTGCCCAGATGTCTCAGTCCATTCCAGAGGAACCTCTTTGCCCTGCACTGGCTCATCTTTCACGCCGAGGATCGACTCACACCACGGTGGCACGTGGGACAGCCCTGTGGGAAAGCCTCGAATGAAAGCCTCGAGGGAAAACCACAGATCCTTTGATCCACGCGACGGGAAGCGTGACATTGCTGCTACAGCCTGGAAGGAAAGCGCACGTGCATGCCCCCACTCGAGACGAGGCCTGACTCCCCTTTGGAGACTCCAGAAGTACCCAAAGATACATGTCACCCCTGAGAGGAATCCTCGGTTCCGGCCATGACTCCACACAAGGTTTTTGTCCCCTGTATCGACGGGAGAGGAATCCCGAGAGGCCCCCTATCAACTCGCATGGGGACTGGCCTCTCCTGAGGCCACCAGGGCGGGTCCCTGAGGTCCCCGTCGTAACTCGAGAACACCTGCCGCAACTCGAGAAAATCCAGGAAGTTCTCCCTTGCAGGCGAGATGAGGCCTATTTCCGATGAGGCGACTGGAGACTAATGACACCTAACCTCTGGAACTTCGAAAGGGTCTTTCACACCCTTGCTGCAACTCAAGAAGTTCACCGGCATACCCGTCTCCACTCGAGAGGAAGCACGATGGTCCCGCCCACATCCAGAGGAGCCCCGTTTCCCCCTCGTAGCTCGAGATGAGGGATCCTTTCCCTGCTTTCAACGGGAAATAATTCCCGGCGTTCCTGTCGCATCTCAAGAAGAGGCACTCTCAACAGGAAAGGCGAGAGGAACTCCATGGTCGTACCACCATTCCTAGAGTCCCCTAGATGTCTCAGTCCATTCCAGAGGAACCTCTTTGACCTGCACTGGCTCATCTTTCACGCCGAGGATCGATTCACACCACGGTGGCACGTGGGACAGCCCTGTGGGAAAGCCTCGAGGGAAAGCCTCGAGGGAAAACACCAGATCCTTTGATCCACGCGATGAGAAGCGTGACATTGCTGCTACAGCCTGGAAGGAAATCGCACGTGCATGCCCCCACTCGAGACGAGGCCTGACTCCCCTGGGGAGACTTCAGAAGTACCCAAAGATCCATGTCAGCCCCTGAGAGGAATCCTCGGTTCCGGCCCTGACTCCACAAAAGGTTTTTGGCCCCGGTATCGACGGGAGAGGAATCCCGAGAGGCCGCCTAGCAACTCGCATGGGGAGTGGCCTCTCCTGAGGCCACCAGGGCGGGTCCCTGAGTTCCCCGTCGTAACTCGAGAACACCTGCCGCAACTCGAGAAAATCCAGGAAGTTCTCCCTTCCAGGCGATATGAGGCCTATTTCCGATGAGGCGTCTGGAGACTAATGACACCTAACCTCTGGAACTTCGAAAGGGTCTTTCACACAATTGCTGCAACTCAAGA
This sequence comes from Capricornis sumatraensis, assembly GCF_032405125.1. Lineage (NCBI taxonomy): Eukaryota > Metazoa > Chordata > Mammalia > Artiodactyla > Bovidae > Capricornis > Capricornis sumatraensis. The sequence goes on along the minus strand of NW_027184615.1, from coordinate 1,309,391 downwards.
AGTTCACCGCCATACCCGTCTCCACTCGAGAGGAAGCACGATGGTCCCGCCCACATCCAGAGGAGCCCCGTTTCCCCCTCGTAGCTCGAGATGAGGGATCCTTTCCCTGCTTTCAACGGGAAAGAATTCCCAGCTTTCCCGTCGCATCTCAAGAGGAGGCACTCTCAACAGAAAAGGCGAGAGGATCTCCATGGTCGTACCACCATTCCAAGAGTCCCCCAGATGTCTCAGTCTATTCCAGAGGAACCTCTTTGCCCTGCACTGGCTCATCTTTCACGCCGAGGATCGACTCACACCAAGGTGGCACGTGGGGCAGCCCTGTGGGAAAGCCTCGAGGGAAAACCACAGATCCTTTGATCCACGCGACGGGAAGCGTGACATTGCTGCTACAGTCTGGAAGGAAAGCGCACGTCCATGCCCCCACTCGAGACGAGGCCTGACTCCCCTGGGGAGACTCCAGAAGTACCCAAAGATTCATGTCAGCCCCTGAGAGGAATCCTCGGTTCCAGCCCTGACTCCACACAAGGTTTTTGGCCCCAGTATCGACGGGAGAGGAATCCCTAGAGGCCCCCTAGCAACTCGCATGGGGACTGGCTTTTCCAGAGGCCACCAGAGCGGGTCCCTGATGTCCCCGTCGTATCTCGAGAACACCTGCTGCAACTCGAGAAAATCCAGGAAGTTCTCCCTTACAGGCGAGATGAGGCCAATTTCCGATGAGGCGTCTGGAGAGTAATGACACCTAACCTCTGGAAATTCGAAAGGGTCTTTCACACCCTTGCGGCAACTCAAGAAGTTCACAGCCATACCCATCTCCACTCGAGAGGAAGCACGATGATCCCGCGCACATCCAGAGGAGCCCCGTATCCCCCTCTTAGCTCGAGATGAGGTATCCTTTCCCTGCTTTCAACGGGAAAGAATTCCCGGCGTTCCCGTCGCATCTCAAGAGGAGGCACTCTCAACAGGAAAGGCGAGAGTAACTCCATGGTCTTACCACCATTCCAAGAGTCCCCCAGATGTCTCAGTCCATTCCAGAGGAACCTCTTTGCCCTGCACTGGCTCATCTTTCACGCCGAGGATCGACTCACACCACGGTGGCACGTGGGACAGCCCTGTGGGAAAGCCTCGAGGGAAAGCCTCGAGGGAAAACCACAGATCCTTTGATCCACGCCACGGGAAGCGTGACATTGCTGCTACAGCCTGGAAGGAAAGCGCACGTGCATGCTCCCACTCAAGTCGAGGCCTGACTCCCCTGGGGAGACTCCAGAAATACCCAAAGATCCATGTCAGCCCCTGACAGGAATCCTCGGTTCCGGGCCTGACTCCACAGAAGGTTTTTGGCCCCGGTATCGACGGGAGAGGAATCCCGAGAGGCCCCCGAGCAACTCGCATGGGGACTGGCCTCTCCTGAGGCCACCAGGGCGGGTCCCTGAGGTCCCCGTCGTAACTCGAGAACACCTGCCGCAACTCGAGCAAATCCAGGAAGTTCTCCCTTCCAGGCGAGATGAGGCCTATTTCCGATGAGGCGTCTGGAGCCTAATGACACCTAACCTCTGGAACTTCGAAAGGGTCATTCACACCCTTGCTGCAACTCAAGAAGTTCACCGCCATACCCGTCTCCACTCGGGAGGAAGCACGATGGTCCCGCCCACATCCAGAGGAGCCCCGTTTCCCCCTCTTAGCTCGAGATGAGGGATCCTTTCCCTGCTTTCAACGGGAAAGAATTCCCGGCGTTCCCGTCGCATCTCAAGAGGAGGCACTCTCAACAGGAAAGGCGAGAGGAACTCCATGGTCGTACCACCATTCCAAGAGTCCCCCAGATGTCTCAGTCCATTCCAGAGGAACCTCTTTGCCCTGCACTGGCTCATCTTTCACGCCGAGGATCGACTCACACCACGGTGGCACGTGGGACAGCCCTGTGGGAAAGCCTCGAGGGAAAGCCTCGAGGGAAAACCACAGATCCTTTGATCCACGCCACGGGAAGCGTGACATTGCTGCTACAGCCTGGAAGGAAAACGCACGAGCATGCCCCCACTCGAGACGAGGTCTGACTCCCCTGGGGAGACTCCAGAAGTACCCAAAGATCCATGTCAGCCCCTGACAGGAATCCTCGGTTCCGGCCCTGACTCCACACAAGGTTTTTGGCCCCAGTATCGATGGGAGAGGAATCCCGAGAGGCCCCCTAGCAACTCGCATGGGGACTCTCCGTTCCTTAGGCCACCAGGGCGGGTCCCTGAGGTCCCCGTCGTAACTCGAGAACACCTGCCGCAACTCGAGAAAATCCAGGAAGTTCTCCCTTCCAGGCGAGATGAGGCCTATTTCCGATGAGGCGTCTGGAGACTAATGACACCTAACCTCTGGAACTTCGAAAGGGTCTTTCACACCCTTGCTGCAACTCAAGAAGATCACCGCCATACCAGTCTCCACTCGAGAGGAAGCACGATGGTCCCGCCCACATCCAGAGGAGCCCCGTTTCCCCCTCGGAGCTCGAGATGAGGGATCGTTTCCCTGCTTTCAACGGGAAAAAAATTCCCAGCATTCCCGTCGCATCTCAAGAGGAGGCAATCTCAACAGGAAAGGCGAGAGGAACTCCATGGACGTACCACCATTCCTAGAGTCCCCTAGATGTCTCAGTCCATTCCAGAGGAACCTCTTTGACCTGCACTGGCTCATCTTTCACGCCGAGGATCGACTCACACCACGGTGCCACGTGGGACAGCCCTGTGGGAAAGCCTCGAGGGAAAGCCTCAAGGGAAAGCCACAGATCCTTTCATAAATGCGACGGGAAGAATGACATTGCTGCTACAGCCTGGAAGGAAAGCGCACGTGCATGCCCCCACTCGAGACGAGGCCTGACTCCCCTGGGGAGACTCCAGAAGTACCCAAAGATCCATGTCAGCCACTGAGAGGAATCCTCGGTTCCGGCCCTGACTCCACACAAGTTTTTTGGCCCCGGTATCGACGGGAGAAGAATCACGAGAGGCCACCTAGCAAGACGCATGGGGACTGTTCTCTATTGAGGCCACCAGGGCGGGTCCCTGAGGTCCCCGTCTTAACTCTAGAACACCTCCCGCAACTCGAGAAAATCCAGGAAGTTCTCCCTTCCAGGCGAGATGAAGCCTATTTCCGATGAGGGGTCTGGAGACTAATGACACCTAACCTCTGGAACTTCGAAAGGGTCTTTCACACCCTTGCTGCAACTCAAGAAGTTCACCGCCATACCCGTCTCCACTCTAGAGGAAGCACGATGGTCCCGCCCACATCCAGAGGAGCCCCGTTTCCCCCTCGTAGCTCGAGATGAGGGATCCTTTCCCTGCTTTCAACGGGAAAGAATTCCCAGCGTTCCCGTCGCATCTCAAGAGGAGGCACTCTCAACAGAAAAGGCGAGAGGAACTCCATGGTCGTACCACCATTCCAAGAGTCCCCCAGATGTCTCAGTCCATTCAAGAGGAACCTCTTTGACCTGCACTGGCTCATCTTTCACGCCGAGGATCGACTCACACCACGGTGGCACGTGGGACAGTCCTGTGGGAAAGCCTCGAGGGAAAGCCTCGAGGGAAAACCACAGATCCTTTGATCCACGCGACGGGAAGCGTGACATTGCTGCTACAGCCTGGAAGGAAAGCGCACGTGCATGCCCCCACTCGAGACGAGGCCTGACTCCCCTGGGGAGTCTCCAGAAGTACCCAAAGAACCATGTCACCCCTGAGAGGAATCCTCGGTTCCGGCCCTGACTCCACACAAGGTTTTTGGCCCCGGTATCGACGGGAGAGGAATCCCGAGAGGCCACCTAGCAACTCGCATGGGGACTGGCCTTTGCTGAGGCCACCAGGACGGGTCCCTGAGGTCCCCGTCTTAACTCGAGAACACCTCCCGCAACTCGAGAAAATCCAGGAAGTTCTCCCTTCCAGGCAAGATGAGGCCTATTTCCGATGAGGCGTCTGGAGACTAATGACACCTAACCTCTGGAACTTCGAAAGGGTCTTTCACACCCTTGCTGCAACTCAAGAAGTTCACCGCCATAACCGTCTCCACTCGAGACGAATCACGATGGTCTCGCCCACATCCAGAGGAGCCCCGTTTCCCCCTCTTGAGCTCGAGATGAGGGATCGTTTCCCTGCTTTCAACGGGAAAGAATTCCCAGCGTTCCCGTCGCATCTCAAGAGGAGGCACTCTCAACAGGAAAGGCGAGAGGAACTCCATGGTCGTACCACCATTCCAAGAGTCCCCCAGATATCTCAGTCCATTCCAGAGGAACCTCTTTGCCCTGCACTGGCTCATCTTTCACGCCGAGGATCGACTCACACCACGGTGGCACGTGGGACAGCCCTGTGGGAAAGCCTCGAGGGAATGCCTCGAGGGAAAACCACAGATCCTTTGATGCACGCGACGGGAAGCGTCACATTGCTGCTACAGCCTGGAAGGAAAGCGCACGTGCATGCCCCCGCTCGAGACGAGGCCTGACTCCCCTGGGGAGACTCCAGAAGTACCCAAAGATCCATGTCAACCCTGAGAGGAATCCTCGGTTCCGGCCCTGACTCCACACAAGATTTTTGGCCCCGGTATCGACAGGAGAGGAATCCCGAGAGGCCACCTAGCAACTCGCATGGACCTGGCCTCTCCTGAGGCCATCAGGGCGGGTCCCTGAGGTCCCCGTCGTAACTCGAGAACACCTGCCGCAACTCAAGAAAATCCAGGAAGTTCTCCCTTACAGGCCAGATGAGGCCTATTTCCGATGAGGCGTCTGGAGACTAATGACACCTAACCTCTGGAACTTCGAAAGGGTCTTTCACACCCTTGCTGCAACTCAAGAAGTTCACCGCCATACCCATCTCCACTCGAGAGGAAGCACGACGGTCCCGCCCACATCCAGAGATGCCCCGTTTCCCCCTCGTAGCTCGAGATGAGGGATCCTTTCCCTGCATTCAACGGGAAAGAATTCCCGGCGTTCCCGTCACATCTCAAGAGGAGGCACTCTCAACAGGAAAGGCGAGAGGAACTCCATGGTCGTACCACCATTCCAAGAGTCCCCCAGATGTCTCAGTCCATTCCAGACGAACCTCTTTGCCCTGCACTGGCTCATCTTTCACGCCGAGGATCGACTCACACCACGGTGGAGCGTGGGACAGCCCTGTGGGAAAGCCTCGAGGGAAAGCCTCGAGGGAAAACCACAGATCCTTTGATCCACGCCACGGGAAGCGTGACATTGCTGCTACAGCCTCGAAGGAAAGCGCACGTGCATGTCCCCACTCGAGACGAGGCCTGACTCCGCTGGGGAGACTCCAGAAGTACCCAAAGATCCATGTCAGCCCCTGAGAGGAATCCTCGGTTCCGGCCCTGACTCCACACAAGTTTTTTGGCCCCGGTATCGACGGGAGAAGAATCACGAGAGGCCACCTAGCAAGACGCATGGGGACTGTTCTCTATTGAGGCCACCAGGGCGGGTCCCTGAGGTCCCCGTCTTAACTCTAGAACACCTCCCGCAACTCGAGAAAATCCAGGAAGTTCTCCCTTCCAGGCGAGATGAGGCCTATTTCCGATGAGGCGTCTGGAGACTAATGACACCTAACCTCTGGAACTTCGAAAGGGTCTTTCACACCCTTGCTGCAACTCAAGAAGTTCACCGCCATACCCGTCTCCACTCTAGAGGAAGCACGATGGTCCCGCCCACATCCAGAGGAGCCCCGTTTCCCCCTCGGAGCTCGAGATGAGGGATCCTTTCCCTGCTTTCAACGGGAAAGAATTCCCAGCGTTCCCGTCGCATCTCAAGAGGAGGCACTCTCAAGAGAAAAGGCGAGAGGAACTCCATGGTCGTACCACCATTCCAAGAGTCCCCCAGATGTCTCAGTCCATTCAAGAGGAACCTCTTTGACCTGCACTGGCTCATCTTTCACGCCGAGGATCGACTCACACCACGGTGGCACGTGGGACAGTCCTGTGGGAAAGCCTCGAGGGAAAGCCTCGAGGGAAAACCACAGATCCTTTGATCCACGCGACGGGAAGCGTGACATTGCTGCTACAGCCTGGAAGGAAAGCGCACGTGCATGCCCCCACTCGAGACGAGGCCTGACTCCCCTGGGGAGTCTCCAGAAGTACCCAAAGAACCATGTCACCCCTGAGAGGAATCCTCGGTTCCGGCCCTGACTCCACACAAGGTTTTTGGCCCCGGTATCGACGGGAGAGGAATCCCGAGAGGCCCCCTAGCAACTCGCATGGGGACTGGCCTTTGCTGAGGCCACCAGGACGGGTCCCTGAGGTCCCCGTCTTAACTCGAGAACACCTCCCGCAACTCGAGAAAATCCAGGAAGTTCTCCCTTCCAGGCAAGATGAGGCCTATTTCCGATGAGGCGTCTGGAGACTAATGACACCTAACCTCTGGAACTTCGAAAGGGTCTTTCACACCCTTGCTGCAACTCAAGAAGTTCACCGCCATAACCGTCTCCACTCGAGAGGAATCACGATGGTCTCGCCCACATCCAGAGGAGCCCCGTTTCCCCCTCGGAGCTCGAGATGAGGGATCCTTTCCCTGCTTTCAACGGGAAAGAATTCCCAGCGTTCCCGTCGCATCTCAAGAGGAGGCACTCTCAACAGGAAAGGCGAGAGGAACTCCATGGTCGTACCACCATTCCAAGAGTCCCCCAGATATCTCAGTCCATTCCAGAGGAACCTCTTTGCCCTGCACTGGCTCATCTTTCACGCCGAGGATCGACTCACACCACGGTGGCACGTGGGACAGCCCTGTGGGAAAGCCTCGAGGGAATGCCTCGAGGGAAAACCACAGATCCTTTGATCCACGCGACGGGAAGCGTCACATTGCTGCTACAGCCTGGAAGGAAAGCGCACGTGCATGCCCCCGCTCGAGACGAGGCCTGACTCCCCTGGGGAGACTCCAGAAGTACCCAAAGATCCATGTCAACCCTGAGAGGAATCCTCGGTTCCGGCCCTGACTCCACACAAGATTTTTGGCCCCGGTATCGACAGGAGAGGAATCCCGAGAGGCCACCTAGCAACTCGCATGGACCTGGCCTCTCCTGAGGCCATCAGGGCGGGTCCCTGAGGTCCCCGTCGTAACTCGAGAACACCTGCCGCAACTCAAGAAAATCCAGGAAGTTCTCCCTTACAGGCCAGATGAGGCCTATTTCCGATGAGGCGTCTGGAGACTAATGACACCTAACCTCTGGAACTTCGAAAGGGTCTTTCACACCCTTGCTGCAACTCAAGAAGTTCACCGCCATACCCATCTCCACTCGAGAGGAAGCACGACGGTCCCGCCCACATCCAGAGGAGCCCCGTTTCCCCCTCGTAGCTCGAGATGAGGGATCCTTTCCCTGCATTCAACGGGAAAGAATTCCCGGCGTTCCCGTCACATCTCAAGAGGAGGCACTCTCAACAGGAAAGGCGAGAGGAACTCCATGGTCGTACCACCATTCCAAGAGTCCCCCAGATGTCTCAGTCCATTCCAGACGAACCTCTTTGCCCTGCACTGGCTCATCTTTCACGCCGAGGATCGACTCACACCACGGTGGCACGTGGGACAGCCCTGTGGGAAAGCCTCGAGGGAAAGCCTCGAGGGAAAACCACAGATCCTTTGATCCACGCCACGGGAAGCGTGACATTGCTGCTACAGCCTCGAAGGAAAGCGCACGTGCATGTCCCCACTCGAGACGAGGCCTGACTCAGCTGGGGAGACTCCAGAAGTACCCAAAGATCCATGTCAGCCCCTGAGAGGAATCCTCGGTTCCGGCCCTGACTCCACACAAGTTTTTTGGCCCCGGTATCGACGGGAGAAGAATCACGAGAGGCCACCTAGCAAGACGCATGGGGACTGTTCTCTATTGAGGCCACCAGGGCGCGTCCCTGAGGTCCCCGTCTTAACTCTAGAACACCTCCCGCAACTCGAGAAAATCCAGGAAGTTCTCCCTTCCAGGCGAGATGAGGCCTATTTCCGATGAGGCGTCTGGAGACTAATGACACCTAACCTCTGGAACTTCGAAAGGGTCTTTCACACCCTTGCTGCAACTCAAGAAGTTCACCGCCATACACGTCTCCACTCGAGAGGAAGCACGATGGTCCCGCCCACATCCAGAGGAGCCCCGTTTCCCCCTCGTAGCTCGAGATGAGGGATCCTTTCCCTGCTTTCAACGGGAAAGAATTCCCAGCGTTCCCGTCGCATCTCAAGAGGAGGCACTCTCAACAGAAAAAGCGAGAGGAACTCCATGGTCGTACCACCATTCCAAGAGTCCCCCCGATGTCTCAGTCAATTCAAGAGGAACCTCTTTGCCCTGCACTGGCTCATCTTTCACGCCGAGGATCGACTCACACCACGGTGGCACGTGGGACAGTCCTGTGGGAAAGCCTCGAGGGAAAGCCTCGAGGGAAAACCACAGATCCTTTGATCCACGCGACGGGAAGCGTGACATTGCTGCTACAGCCTGGAAGGAAAGCGCACGTGCATGCCCCCGCTCGAGACGAGGCCTGACTCCCCTGGGGAGACTCCAGAAGTACCCAAAGATCCATGTCACCCCTGAGAGGAATCCTCGGTACCGGCCCTGACTCCACACAAGATTTTTGGCCCCGGTATCGACAGGAGAGGAATCCCGAGAGGCCACCTAGCAACTCGCATGGACCTGGCCTCTCCTGAGGCCATCAGGGCGGGTCCCTGAGGTCCCCGTCGTAACTCGAGAACACCTGCCGCAACTCAAGAAAATCCAGGAAGTTCTCCCTTACAGGCCAGATGAGGCCTATTTCCGATGAGGCGTCTGGAGACTAATGACACCTAACCTCTGGAACTTCGAAAGGGTCTTTCACACCCTTGCTGCAACTCAAGAAGTTCACCGCCATACCCATCTCCACTCGAGAGGAAGCACGACGGTCCCGCCCACATCCAGAGGAGCCCCGTTTCCCCCTCGTAGCTCGAGATGAGGGATCCTTTCCCTGCATTCAACGGGAAAGAATTCCCGGCGTTCCCGTCACATCTCAAGAGGAGGCACTCTCAACAGGAAAGGCGAGAGGAACTCCATGGTCGTACCACCATTCCAAGAGTCCCCCAGATGTCTCAGTCCATTCCAGACGAACCTCTTTGCCCTGCACTGGCTCATCTTTCACGCCGAGGATCGACTCACACCACGGTGGCACGTGGGACAGCCCTGTGGGAAAGCCTCGAGGGAAAGCCTCGAGGGAAAACCACAGATCCTTTGATCCACGCCACGGGAAGAGTGACATTGCTGCTACAGCCTCGAAGGAAAGCGCACGTGCATGTCCCCACTCGAGACGAGGCCTGACTCAGCTGGGGAGACTCCAGAAGTACCCAAAGATCCATGTCAGCCCCTGAGAGGAATCCTCGGTTCCGGCCCTGACTCCACACAAGTTTTTTGGCCCCGGTATCGACGGGAGAAGAATCACGAGAGGCCACCTAGCAAGACGCATGGGGACTGTTCTCTATTGAGGCCACCAGGGCGGGTCCCTGAGGTCCCCGTCTTAACTCTAGAACACCTCCCGCAACTCGAGAAAATCCAGGAAGTTCTCCCTTCCAGGCGAGATGAGGCCTATTTCCGATGAGGCGTCTGGAGACTAATGACACCTAACCTCTGGAACTTCGAAAGGGTCTTTCACACCCTTGCTGCAACTCAAGAAGTTCACCGCCATACCCGTCTCCACTCTAGAGGAAGCACGATGGTCCCGCGTACATCCAGAGGAGCCCCGTTTCCCCCTCGTAGCTCGAGATGAGGGATCCTTTCCCTGCTTTCAACGGGAAAGAATTCCCAGCGTTCCCGTCGCATCTCAAGAGGAGGCACTCTCAACAGAAAAGGCGAGAGGAACTCCATGGTCGTACCACCATTCCAAGAGTCCCCCAGATGTCTCAGTCCATTCAAGAGGAACCTCTTTGCCCTGCACTGGCTCATCTTTCACGCCGAGGATCGACTCACACCACGGTGGCACGTGGGACAGTCCTGAGGGAAAGCCTCGAGGGAAAGCCTCGAGGGAAAACCACAGATCCTTTGATCCACGCCACGGGAAGCGTGAAATTGCTGCTACAGCCTGTAAGGAAAGCGCACGTGCATGTCCCCACTCGAGACGAGGCCTGACTCAGCTGGGGAGACTCCAGAAGTACCCAAAGATCCATGTCAGCCCCTGAGAGGAATCCTCGAATCCGGCCCTGACTCCAAACAAGGTTTTTGGCCCCGGTATCGACAGAAGAGGAATCCCGAGAGGCCCCCTAGCAACTCGCATGGGGAATGGCCTCTCCTGAGGCCACCAGGGCGGGTCCCTGAGGTCCCCGTCGTAACTCGAGAACACCTGCCGCAACTCGAGAAAATCCAGGAAGTTCTCCCTTCCAGGCGAGATGAGGCCTATTTCCGATGAGGCGTCTGGAGACTAATGACACCTAACCTCTGGAACTTCGAAAGGGTCTTTCACACCCTTGCTGCAACTCAAGAAGTTCACCGCCATACCCGTCTCCACTCGAGAGGAAGCACGATGGTCCCGCCCACATCCAGAGAAGCCCCGTTTCCCCCTCGTAGATCGAGATGAGGGATCCTTTCCCTGCTTTCAACGGGAAAGAATTCCCGGCATTCACGTCGCATCTCAAGAGGAGGCACTCTCAACAGGAAAGGCGAGAGGAACTCCATGGTCGTACCACCATTCCAAGAGTCCCCCAGATGTCTCAGTCCATTCCAGAGGAACCTCTTTGCCCTGCACTGGCTCATCTTTCACGCCGAGGATCGACTCACACCACGGTGGCACGTGGGACAGCCCTGTGGGAAAGCCTCGAGGGAAAGCCTCGAGGGAAAACCACAGATCCTTTGATCCACGCGACGGGAAGCGTCACATTCCTGCTACAGCCTGGAAGGAAAGCGCACGTGCATGCCCCCGCTCGAGACGAGGCCTGACTCCCCTGGGGAGACTCCAGAAGTACCCAAAGATCCATGTCACCCCTGAGAGGAATCCTCGGTTCCGGCCCTGACTCCACACAAGATTTTTGGCCCCGGTATCGACAGGAGAGGAATCCCGAGAGGCCACCTAGCAACTCGGATGGACCTGGCCTCTCCTGAGGCCATCAGGGCGGGTCCCTGATGTCCCCGTCGTAATCGAGAACACCTGCCGCAACTCAAAAAAATCCAGGAAGTTCTCCCTTCCAGGCGAGATGAGGCCTATTTCCGATGAGGCGTCGGGAGACTAATGACACCTAACCTCTGGAACTTCGAAAGGGTCTTTCACACCCTTGCTGCAACTCAAGAAGTTCTCCGCCATACCCACATCCACTCGAGAGGAAGCACGACGGTCCCGCCCACATCCAGAGGAGCCCCGTTTCCCCCTCGTAGCTCGAGATGAGGGATCCTTTCCCTGCATTCAACGGGAAAGAATTCCCGGCGTTCTCGTCGCATCTCAAGAGGAGGCACTCTCAACAGGAAAGGCTTGAGGAACTCCATGGTCGTACCACCATGCCAAGAGTCCCCCAGATGTCTCAGTCCATTCCAGAGAAACATCTTTGCCCTGCACTGGCTCATCTTTCACGCCGAGGATCGACTCACACCACGGTGGCACGTGGGACAGCCCGGTGGGAAAGCCTAGAAAGAAAGTCTCCAGGGAAAACCACAGATCCTTTTATCCACACGACGGGAAGATGGACATTGCTGCTACAGTCTGGAAGGAAAGCTCACGTGCATGCCCCCACTCGAGACGAGGCCTGACTCCCCTGGGGAGACTCCAGAAGTACCCAAAGATCCATGTCAGCCCTTGAGAGGAATTCTCGGTTCCGGCCCTGACTCCACACAAGGTTTTTGGCCCCGGTATCGACGGGAGAGGAATCCCGAGAGGCCTCCCAGCAACTCGCATGGGGACTGGCCTCTCCTGAGGCCACCAGGGCGGGTCCCTGAGGTCCCCGTCGTAACTCGAGAACACCTGCCGCAACTCGAGAAAATCCAGGAAGTTCTCCCTTCCAGGCGAGATGAGGCCTATTTCCGATGTGGCGTCTGGAGACTAATGACACCTAACCTCTGGAACTTCGAAAGGGTCTTTCATACCCTTGCTGCAACTCAAGAAGTTCACCGCCATACCCGTCTCCACTCGAGAGGAAGCACGATGGTCCCGCCCACATCCAGAGGAGCCCCGTTTCCCCCTCGTAGCTCGAGATGAGGGATCCTTTCCCTGCTTTCAACGGGAAAGAATTGCCGGCGTTCCCGTCGCATCTCAAGAGGAGGCACTCTCAAGAGGAAAGGCGAGCGGAACTCCATGGTCGTACCACCATTCCAAGAGTCCCCCAGATGTCTCAGTCCATTCCAGAGGAACCTCTTTGCCCTGCACTGGCTCATCTTTCACGCCGAGGATCGACTCACACCACGGTGGCACGTGGTACAGCCCTGTGGGAAAGCCTCGAGGGAAAAGCACAGATCCATTACTCCACGCGACGGGATGCGTGACATTGCTGCTACAGCCTGGAAGGAAATCGCACGTGCATGCCCCCACTCGAGCCGAGGCCTGACTCCCCTGGGGAGACTCCAGAAGTACCCAAAGATCCATGTCAGCCCCTGAGAGGAATCCTCGGTTCCGGCCCTGACTCCACACAAGGTTTTTGGCCCCGGTATCGACGGGAGATTAATCCCGAGAGGCCTCCCAGCAACTCGCATGGGGACTGGCCTCTCCTGAGGCCACCAGGGCGGGTTCCTGAGGTCCCCGTCGTAACTCGAGAACACCTGCCGCAACTCGAGAAAATCCAGGAAGTTCTCCCTTCCAGGCGAGATGAGGCCTATTTCCGATGAGGCGTCTGGAGACTAATGACACCTAACCTCTGGAACTTCGAAAGGGTCTTTCACACCCTTGCTGCAACTCAAGAAGTTCACCGCCATACCCGTCTCCACTCGAGAGGAAGCACGATGGTCCCGCCCACATCCAGAGGAGCCCCGTTTCCCCCTCGTAGCTCGAGATGAGGGATCCTTTCCCTGCTTTCAACGGGAAAGAATTCCCGGCGTTCCCGTCGCATCTCAACAGGTGGCACTCTCAACAGGAAAGGCGAGCGGAACTCCATGGTCGTACCACCATTCCAAGAGTCCCCCAGATGTCTCAGTCCTTTCCAGAGGAACCTCTTTGCCCTGCACTGGCTCATCTTTCACGCCGAGGATCGACTCACACCACGGTGGCACGTGGGACAGCCCTGTGGGAAAGCCTCGAGGGAACGCCTCGAGGGAAAACCACAGATCCTTTGATCCACGCGACGGGAAGCGTGACATTGCTGCTACAGCCTGGAAGGAAAGCGCACGTGCATGCCCCCACTCGAGACGAGGCCTGACTCCCCTGGGGAGACTCCTGAAGTACCCAAAGATCCATGTCAGCCATTGAGAGGAATTCTCGGTTCCGGCCCTGACTCCACACAAGGTTTTTGGCCCCAGTATCGACGGGAGAGGAATCCCGAGAGGCCTCCCAGCAACTCGCATGGGGACTGGCCTCTCCTGAGGCCACCAGGGCGGGTCCCTGAGGTCCCCGTCGTATCTCGAGAACACCTGCCGCAACTCGAGAAAATCCAGGAAGTTCTTCCTTCCAGGCGAGATGAGGCCTATTTCCGATGACGCGTCTGGAGACTAATGACACCTAACCTCTGGAACTTCGAAAGGGTCTTTCACACCCTTGCTGCAACTCAAGAAGTTCACCGCCATACCCGTCTCCACTCGAGAGGATGCACGATGGTCCCGCCCACATCCAGAGGAGCCCCGTTTCCCCCTCGTAGCTCGAGATGAGGGAACCTTTCCCTGCTTTCAACGGGAAAGAATTCCCGGCGTTCCCGTCGCATCTCAAGAGGAGGCACTCTCAACAGGAAAGGCGAGAGAAGCTCCATGGTCGTACCACCATTCCAAGAGTCCCCCAGATGTCTCAGTCCATTCCAGAGGAAACTCTTTGCCCTGCTCTGGCTCATCTTTCATGCCGAGGATCGACTCACACCACGGTGGCACGTGGGGCAGCCCTGTGGGAAAGCCTCGAGGGAAAGCCTCGAGGGAAAACCACAGATCCTTTGATCCACGCGACGGGAAGCGTGACATTGCTGCTACAGCCTGGAAGGAAATCGCACGTGCATGCCCCCACTCGAGACGAGGCCTGACTCCCCTGGGGAGACTCCAGAATTACCCAAAGATCCATGTCAGCCCTTGAGAGCAATTCTCGGTTCCGGCCCTGACTCCACACAAGGTTTTTGGCCCCGGTATCGACGGGAGAGGAATCCCGAGAGGCCTCCCAGCAACTCGCATGGGGACTGGCCTCTCCTGAGGCCACCAGGGCGGGTCCCTGAGGTCCCCGTCGTAACTCGAGAACACCTGCCGCAACTCGAGAAAATCCAGGAAGTTCTCCCTTCCAGGCGAGATGAGGCCTATTTCCGATGAGGCGTCTGGAGACTAATGACACCTAACCTCTGGAACTTCGAAAGGGTCTTTCACACCCTTGCTGCAACTCAAGAAGTTCACCGCCATACCCGTCTCCACTCGAGAGGAAGCACGATGGTCCCGCCCACATCCAGAGGAGCCCCGTTTCCCCCTCGTAGCTCGAGATGAGGGATCCTTTCCCTGCTTTCAACGGGAAAGAATTCCCGGCGTTCCCGTCGCATCTCAAGAGGAGGCACTCTCAACAGGAAAGGCGAGCGGAACTCCATGGTCGTACCACCATTCCAAGAGTCCCCCAGATGTCTCAGTCCATTCCAGAGGAACCTCTTTGCCCTGCACTGGCTCATCTTTCACGCCGAGGATCGACTCACACCACGGTGGCACGTGGGACAGCCCTGTGGGAAAGCCTCGATGGAAAACCACAGATCCATTACTCCACGGGACGGGATGCGTGACATTGCTGCTACAGCCTGGAAGGATATCGCACGTGCATGCCCCCACTCGAGACGAGGCCTGACTCCCCTGGGGAGACTCCAGAAGTACCCAAACATCCATGTCAGCCCCTGAGAGGAATCCTCGGTTCCGGCCCTGACTCCACACAAGGTTTTTGGCCCTGGTATCGACGGGAGATTAATCCCGAGAGGCCCCCTAGCAACTCGCATGGGTACTGGCCTCCCCTGAGGCCACCAGGGCGGGTCCCTGAGGTCCCCGTCGTACCTCGAGAACACCTGCCGCAACTCGAGAAAATCCAGGAAGTTCTCCCTTCCAGGCGAGATGAAGCCTATTTCCGATGAGGCGTCTGGAGACAAATGACACCTAACCTCTGGAACTTCGAAAGGGTCTTTCACACCCTTGCTGCAACTCAAGAAGTTCACCGCCATACCCGTCTCCACTCGAGAGGAAGCACGATGGTCACGCCCACATCGAGAGGAGTCCCGTTTCCCCCTCGTAGCTCGAGATGAGGGATCCTTTCCCTGCTTTCAACGCAAAGAATTCCCGGCGTTCCCGTCACATCTCAAGAGGAGGCACTCTCAACAGGAAAGGCGAGAGGAACTCCATGGTCGTACCACCATTCCAAGAGTCCCCGAGATGTCTCAGTCCATTCCAGAGGAACCTCTTTGCCCTGCACTGGCTCATCTTTCACGCCGAGGATCGACTCACACCACGGTGGCACGTGGGACAGCCCTGTGGGAAAGCCTCGAGGGAAAGCCTCGAGGGATAACCACAGATCCTTTGATCCACACCACGGGAAGCGTGACATTGCTGCTACAGCCTGGAAGGAAAGCGCACGTGCATGCCCCCACTCGAGCCGAGGCCTGACTCCCCTGGGGAGACTCCAGAAGTACCCAAACATCCATGTCAGCCCCTGAGAGGAATCCTCGGTTCCGGCCCTGACTCCACACAAGGTGTTTGGCCCCGGTATCGACGGGAGAGGAATCCCGAGAGGCCCCCTAGCAACTCGCAAGGGGACTGGCCTCTCCTGAGGCCATCAGGGCGGGTCCCTGTGGTTCCCGTCGTAACTCGAGAACACCTGCCGCAACTCGAGAAAATCCAGGAATTTCTCCCTTCCAGGCGAGATGAGGCCTATTTCCGATGAGGCGTCTGGAGACTAATGACACCTAACCTCTGGAACTTCGAAAGGGTCTTTCACACCCTTGCTGCAACTCAAGAAGTTCACCGCCATACCCGTCTCCACTCGAGAGGAAGCACGATGGTCCCGCCCACATCCAGAGGAGCCCCGTTTCCCCCTCGTAGCTCGAGATGAGGGATCCTTTCCCTGCTTTCAACGGGAAAGAATTCCCGGCGTTCCCGTCGCATCTCAAGAGGAGGCACTCTCAACAAGAAAGGCGTGAGGAACTGCATGGTCGTACCACCATTTCAAGAGTCCCCCAGATGTCTCAGTCCATTCCAGAGGAACCTCTTTGCCCTGCACTGGCTCATCTTTCACGCCGAGGATCGACTCACACCACGGTGGCACGTGGGACAGCCCTGTGGGAAAGCCTCGAGGGAAAGCCTCGAGGGAAAACCACAGATCGTTTGATTCACGCCACGGGAAGCGTGACATTGCTGCTACAGCCTTGATGGAAAGCGCACGTGCATGCCCACACTCGAGACGAGGCCTGACTCCCCTGGGGAGACTCCAGAAGTACCCAAAGATGCATGTCAGCCCCTGAGAGGAATCCTCGGTTCCGGCCCTGACTCCACACAAGGTTTTTGGCCCCGGTATCGACGGGAGAGGAATCCCGAGAGGCCCCCTAGCAACTCGCATGGGGACTGGCCTCTCCTGAGGCCACCAGGGCGGGTCCCTGAGGTCCCCGTCGTAACTCGAGAACACCTGCCGCAACTCGAGAAAATCCAGGAAGTTCTCCCTTCCAGGCGAGATGAGGCCTATTTCCGATGAGGCGTCTGGAGACTAATGACACCTAAACTCTGGAACTTCGAAAGGGTCTTTCACACCCTTGCTGCAAAGCAAGAAGTTCACCGCCATACCCGTCTCCACTCTAGAGGAAGCACGATGGTCCCGCCCACATCCAGAGGAGCCCCGTTTCCCCCTCCTAGCTCGAGATGAGCGATCCTTTCCCTGCTTTCAACGGGAAAGAATTCCCGGTGTTCCCGTCGCATCTCAAGAGGAGGCACTCTCAACAGGAAAGGCGAGAGGAACTCCATGGTCGTACCAACATTCCAAGAGTCCCCCAGATGTCTCAGTCCATTCCAGAGGAACCTCTTTGCCCTGCACTGGCTCATCTTTCACGCCGAGGATCGACTCACACCACGGTGGCACGTGGGACAGCCCTGTGGGAAAGCCTCGAGGGAAAGCCTCGAGGGAAAACCACATATCCTTTGATCCACGCGATGGGAAGCATGACATTGCTGCTACAGCCTGGAAGGTAAGTGCACGTGCATGCCCCCACTCGAGATGAGGCCTTTCTCCCCTGGGGAGACTCCAGAAGTACCCAAAGATCCATATCAGCCCGTGAGAGGAATCCTCGTTTCCGGCCCAGACTCCACACAAGGTTTTTGGCCCGGGTATCGACGGGAGAGGAATCCCGAGAGGCCCCCTAGCAACTCGCATGGAGACTGGCCTCTCCTGAGGACACCAGGGTGGGTCCCTGAGGTCCCCGTCGTAACTCGAGAACACCTGCCGCAACTCGAGAAAATCCAGGAAGTTCTCCCTTCCAGGCGAGATGAGGCCTATTTCCGATGTGGCGTCTGGAGACTAATGACACCTAACCTCTGGAACTTCGAAAGGGTCTTTCATACCCTTGCTGCAACTCAAGAAGTTCACCGCCATACCCGTCTCCACTCGAGAGGAAGCACGATGGTCCCGCCCACATCCAGAGGAGCCCCGTTTCCCCCTCGTAGCTCGAGATGAGGGATCCTTTCCCTGCTTTCAACGGGAAAGAATTGCCGGCGTTCCCGTCGCATCTCAAGAGGAGGCACTCTCAACAGGAAAGGCGAGCGGAACTCCATGGTCGTACCACCATTCCAAGAGTCCCCCAGATGTCTCAGTCCATTCCAGAGGAACCTCTTTGCCCTGCACTGGCTCATCTTTCACGCCGAGGATCGACTCACACCACGGTGGCACGTGGTACAGCCCTGTGGGAAAGCCTCGAGGGAAAAGCACAGATCCATTACTCCACGCGACGGGATGCGTGACATTGCTGCTACAGCCTGGAAGGAAATCGCACGTGCATGCCCCCACTCGAGCCGAGGCCTGACTCCCTTGGGGAGACTCCAGAAGTACCCAAAGATCCATGTCAGCCCCTGAGAGGAATCCTCGGTTCCGGCCCTGACTCCACACAAGGTTTTTGGCCCCGGTATCGACGGGAGATTAATCCCGAGAGGCCCCCTAGCAACTCGCATGGGTACTGGCCTCCCCTGAGGCCACCAGGGCGGGTCCCTGAGGTCCCCGTCGTAACTCGAGAACACCTGCCGCAACTCGAGAAAATCCAGGAAGTTCTCCCTTCCAGGCGAGATGAAGCCTATTTCCGATGAGGCGTCTGGAGACGAATGACACCTAACCTCTGGAACTTCGAAAGGGTCTTTCACACCCTTGCTGCAACTCAAGAAGTTCACCGCCATACCCGTCTCCACTCGAGAGGAAGCACGATGGTCCCGCCCACATCGAGAGGAGCCCCGTTTCCCCCTCGAAGCTCCAGATGAGGGATCCTTTCCCTGCTTTCAACGCAAAGAATTCCCAGCGTTCCCGTCACATCTCAAGAGGAGGCACTCTCAACAGGAAAGGCGAGAGGAACTCCATGGTTGTACCACCATTCCAAGAGTCCCCGAGATGTCTCAGTCCATTCCAGAGGAACCTCTTTGCCCTGCACTGGCTCATCTTTCACGCCGAGGATCGACTCACACCACGGTGGCACGTGGGACAGCCCTGTGGGAAAGCCTCGAGGGAAAGCCTCGAGGGAAAACCACAGATCCTTCGATCCACGCCACGGGAAGCGTGACATTGCTGCTACAGCCTGGAAGGAAAGCGCACGTGCATGCCCCCACTCGAGACGAGGCCTGACTCCCCTGGGGAGACTCCAGAAGTACCCAAAGATCCATGTCAGCCCTTGAGAGGAATTCTCGGTTCCGGCCCTGACTCCACACAAGGTTTTTGGCCCCGGTATCGACGGGAGAGGAATCCCGAGAGGCCTCCCAGCAACTCGCATGGGGACTGGCCTCTCCTGAGGCCACCAGGGCGGGTTCCTGAGGTCCCCGTCGTAACTCGAGAACACCTGCCGCAACTCGAGAAAATCCAGGAAGTTCTCCCTTCCAGGCGAGATGAGGCCTATTTCCGATGAGGCGTCTGGAGACTAATGACACCTAACCTCTGGAACTTCGAAAGGGTCTTTCACACCCTTGCTGCAACTCAAGAAGTTCACCGCCATACCCGTCTCCACTCGAGAGGAAGCACGATGGTCCCGCCCACATCCAGAGGAGCCCCGTTTCCCCCTCGTAGCTCGAGATGAGGGATCCTTTCCCTGCTTTCAACGGGAAAGAATTCCCGGCGTTCCCGTCGCATCTCAACAGGTGGCACTCTCAACAGGAAAGGCGAGCGGAACTCCATGGTCGTACCACCATTCCAAGAGTCCCCCAGATGTCTCAGTCCTTTCCAGAGGAACCGCTTTGCCCTGCACTGGCTCATCTTTCACGCCGAGGATCGACTCACACCACGGTGGCACGTGGGACAGCCCTGTGGGAAAGCCTCGAGGGAACGCCTCGAGGGAAAACCACAGATCCTTTGATCCACGCGACGGGAAGCGTGACATTGCTGCTACAGCCTGGAAGGAAAGCGCACGTGCATGCCCCCACTCGAGACGAGGCCTGACTCCCCTGGGGAGACTCCTGAAGTACCCAAAGATCCATGTCAGCCATTGAGAGGAATTCTCGGTTCCGGCCCTGACTCCACACAAGGTTTTTGGCCCCAGTATCGACGGGAGAGGAATCCCGAGAGGCCTCCCAGCAACTCGCATGGGGACTGGCCTCTCCTGAGGCCACCAGGGCGGGTCCCTGAGGTCCCCGTCGTAACTCGAGAACACCTGCCGCAACTCGAGATAATCCAGGAAGTTCTCCCTTCCAGGCGAGATGAGGCTTATTTCCGATGAGGCGTCTGGAGACTAATGACACCTAACCTCTGGAACTTCGAAAGGGTCTTTCACACCCTTGCTGCAACTCAAGAAGTTCACCGCCATTCCCGTCTCCACTCGAGAGGAAGCACGATGGTCCCGCCCACATCCAGAGGAGCCCCGTTTCCCCCTCGTAGCTCGAGATGAGGGATCCTTTCACTGCTTTCAAAGCAAAGAATTCCCGGCGTTCCTGACGCATCTCAAGAGGTGGCACTCTAAACAGGAAAGGCGAGAGGAACTCCATGGTCGTACCACCATTCCAAGAGTCCCCCAGATGTCTCAGTCCATTCAAGAGGAACCTCTTTGCCCTGCACTGGCTCATCTTTCACGCCGAGGATCGACTCACACCACGGTGGCACGTGGG
Source organism: Capricornis sumatraensis (assembly GCF_032405125.1). Classification (NCBI taxonomy): domain Eukaryota; kingdom Metazoa; phylum Chordata; class Mammalia; order Artiodactyla; family Bovidae; genus Capricornis; species Capricornis sumatraensis. Next base: position 1,289,043 of record NW_027184615.1, on the reverse strand, counting down.
ACAGTCCTGTGGGAAAGCCTCGAGGGAAAGCCTCGAGGGAAAACCACAGATCCTTTGATCCACGCCACGGGAAGCGTGAAATTGCTGCTACAGCCTGTAAGGAAAGCGCACGTGCATGCCCCCACTCGAGACGAGGCCTGACTCCCCTGGGGAGACTCCAGAAGTACCCAAAGATCCATGTCACCCCTGAGAGGAATCCTCGGTTCCGGCCCTGACTCCACACAAGATTTTTGGCCCCGGTATCGACAGGAGAGGAATCCCGAGAGGCCACCTAGCAACTCGCATGGACCTGGCCTCTCCTGAGGCCATCATGGCGGGTCCCTGAGGTCCCCGTCGTAATCGAGAACACCTGCCGCAACTCAAAAAAATCCAGGAAGATTTCCCTTCCAGGCGAGATGAGGCCTATTTCCGATGAGGCGTCTGGAGACTAATGACACCTAACCTCTGGAACTTCGAAAGGGTCTTTCACACCCTTGCTGCAACTCAAGAAGTTCACCGCCATACCCATCTCCACTCGAGAGGAAGCACGACGGTCCCGCCCACATCCAGAGGAGCCCCGTTTCCCCCTCGTAGCTCGAGATGAGGGATCCTTTCCCTGCATTCAACGGGAAAGAATTCCCGGCGTTCTCGTCGCATCTCAAGAGGAGGCACTCTCAACAGGAAAGGCTTGAGGAACTCCATGGTCGTACCACCATGCCAAGAGTCCCCCAGATGTCTCAGTCCATTCCAGAGAAACCTCTTTGCCCTGCACTGGCTCATCTTTCACGCCGAGGATCGACTCACACCACGGTGGCACGTGGGACAGCCCTGTGGGAAAGCCTCGATGGAAAATCACAGATCCTTTGATCCACGCGACGGGAAGCGTGACATTGCTGCTACAGCCTGGAAGGAAAGCGCACGTGCATGCCCCCACTCGAGACGAGGCCTGACTCCCCTGGGGAGACTCCAGAAGTACCCAAAGATCCATGTCAGCCCCTGAGAGGAATCCTCGGTTCCGGCCCTGACTCTACACAAGGTTTTTGGCCCCGGTATCGACGGGAGAGTAATCCCGAGAGGCCCCCTAGCAACTCGCATGGGGACTGGCCTCTCCTGAGGCCACCAGGGCGGGTCCCTGAGGTCCCCGTCGTAACTCGAGAACACCTGCCGCAACTCGAGAAAATCCAGGAATTTCTCCCTTCCAGGCGAGATGAGGCCTATTTCCGATGAGGCGTCTGGAGACTAATGACACCTAACCTCTGGAACTTCGAAAGGGTCTTTCACACCCTTGCTGCAACTCAAGAAGTTCACCGCCATTCCCGTCTCCACTCGAGAGGAAGCACGATGGTCCCGCCCACATCCAGAGGAGCCCCGTTTCCCCCTCGTAGCTCGAGATGAGGGATCCTTTCACTGCTTTCAAAGCAAAGAATTCCCGGCGTTCCTGACGCATCTCAAGAGGTGGCACTCTCAACAGGAAAGGCGAGAGGAACTCCATGGTCGTACCACCATTCCAAGAGTCCCCCAGATGTCTCAGTCCATTCCAAAGGAACCTCTTTGCCCTGCACTGGCTCATCTTTCACGCCGAGGATCGACTCACACCACGGTGGCACGTGGGACAGCCCTGTGGGAAAGCCTCGATGGAAAATCACAGATCCTTTGATCCACGCCACGGGAAGCGTGACATTGCTGCTACAGCCTGGAAGGAAAGCGCACGTGCATGCCCCCACTCGAGACGAGGCCTGACTCCCCTGGGGAGACTCCAGAAGTACCCAAAGATCCATGTCAGCCCCTGAGAGGAATCCTCGGTTCCGGCCCTGACTCTACACAAGGTTTTTGGCCCCGGTATCGACGGGAGAGTAATTCCGAGAGGCCCCCTAGCAACTCGCATGGGGACTAGCCTCTCCTGAGGCCACCAGGGCGGGTCCCTGAGGTCCCCGTCGTATCTCGAGAACACCTGCCGCAACTCGAGAAAATCCAGGAAGTTCTCCCTTCCAGGCGAGATGAGGCCTATTTCCGAGGAGGCGTCTGGAGACTAATGACACCTAACCTCTGGAACTTCGAAAGGGTCTTTCACACCCTTGCTGCAACTCAAGAAGTTCACCGCCATACCCGTCTCCACTCGAGAGGATGCACGATGGTCCCGCCCACATCCAGAGGAGCCCCGTTTCCCCCTCGTAGCTCGAGATGAGGGAACCTTTCCCTGCTTTCAACGGGAAAGAATTCCCGGCGTTCCCGTCGCATCTCAAGAGGAGGCACTCTCAACAGGAAAGGCGAGAGAAGCTCCATGGTCGTACCACCATTCCAAGAGTCCCCCAGATGTCTCAGTCCATTCCAGAGGAAACTCTTTGCCCTGCACTGGCTCATCTTTCATGCCGAGGATCGACTCACACCACGGTGGCACGTGGGGCAGCCCTGTGGGAAAGCCTCGAGGGAAAGCCTCGAGGGAAAACCACAGATCCTTTGATCCACGCGACGGGAAGCGTGACATTGCTGCTACAGCCTGGAAGGAAATGGCACGTGCATGCCCCCACTCGAGACGAGGCCTGATTCCCCTGGGGAGACTCCAGAAGTACCCAAAGATCCATGTCAGCCCTTGAGAGCAATTCTCCGTTCCGGCCCTGACTCCACACAAGGTTTTTGGCCCCGGTATCGACGGGAGAGGAATCCCGAGAGGCCTCCCAGCAACTCGCATGGGGACTGGCCTCTCCTGAGGCCACCAGGGCGGGTCCCTGAGGTCCCCGTCGTAACTCGAGAACACCTGCCGCAACTCGAGAAAATCCAGGAAGTTCTCCCTTCCAGGCGAGATGAGGCCTATTTCCGATGAGGCGTCTGGAGACTAATGACACCTAACCTCTGGAACTTCGAAAGGGTCTTTCACACCCTTGCTGCGACTCAAGAAGTTCACCGCCATACCCGTCTCCACTCGAGAGGAAGCACGATGGTCCCGCCCACATCCAGAGGAGCCCCGTTTCCCCCTCGTAGCTCGAGATGAGGGATCCTTTCCCTGCTTTCAACGGGAAAGAATTCCCGGCGTTCCCGTCGCATCTCAAGAGGAGGCACTCTCAACAGGAAAGGCGAGCGGAACTCCATGATCGTACCACCATTCCAAGAGTCCCCCAGATGTCTCAGTCCATTCCAGAGGAACCTCTTTGCCCTGCACTGGCTCATCTTTCACGCCGAGGATCGACTCACACCACGGTGGCACGTGGGACAGCCCTGTGGGAAAGCCTCGAGGGAAAACCACAGATCCATTACTCCACGCGACGGGATGCGTGACATTGCTGCTACAGCCTGGAAGGAAATCGCACGTGCATGCCCCCACTCGAGACGAGGCCTGACTCCCCTGGGGAGACTCCAGAAGTACCCAAACATCCATGTCAGCCCCTGAGAGGAATCCTCGGTTCCGGCCCTGACTCCACACAAGGTTTTTGGCCCTGGTATCGACGGGAGATTAATCCCGAGAGGCCCCCTAGCAACTCGCATGGGTACTGGCCTCCCCTGAGGCCACCAGGGCGGGTCCCTGAGGTCCCCGTCGTACCTCGAGAACACCTGCCGCAACTCGAGAAAATCCAGGAAGTTCTCCCTTCCAGGCGAGATGAAGCCTATTTCCGATGAGGCGTCTGGAGACAAATGACACCTAACCTCTGGAACTTCGAAAGGGTCTTTCACACCCTTGCTGCAACTCAAGAAGTTCACCGCCATACCCGTCTCCACTCGAGAGGAAGCACGATGGTCACGCCCACATCGAGAGGAGCCCCGTTTCCCCCTCGTAGCTCGAGATGAGGGATCCTTTCCCTGCTTTCAACGCAAAGAATTCCCGGCGTTCCCGTCACATCTCAAGAGGAGGCACTCTCAACAGGAAAGGCGAGAGGAACTCCATGGTCGTACCACCATTCCAAGAGTCCCCGAGATGTCTCAGTCCATTCCAGAGGAACCTCTTTGCCCTGCACTGGCTCATCTTTCACGCCGAGGATCGACTCACACCACGGTGGCACGTGGGACAGCCCTGTGGGAAAGCCTCGAGGGAAAGCCTCGAGGGATAACCACAGATCCTTTGATCCACACCACGGGAAGCGTGACATTGCTGCTACAGCCTGGAAGGAAAGCGCACGTGCATGCCCCCACTCGAGCCGAGGCCTGACTCCCCTGGGGAGACTCCAGAAGTACCCAAACATCCATGTCAGCCCCTGAGAGGAATCCTCGGTTCCGGCCCTGACTCCACACAAGGTGTTTGGCCCCGGTATCGACGGGAGAGGAATCCCGAGAGGCCCCCTAGCAACTCGCATGGGGACTGGCCTCTCCTGAGGCCATCAGGGCGGGTCCCTGTGGTTCCCGTCGTAACTCGAGAACACCTGCCGCAACTCGAGAAAATCCAGGAATTTCTCCCTTCCAGGCGAGATGAGGCCTATTTCCGATGAGGCGTCTGGAGACTAATGACACCTAACCTCTGGAACTTCGAAAGGGTCTTTCACACCCTTGCTGCAACTCAAGAAGTTCACCGCCATACCCGTCTCCACTCGAGAGGAAGCACGATGGTCCCGCCCACATCCAGAGGAGCCCCGTTTCCCCCTCGTAGCTCGAGATGAGGGATCCTTTCCCTGCTTTCAACGGGAAAGAATTCCCGGCGTTCCCGTCGCATCTCAAGAGGAGGCACTCTCAACAAGAAAGGCGTGAGGAACTGCATGGTCGTACCACCATTTCAAGAGTCCCCCAGATGTCTCAGTCCATTCCAGAGGAACCTCTTTGCCCTGCACTGGCTCATCTTTCACGCCGAGGATCGACTCACACCACGGTGGCACGTGGGACAGCCCTGTGGGAAAGCCTCGAGGGAAAGCCTCGAGGGAAAACCACAGATCGTTTGATTCACGCCACGGGAAGCGTGACATTGCTGCTACAGCCTTGAAGGAAAGCGCACGTGCATGCCCACACTCGAGACGAGGCCTGACTCCCCTGGGGAGTCTCCAGAAGTACCCAAAGATCCATGTCAGCCACTGAGAGGAATCCTCGGTTCCGGCCCTGACTCCACACAAGGTTTTTGGCCCCGGTATCGACGGGAGAGGAATCCCGAGAGGCCCCCTAGCAACTCGCATGGGGACTGGCCTCTCCTGAGGCCACCAGGGCGGGTCCCTGAGGTCCCCGTCGTAACTCGAGAACACCTGCCGCAACTCGAGAAAATCCAGGAAGTTCTCCCTTCCAGGCGAGATGAGGCCTATTTCCGATGAGGCGTCTGGAGACTAATGACACCTAAACTCTGGAACTTCGAAAGGGTCTTTCACACCCTTGCTGCAAATCAAGAAGTTCACCGCCATACCCGTCTCCACTCTAGAGGAAGCACGATGGTCCCGCCCACATCCAGAGGAGCCCCGTTTCCCCCTCCTAGCTCGAGATGAGCGATCCTTTCCCTGCTTTCAACGGGAAAGAATTCCCGGCGTTCCCGTCGCATCTCAAGAGGAGGCACTCTCAACAGGAAAGGCGAGAGGAACTCCATGGTCGTACCACCATTCCAAGAGTCCCCCAGATGTCTCAGTCCATTCCAGAGGAACCTCTTTGCCCTGCACTGGCTCATCTTTCACGCCGAGGATCGACTCACACCACGGTGGCACGTGGGACAGCCCTGTGGGAAAGCCTCGAGGGAAAGCCTCGAGGGAAAACCACAGATCCTTTGATCCACGCGATGGGAAGCATGACATTGCTGCTACAGCCTGGAAGGTAAGTGCACGTGCATGCCCCCACTCGAGATGAGGCCTTTCTCCCCTGGGGAGACTCCAGAAGTACCCAAAGATCCATATCAGCCCGTGAGAGGAATCCTCGGTTCCGGCCCTTACTCCACACAAGGTTTTTGGCCCCGGTATCGACGGGAGAGGAATCCCGAGAGGCCTCCCAGCAACTCGCATGGGGACTGGCCTCTCCTGAGGCCACCAGGGCGGGTCCCTGAGGTCCCCGTCGTAACTCGAGAACACCTGCCGCAACTCGAGATAATCCAGGAAGTTCTCCCTTCCAGGCGAGATGAGGCTTATTTCCGATGAGGCGTCTGGAGACTAATGACACCTAACCTCTGGAACTTCGAAAGGGTCTTTCACACCCTTGCTGCAACTCAAGAAGTTCACCGCCATTCCCGTCTCCACTCGAGAGGAAGCACGATGGTCCCGCCCACATCCAGAGGAGCCCCGTTTCCCCCTCGTAGCTCGAGATGAGGGATCCTTTCACTGCTTTCAAAGCAAAGAATTCCCGGCGTTCCTGACGCATCTCAAGAGGTGGCACTCTAAACAGGAAAGGCGAGAGGAACTCCATGGTCGTACCACCATTCCAAGAGTCCCCCAGATGTCTCAGTCCATTCAAGAGGAACCTCTTTGCCCTGCACTGGCTCATCTTTCACGCCGAGGATCGACTCACACCACGGTGGCACGTGGGACAGTCCTGTGGGAAAGCCTCGAGGGAAAGCCTCGAGGGAAAACCACAGATCCTTTGATCCACGCCACGGGAAGCGTGAAATTGCTGCTACAGCCTGTAAGGAAAGCGCACGTGCATGCCCCCACTCGAGACGAGGCCTGACTCCCCTGGGGAGACTCCAGAAGTACCCAAAGATCCATGTCACCCCTGAGAGGAATCCTCGGTTCCGGCCCTGACTCCACACAAGATTTTTGGCCCCGGTATCGACAGGAGAGGAATCCCGAGAGGCCACCTAGCAACTCGCATGGACCTGGCCTCTCCTGAGGCCATCATGGCGGGTCCCTGAGGTCCCCGTCGTAATCGAGAACACCTGCCGCAACTCAAAAAAATCCAGGAAGTTCTCCCTTCCAGGCGAGATGAGGCCTATTTCCGATGAGGCGTCTGGAGACTAATGACACCTAACCTCTGGAACTTCGAAAGGGTCTTTCACACCCTTGCTGCAACTCAAGAAGTTCACCGCCATACCCATCTCCACTCGAGAGGAAGCACGACGGTCCCGCCCACATCCAGAGGAGCCCCGTTTCCCCCTCGTAGCTCGAGATGAGGGATCCTTTCCCTGCATTCAACGGGAAAGAATTCCCGGCGTTCTCGTCGCATCTCAAGAGGAGGCACTCTCAACAGGAAAGGCTTGAGGAACTCCATGGTCGTACCACCATGCCAAGAGTCCCCCAGATGTCTCAGTCCATTCCAGAGAAACCTCTTTGCCCTGCACTGGCTCATCTTTCACGCCGAGGATCGACTCACACCACGGTGGCACGTGGGACAGCCCTGTGGGAAAGCCTCGAGGGAAAGCCTCGAGGGATAACCACAGATCCTTTGATCCACACCACGGGAAGCGTGACATTGCTGCTACAGCCTGGAAGGAAAGCGCACGTGCATGCCCCCACTCGAGCCGAGGCCTGACTCCCCTGGGGAGACTCCAGAAGTACCCAAACATCCATGTCAGCCCCTGAGAGGAATCCTCGGTTCCGGCCCTGACTCCACACAAGGTGTTTGGCCCCGGTATCGACGGGAGAGGAATCCCGAGAGGCCCCCTAGCAACTCGCATGGGGACTGGCCTCTCCTGAGGCCATCAGGTCGGGTCCCTGTGGTTCCCGTCGTAACTCGAGAACACCTGCCGCAACTCGAGAAAATCCAGGAATTTCTCCCTTCCAGGCGAGATGAGGCCTATTTCCGATGAGGCGTCTGGAGACTAATGACACCTAACCTCTGGAACTTCGAAAGGGTCTTTCACACCCTTGCTGCAACTCAAGAAGTTCACCGCCATACCCGTCTCCACTCGAGAGGAAGCACGATGGTCCCGCCCACATCCAGAGGAGCCCCGTTTCCCCCTCGTAGCTCGAGATGAGGGATCCTTTCCCTGCTTTCAACGGGAAAGAATTCCCGGCGTTCCCGTCGCATCTCAAGAGGAGGCACTCTCAACAAGAAAGGCGTGAGGAACTGCATGGTCGTACCACCATTTCAAGAGTCCCCCAGATGTCTCAGTCCATTCCAGAGGAACTTCTTTGCCCTGCACTGGCTCATCTTTCACGCCGAGGATCGACTCACACCACGGTGGCACGTGGGACAGCCCTGTGGGAAAGCCTCGAGGGAAAGCCTCGAGGGAAAACCACAGATCCTTTGATCCACGCGATGGGAAGCATGACATTGCTGCTACAGCCTGGAAGGTAAGTGCACGTGCATGCCCCCACTCGAGATGAGGCCTTTCTCCCCTGGGGAGACTCCAGAAGTACCCAAAGATCCATATCAGCCCGTGAGAGGAATCCTCGGTTCCGGCCCAGACTCCACACAAGGTTTTTGGCCCGGGTATCGACGGGAGAGGAATCCCGAGAGGCCCCCTAGCAACTCGCATGGAGACTGGCCTCTCCTGAGGCCACCAGGGTGGGTCCCTGAGGTCCCCGTCGTAACTCGAGAACACCTGCCGCAACTCGAGAAAATCCAGGAAGTTCTCCCTTCCAGCGAGATGAGGCCTATTTCCGATGAGGCGTCTGGAGACTAATGACACCTAACCTCTGGAACTTCGAAAGTGTCTTTCACACCCTTGCTGCAACTCAAGAAGTTCACCGCCATACCCATCTCCACTCGAGAGGAAGAACGATGGTCCCGCCCCCATCCAGAGGAGCCCCGTTTCCCCCTCGGAGATCGAGATGAGGGATCCTTTCCCTGCTTTCAACGGGAAAGAATTCCGGCGTTCCCGTCGCATCTCAAGAGGAGGCACTCTCAACAGGAAAGGCGAGGGGAACTCCATGGCCGTACCACCATTCCAAGAGTCCCCCAGATGTCTCTTTCCATTCCAGAGGAACCTCTTTGCCCTGCACTGGCTCATCTTTCACGGAGAAGTCGACTCACACCACAGTGGCACGTGGGACAGCCCTGTGGGAAAGCCTCGAGGGAAAACCACAGATCCTTTGATCCACGCCACGGGAAGCGTGACATTGCTGCTACAGCCTGGAAGGAAAGCACACGTGCATGTCCCCCCTCGAGACGAGGCCTGACTCCCCTGGGGAGACTCCAGAAATACCCAAAGATCCATGTCAGCCCCTGAGAGGAATCCTCGGTTCCGGCCCTGACTCCAGACAAGGTTTTTGGCCCCGGTATCGACGGGAGAGGAATCCTGAGAGGCCCCCCAGCAACTCGCATGGGGACTGGCCTTTACTGAGGACACCAGGGCGGGGCCCTGAGGTCCCCGTCATAACTCGAGAACACCTGCCACAATTCGAGAATATCCAGGAAGTTCTCCCTTCTAGGCGAGATGAGGCCTATCTCCGATGATGCGTCTGGAGACGAATGACACCTAACCTATGGAACTTCGAAAGGGTCTTTCACACCCTTGCTGCAACTCAAGAAGTTCACCGCCATACCCGTCTCCACTCTAGAGGAAGCACGATGGTCCCGCCCACATCCAGAGGAGCCCCGTTTCCCCCTCCTAGCTCGAAATGAGCGATCCTTTTCCTGCTTTCAACGGGAAAGAATTCCCGGCGTTCCCGTCGCATCTCAAGCGGAGGCACTCTCAACAGGAAAGGCGAGAGGAACTCCATGGTCGTACCACCATTCCAAGAGTCCCCCAGATGTCTCAGTCCATTCAAGAGGAACCTCTTTGCCCTGCACTGGCTCATCTTTCACGCCGAGGATCGACTCACACCACGGTGGCACGTGGGCCAGCCCTGTGGGAAAGCCTCGAGGGAAAGCTTCGAGGGAAAACCACAGATACGTTGATCCACGCCACGGGAAGCGTGACATTGCTGCTACAGCCTGGAAGGAAAGTGCACGTGCATGCCCCGACTCGAGACGAGGCCTGACTCCCCTGGGGAGACTCCAGAAGTACCCAAAGATCCATGTCAGCCCCTGAGAGGAATCCTCGGTTACGGCCCTGACTCCACACAAGGTTTTTGGCCCCGGTATCGATGGGAGAGGAATCCCGAGAGGCCCCCTAGCAACTCGCATGGGGACTGGCCTCTCCTGAGGCCACCAGGGCGGGTCCCTGAGGTCCCCGTCTTAACTCGAGAACACCTGCCGCAACTCGAGATATTCCAGGAAGTTCCCCCTTCCAGGCGAGATGAGGCCTATTTCCGATGAGGCGTCTGGAGACTAATGACACCTAACCTCTGGAACTTCGAAAGGGTCTTTCACACCCTTGCTGCAACTCAAGAAGTTCACCGCCATACCCGGCTCCACTCGAGAGGAAGCACGATCGTCCCGCCCACATCCAGAGGAGCCCCCTTTCCCCCTCGTAGCTCGAGATGAGGAATCCTTTCCCTGCTTTCAATGGGAAAGAATTCCGGGCGTTCCCGTCGCATCTCAAGCGGAGGCACTCTCAACAGGAAAGGCGAGAGGAACTCCATGGTCGTACCACCATTCCAAGAGTCCCCCAGATGTCTCAGTCCATTCCAGAGGAAGCTCTTTGCCCTGCACTGGCTCATCTTTCACGCCGAGGATCGACTCACACCACAGTGGCACGTGGGACAGCCCTGTGGGAAAGCCTCGAGGGAAAGCCTCGAGGGAAAACCACAGATCCTTTGATCCACGCGACGGGAAGCGTGACATTGCTGCTACAGCCTGGAAGGAAAGCGAACGTGCATGCCCCCACTCGAGACGAGGCCTGACTCCCATGGGGAGACTCCAGAAGTACCCACAGATCCATGTCAGCCCCTGAGAGGAATCCTCGGTTCCGGCCCTGACTCCACACAAGATTTTTGGCCCCGGTATCGACGGGAGAGGAATCCCGAGAGGCCCCCTAGCAACTCGCATGGGGACTGGCCTCTCCTGAGGCCACCAGGGCGGGTCCCTGAGGTCCCCGTCGGAACTCGAGAACACCTGCCGCAACTCGAGAAAATCCAGGAAGTTCTCCCTTCCAGGCGAGATGAGGCCTATTTCCGATGAGGCGTCTGGAGACTAATGACACCTAACCTCTGGAACTTCGAAAGGGTCTTTCACACCCTTGCTGCAACTCAAGAAGTTCACCGCCATACCCGTCTCCACTCGAGAGGAAGCACGATGGTCCCGCCCACATCCAGAGGAGCCCCGTTTCCCCCTCCTAGCTCGAGATGAGCGATCCTTTCCCTGCTTTCAACGGGAAAGAATTTCCGGCGTTCCCGTCGCATCTCAAGAGGAGGCACTCTCAACAGGAAAGGCGAGAGGAACTCCATGGTTGTACCACCATTCCAAGAGTCCCCCAGATGTCTCAGTCCATTCCAGAGGAACCTCTTTGCCCTGCACTGGCTCATCTTTCACGCCGAGGATCGACTCACACCACGGTGGCACGTGGGACAGCCCTGTGGGAAAGCCTCGAGGGAAAGCCTCGAGGGAAAACCACAGATCCTTTGATCCACGCGATGGGAAGCGTGACATTGCTGCTACAGCCTGGAAGGAAAGCGCACGTGCATGCCCCCACTCGAGATGAGGCCTGTCTCCCCTGGCGAGACTCCAGAAGTACCCAAAGATCCATATCAGCCCGTGAGAGGAATCCTCGGTTCCGGCCCTGACTCCACACAAGGTTTTTGGCCCGGGTATCGACGGGAGAGGAATCCCGAGAGGCCCCCTAGCAACTCGCATGGGGACTGGCCTCTCCTGAGGCCACCAGGGCGGGTCCCTGAGTTCCCCGTCGAAACTCGAGAACACCTGCCGCAACTCGAGAAAATCCAGGAAGTTCTCCCTTCCAGGCAGGATGAGGCCTATTTCCGATGAGGCGTCTGGAGACTAATGACACCTAACCTCTGGAACTTCGAAAGGGTCTTTCACACCCTTGCTGCAACTCAAGAAGTTCACCGCCATACCCGTCTCCACTCGAGAGGAAGCACGATCGTCCCGCCCACATCCAGAGGAGCCCCCTTTCCCCCTCGTAGCTCGAGATGAGGAATCCTTTCCCTGCTTTCAATGGGAAAGAATTCCCGGCGTTCCCGTCGCATCTCAAGCGGAGGCACTCTCAACAGGAAAGGCGAGAGGAACTCCATGGTCGTACCACCATTCCAAGAGTCCCCCAGATGTCTCAGTCCATTCCAGAGTAAGCTCTTTGCCCTGCACTGGCTCATCTTTCACGCCGAGGATCGACTCACACCACGGTGGCACGTGGGACAGCCCTGTGGGAAAGCCTCGAGGGAAAGCCTCGAGGGAAAACCACAGATCCTTTGATCCACGCCACGGGAAGCGTGACATTGCTGCTACAGCCTGGAAGGAAAGCGCAAGTGCATGCCCCCACTCGAGCCGAGGCCTGACTCTCATGGGGAGACTCCAGAAGTACCCACAGATCCATGTCAGCCCCTGAGAGGAATCCTCGGTTCCGGCCCTGACTCCACACAAGGTTTTTGGCCCCGGTATCGACGGGAGAGGAATCCCGAGAGGCCCCCTAGCAACTCGCATGGGGACTGGCCTCTCCTGAGGCCACCAGGGCGGGTCCCTGAGGTCCCCGTCGTAACTCGAGAACACCTGCCGCAACTCGAGAATATCCAGGAAGTTCTCCCTTCCAGGCGAGATGAGGCCTATTTCCGATGAGGCATCTGGAGACTAATGACACCTAACCTCTGGAACTTCGAAAGGGTCTTTCACACCCTTGCTGCAACTCAAGAAGTTCACCGCCATACCCGTCTCCACTCGAGAGGAAGCACGATGGTCCCGCCCACATCCAGAGGAGCCCCGTTTCCCCCTCGTAGCTCGAGATGAGGGATCCTTTCCCTGCTTTCAACGGGAAAGAATTCCCAGCGTTCCCATCGCATCTCAAGAGGAGGCACTCTCAACAGGAAAGGCGAGAGGAACTCCATGGTCGTACCACCATGCCAAGAGTCCCCCAGATGTCTCAGTCCATTCCAGAGGAACCTCTTTGCCCTGCACTGGCTCATCTTTCACGCCTAGGATCGACTCACACCATGGTGGCACGTAGGACAGCCCTTGGGAAAGCCTCGAGGGAAAACCACAGATCCTTTGATCCACGCCACGGGAAGCGTGACATTGCTGCTACAGCCTGGAAGGAAAGCGCACGTGCATGCCCCCACTCGAGACGAGGCCTGACTCCCCTGGGGAGACCTCAGAAGTACCCAAAGATCCATCTCAGCCCCTGAGAAGAATCCTCGGTTCCGGCCCTGACTCCACACAAGGTTTTTGGCCCCGGTATCGACGGGAGAGGAATCCCGAGAGGCCCCCTATCACCTCGCATGGGGACTGGCCTCTCCTGAGGCCACCAGAGCGGGTCCCTGAGGTCCCCGTCGTAACTCGAGAACACCTGCCGCAACTCGAGAAAATCCAGGAAGTTCTCCCTTCCAGGCGAGATGAGGCCTATTTGCGATGAGGCGTCTGGAGACTAATGACCCCTAACGTTTGGAACTTCGAAAGGGTCTTTCACACCCTTGCTGCAACTCAGGAAGTTCACCGCCATACCCGTCTCCACTCGAGAGGAAGCACGATGGTCCCGCCCACATCTATAGGAGCCCCGTTTCCTCCTCGGAGCTCGAGATGACGGATCCTTTCCCTGCTTTCAACGGGAAAGAATTCCCGGCGTTCCCATCGCATCTCAAGAGGAGGCACTCTCAACAGGAAAGGCGAGAGGAACTCCATGGTCGTACCACCATTCCAAGAGTCCCCCAGATGTCTCAGTCCATTCCAGAGGAACTTCTTTGCCCTGCACTGGCTCATCTTTCACCCCGAGGATCGATTCACACCACGGTGGCACGTGGGACAGCCCTGTGGGAAAGCCTCGAGGGAAAGCCTCGAGGGAAAACCACAGATCCTTTGATCCACGCCACAAGAAGCGTGACATTGCTGCTACAGCCTCGAAGGAAAGCGCACGTGCATGCCCCCACTCGAGACGAGGCCTGACTCCCCTGGGGAGTCTCCAGAAGTACCCAAAGATCCATGTCAGCCCCTGAGAGGAATCCTCGGTTCCGGCCCTGACTACACACAAGGTTTATGGCCCCGGAATTGATGGGAGAGGAACCCCAAGAGGCCCCCTAGCAACTCGCATGGGGACTGGCCTCTCCTGAGGCCACCAGGGCGGGTCCCTGAGGTCCCCATCGTAATTCGAGAACACCGGCTGCAACTCGAGAAAATCCAGGAAGTTCTCCCTTCCAGGCGAGATGAGGCCTATTTCCGATGAGGCGTCTGGAGACTAATGACACCTAACCTCTGGAACTTCGAAAGGGTCTTTCACACCTTTGCTGCGACTCAAGAAGTTCACCGCCATACCCGTCTCCACTCTAGAGGAAGCACGATGGTCCCGCCCACATCCAGAGGAGCCCCGTTTCCCCCTCGTAGCTCGAGATGAGGGATCCTTTCCCTGCTTTCAATGGGAAAGAATTCCCGGCGTTCCCGTCGCATCTCAAGAGGAGGCACTCTCAACAGGAAAGGCGAGAGGAACTCCATGGTCGTACCACCATTCCAAGAGTCCCCCAGATGTCTCAGTCCATTCCAGAGGAACCTCTTTGCACTGCACTGGCTCATCTTTCACGCCGAGGATCGACTCACACCACGGTGGCACGTGGGAGAGGCTTGTGGGAAAGCCTCGAGGGAAAGCCTCGAGGGAAAACCGCAGATCCTTTGATCCACGCGACGGGAAGCGTGACATTGCTGCTACAGCCTGGAAGGAAAGCGCACGTGCATGCCCCCACTCGAGACGAGGCCTGACTCCCCTGGGGAGACTCCAGAAGTACCCAAAGATCCATGTCAGCCCCTGAGAGGAATCCTCGGTTCCGGCCCTGACTACACACAAGGTTTTTGGCCCCGGAATTGACGGGAGAGGAACCCCAAGAGGTCCCCTAGCAGCTCGCATGGGGACTGGCCTCTCCTGAGGCCACCAGGTCGGGTCCCTGAGGTCCCCGTCGTAACTCGAGAACACCTGCCGCAACTCGAGAAAATCCAGGAAGTTCTCCCTTCCAGGCGAGATGAGGCCTATTTCCGATGAGGCGTCTGGAGACTAATGACACCTAACCTCTGGAACTTCGAAAGGGTCTTTCACACCCTTGCTGCAACTCAAGAAGTTCACCGCCATACCCGTCTCCACTCGAGAGGAAGCACGATGGTCCCGCCCACATCCAGAGGAGCCCCGTTTCCCCCTCGTAGATCAAGATGAGGGATCCTTTCCCTGCTTTCAACGGGAAAGAATTCCCGGCGTTCCCGTCGCATCTCAAGAGGAGGCACTCTCAACAGGAAAGGCGGGAGGAACTCCATGGTCGTACCACCATTCCAAGAGTCCCCCAGATGTCTCAGTCCATTCCAGAGGAACCTCTTTGCCCTGCACTGGCTCATCTTTCACGCCGAGGATCGACTCACACCACGGTGGCACGTGGGACAGCCCTGTGGGAAAGCCTCGAGGGAAAACCACAGATCCTTTGATCCACGCGACGGGAAGCGTGACATTGCTGCTACAGCCTGGAAGGAAAGCGCACGTGCATGCCCCCACTCGAGACGAGGCCTGACTCCCCTGGGGAGACTCCAGAAGTACCCAAAGATCCATGTCAGCCCCTGAGAGGAATCCTCGGTTCCGGCCCTGACTCCACACAAGGTTTTTGGCCCTGGTATCGACGGGAGAGGAATCCCGAGAGGCCCCCTAGCAACTCGCATGGGGACTGGCCTCTCCTGAGGCCACCAGGGCGGGTCCCTGAGGTCCCCGTCGTAACTCGAGAACACCTGCCGCAACTCGAGAAAATCCAGGAAGTTCTCCTTTCCAGGCGAGATGAGGCCTATTTCCGATGAGGCGTCTGGAGATTAATGACACCTAACCTCTGGAACTTCGAAAGGGTCTTTCACACCCTTGCTGAAACTCAAGAAATTCACCGTCATACCCGTCTCCACTCGAGAGGAAGCACGATGGTCCCGCCCACATCCAGAGGAGCCCCGTTTCCCCCTCGTAGCTCGAGATGAGGGATCCTTTCCCTGCTTTCAACGGGAAAGAATTCCCGGTGTTCACGTCGCATCTCAAGAGGAGGAACTCTTAACAGGAAAGGCGAGAGGAACTCCATGGTCGTACCACCATTCCAAGAGTCCCCCAGATGTCTCAGTCCATTCCAGAGGAACCTCTTTGCCCTGCACTGGCTCATCTTTCACGCCGAGGATCGACTCACACCATGGTGGCACGTGGGACAGCCCTGTGGGAAAGCCTCGAGGGAATGCCTCGAGGGAAAATCACAGATCCTTTGATCCACGTGACGGGAAGCGTGACATTGCTGCTACAGCCTGGAAGGAAAGCGCACGTGCATGCCCCCACTCGAGACGAGGCCTGACTCCCCTGGGGAGACTCCACAAGTACCCAAAGATTC
Source organism: Capricornis sumatraensis (assembly GCF_032405125.1). Taxonomy (NCBI): domain Eukaryota; kingdom Metazoa; phylum Chordata; class Mammalia; order Artiodactyla; family Bovidae; genus Capricornis; species Capricornis sumatraensis. The sequence goes on along the minus strand of NW_027184615.1, from coordinate 1,272,877 downwards.
ATGTCAGCCCCTGAGAGGAATCCTCGGTTCCGGCCCTGACTCCACACAAGGTTTTTGGCCCCGGTATCGAAGGGAGAGGAATCCCGAGAGGCCCCCTAGCAACTCGCATGGAGACTGGCCTCTCCTGAGGCCACCAGGGCGGGTCCCTGAGGTCCCCATCGTAATTCGAGAACACCGGCTGCAACTCGAGAAAATCCAGGAAGTTCTCCCTTCCAGGCGAGATGAGGCGTATTTCCGATGAGGCGTCTGGAGACTAATGACACCTAACCTCTGGAACTTCGAAAGGGTCTTTCACACCCTTGCTGCGACTCAAGAAGTTCACCGCCATACCCGTCTCCACTGGAGAGGAAGCACGATGGTCCCGCCCACATCCAGAGGAGCCCCGTTTCCCCCTCGTAGCTCGAGATGAGCGATCCTTTCCCTGCTTTCAACGGGAACGAATTCCCGGCGTTCCCGTCCCATATCAAAAGGAGGCACTCTCAACAGGAAAGGCGAGAGGAACTCCATTGTCGTACCACCATTCCATGAGTCCCCCAGATGTCTCAGTCCATTCCAGAGGAACCTCTTTGCCCTGCACTGGCTCATCTTTCACGCCGAGGATCGACTCACACCACGGTGGCACGTGGGACAGCCCTGTGGGAAAGCCTCGAGGGAAAGCCTCGAGGGAAAACCGCAGATCCTTTGATCCACGCGACGGGAAGCGTGACATTGCTGCTACAGCCTGGAAGGAAAGCGCACGTGCATGCCCCCACTCGAGACGAGGCCTGACTCCCCTGGGGAGACTCCAGAAGTACCCAAAGATCCATGTCAGCCCCTGAGAGGAATCCTCGGTTCCGGCCCTGACTCCACACAAGGTTTTTGGCCCCGGTATCGACGGGAGAGGAATCCCGAGAGGCCCCCTAGCAACTCGCATGGGGACTGGCCTCTCCTGAGGCCACCAGGGCGGGTCCCTGAGGTCCCCGTCGTAACTGGAGAACACCTGCCGCAACTCGAGAAAATCCAGGAAGTTCTCCCTTCCAGGCGAGATGAGGCCTATTTCCGATGAGGCGTCTGGAGACTAATGACACCTAAACTCTGGAACTTCGAAAGGGTCTTTCACACCCTTGCTGCAACTCAAGAAGTTCACCGCCATACCCGTCTCCACTCGAGAGGAAGCACGATGGTCCCGCCCACATCCAGAGGAGCCCCGTTTCCCCCTCGTAGCTCGAGATGAGGGATCCTTTCCCTGCTTTCAACGGGAAAGAATTCCCGGCGTTCCCGTCGCCTCTCAAGAGGAGGCACTCTCAACAGGAAAGGCGAGAGGAACTCCATGGTCGTACCACCATTCTAAGAGTCCCCCAGAAGTCTCAGTCCATTCCAGAGGAATCTCTTTGCCCTGCACTGGCTCATCTTTCACGCCGAGGATCGACTCACACCACGGTGGCACGTGGGACAGCCCTGTGGGAAAGCCTCGAGGGAAAGCCTCGAGGGAAAACCACAGATCCTTTGATCCAGGCCACGGGAAGCGTGACATTACTGCTACAGCCTGGAAGGAAAGCACACGTGCATGCCCCCACTCGAGACGAGGCCTGACTCCCCTGTGGAGACTCCACAAGTACCCAAAGATCCATGTCAGCCCCTGAGAGGAATCCTCGGTTCCGGCCCTGACTCCACACAAGGTTTTTGGCCCCGGGATCGAAGGGAGAGGAATCCCGAGAGGCCCCCTAGCAACTCGCCTGGGGACTGGCCTCTCCTGAAGCCACCAGGGCGGGTCCCTGAGGTCCCCATCGTAACTCGAGAACACCGGCTGCAACTCGAGAAAATCCAGGAAATTCTCCCTTCCAGGCTAGATGAGGCCTATTTCCGATGAGGCGTCTGGAGACTAATGACACTTAACCTCTGGAACTTCGAAAGGGTCTTTCACACCCTTGCTGAAACTCAAGAAGTTCACCGCCATACCCGTCTCCACTCGCGAGGAAGCACGATGGTCCCTCCCAAATCCAGAGGAGCCCCGTTTCCCCCTCGTAGCTCGAGATGAGGGATCCTTTCCCTGCTTTCAATGGGAAAGAATTCCCGGCGTTCCCGTCGCATCTCAAGAGGAGGCACTCTCAACAGGAAAGGCGAGAGGAACTCCATGGTCGTACCACCATTCCAAGAGTCCCCCAGATGTCTCAGTCCATTCCAGAGGAACCTCTTTGCCCTGCACTGGCTCATCTTTCACGCCGAGGATCGACTCACACCACGGTGGCACGTGGGACAGCCCTGTGGGAAAGCCTCGAGGGAAAGCCTCGAGGGAAAACCACAGATCCTTTGATCCACGCGACGGGAAGCGTGACATTGCTGCTACAGCCTGGAAGGAAAGCGCACGTGCATGCCCCCACTCGAGACGAGGCCTGACTCCCCTGGGGAGACTCCAGAAGTACCCAAAGATCCATGTCAGCCCCTGAGAGGAATCCTCGGTTCCGGCCCTGACTACACACAAGGTTTTTGGCCCCGGAATTGACGGGAGAGGAACCCCAAGAGGTCCCCTAGCACCTCGCATGGGGACTGGCCTCTCCTGAGGCCACCAGGGCGGGTCCCTGAGGTCACCTTCGTAACTCGAGAACACCTGCCGCAACTCGAGAAAATCCAGGAAGTTCTCCCTTCCAGGCGAGATGAGGCCTATTTCCGATCAGGCGTCTGGAGACTAATGACACCTAACCTCTGGAACTTCGAAAGGGTCTTTCACACCCTTGCTGCAACTCAAGAAGTTCACCGCCATACCCGTCTCCACTCGAGAGGAAGCACGATGGTCTCGCCCACATCCAGAGGAGCCCCGTTTCCCCCTCGTAGCTCGAGATGAGGGATCCTTTCCCTGCTTTCAACGGGAAAGAATTCCCGGTGTTCACGTCGCATCTCAAGAGGAGGAACTCTCAACAGGAAAGGCGAGAGGAACTCCATGGTCGTACCACCATTCCAAGAGTCCCCCAGATGTCTCAGTCCATTCCAGAGGAACCTCTTTGCCCTGCACTGGCTCATCTTTCACGCCGAGGATCGACTCACACCATGGTGGCACGTGGGACAGCCCTGTGGGAAAGCCTCGAGGGAATGCCTCGAGGGAAAATCACAGATCCTTTGATCCACGTGACGGGAAGCGTGACATTGCTGCTACAGCCTGGAAGGAAAGCGCACGTGCATGCCCCCACTCGAGACGAGGCCTGACTCCCCTGGGGAGACTCCACAAGTACCCAAAGATTCATGTCAGCCCCTGAGAGGAATCCTCGGTTCCGGCCCTGACTCCACACAAGGTTTTTGGCCCCGGTATCGAAGGGAGAGGAATCCCGAGAGGCCCCCTAGCAACTCGCATGGGGACTGGCCTCTCCTGAGGCCACCAGGGCGGGTCCCTGAGGTCCCCATCGTAATTCGAGAACACCGGCTGCAACTCGAGAAAATCCAGGAAGTTCTCCCTTCCAGGCGAGATGAGGCGTATTTCCGATGAGGCGTCTGGAGACTAATGACACCTAACCTCTGGAACTTCGAAAGGGTCTTTCACACCCTTGCTGCGACTCAAGAAGTTCACCGCCATACCCGTCTCCACTGGAGAGGAAGCACGATGGTCCCGCCCACATCCAGAGGAGCCCCGTTTCCCCCTCGTAGCTCGAGATGAGCGATCCTTTCCCTGCTTTCAACGGGAACGAATTCCCGGCGTTCCCGTCCCATATCAAAAGGAGGCACTCTCAACAGGAAAGGCGAGAGGAACTCCATTGTCGTACCACCATTCCATGAGTCCCCCAGATGTCTCAGTCCATTCCAGAGGAACCTCTTTGCCCTGCACTGGCTCATCTTTCACGCCGAGGATCGACTCACACCACGGTGGCACGTGGGACAGCCCTGTGGGAAAGCCTCGAGGGAAAGCCTCGAGGGAAAACCGCAGATCCTTTGATCCACGCGACGGGAAGCGTGACATTGCTGCTACAGCCTGGAAGGAAAGCGCACGTGCATGCCCCCACTCGAGACGAGGCCTGACTCCCCTGGGGAGACTCCAGAAGTACCCAAAGATCCATGTCAGCCCCTGAGAGGAATCCTCGGTTCCGGCCCTGACTCCACACAAGGTTTTTGGCCCCGGTATCGACGGGAGAGGAATCCCGAGAGGCCCCCTAGCAACTCGCATGGGGACTGGCCTCACCTGAGGCCACCAGGGCGGGTCCCTGAGGTCCCCGTCGTAACTGGAGAACACCTGCCGCAACTCGAGAAAATCCAGGAAGTTCTCCCTTCCAGGCGAGATGAGGCCTATTTCCGATGAGGCGTCTGGAGACTAATGACACCTAAACTCTGGAACTTCGAAAGGGTCTTTCACACCCTTGCTGCAACTCAAGAAGTTCACCGCCATACCCGTCTCCACTCGAGAGGAAGCACGATGGTCCCGCCCACATCCAGAGGAGCCCCGTTTCCCCCTCGTAGCTCGAGATGAGGGATCCTTTCCCTGCTTTCAACGGGAAAGAATTCCCGGCGTTCCCGTCGCCTCTCAAGAGGAGGCACTCTCAACAGGAAAGGCGAGAGGAACTCCATGGTCGTACCACCATTCTAAGAGTCCCCCAGAAGTCTCAGTCCATTCCAGAGGAACCTCTTTGCCCTGCACTGGCTCATCTTTCACGCCGAGGATCGACTCACACCACGGTGGCACGTGGGACAGCCCTGTGGGAAAGCCTCGAGGGAAAGCCTCGAGGGAAAACCACAGATCCTTTGATCCAGGCCACGGGAAGCGTGACATTACTGCTACAGCCTGGAAGGAAAGCACACGTGCATGCCCCCACTCGAGACGAGGCCTGACTCCCCTGTGGAGACTCCACAAGTACCCAAAGATCCATGTCAGCCCCTGAGAGGAATCCTCGGTTCCGGCCCTGACTCCACACAAGGTTTTTGGCCCCGTGATCGAAGGGAGAGGAATCCCGAGAGGCCCCCTAGCAACTCGCCTGGGGACTGGCCTCTCCTGAAGCCACCAGGGCGGGTCCCTGAGGTCCCCATCGTAACTCGAGAACACCGGCTGCAACTCGAGAAAATCCAGGAAATTCTCCCTTCCAGGCTAGATGAGGCCTATTTCCGATGAGGCGTCTGGAGACTAATGACACTTAACCTCTGGAACTTCGAAAGGGTCTTTCACACCCTTGCTGAAACTCAAGAAGTTCACCGCCATACCCGTCTCCACTCGCGAGGAAGCACGATGGTCCCTCCCAAATCCAGAGGAGCCCCGTTTCCCCCTCGTAGCTCGAGATGAGGGATCCTTTCCCTGCTTTCAATGGGAAAGAATTCCCGGCGTTCCCGTCGCATCTCAAGAGGAGGCACTCTCAACAGGAAAGGCGAGAGGAACTCCATGGTCGTACCACCATTCCAAGAGTCCCCCAGATGTCTCAGTCCATTCCAGAGGAACCTCTTTGCCCTGCACTGGCTCATCTTTCACGCCGAGGATCGACTCACACCACGGTGGCACGTGGGACAGCCCTGTGGGAAAGCCTCGAGGGAAAGCCTCGAGGGAAAACCACAGATCCTTTGATCCACGCGACGGGAAGCGTGACATTGCTGCTACAGCCTGGAAGGAAAGCGCACGTGCATGCCCCCACTCGAGACGAGGCCTGACTCCCCTGGGGAGACTCCAGAAGTACCCAAAGATCCATGTCAGCCCCTGAGAGGAATCCTCGGTTCCGGCCCTGACTACACACAAGGTTTTTGGCCCCGGAATTGACGGGAGAGGAACCCCAAGAGGTCCCCTAGCACCTCGCATGGGGACTGGCCTCTCCTGAGGCCACCAGGGCGGGTCCCTGAGGTCACCTTCGTAACTCGAGAACACCTGCCGCAACTCGAGAAAATCCAGGAAGTTCTCCCTTCCAGGCGAGATGAGGCCTATTTCCGATCAGGCGTCTGGAGACTAATGACACCTAACCTCTGGAACTTCGAAAGGGTCTTTCACACCCTTGCTGCAACTCAAGAAGTTCACCGCCATACCCGTCTCCACTCGAGAGGAAGCACGATGGTCTCGCCCACATCCAGAGGAGCCCCGTTTCCCCCTCGTAGATCAAGATGAGGGATCCTTTCCCTGCTTTCAACGGGAAAGAATTCCCGGCGTTCCCGTCGCATCTCAAGAGGAGGCACTCTCAACAGGAAAGGAGAGAGGAACTCCATGGTCGTACCACCATTCTAAGAGTCCCCCAGATGTCTCAGTCCATTCCAGAGGAACCTCTTTGCCCTGCACTGGCTCATCTTTCACGCCGAGGATCGACTCACACCACAGTGGCACGTGCGACAGCCCTGTGGGAAAGCCTCGAGGGAAAACCACAGATCCTTTGATGCACGCGACGGGAATCGTGACATTGCTGCTACAGCCTGGAAGGAAAGCGCACGTGCATGCCCCCACTCGAGACGAGGCCTGACTCCCCTGGGGAGACTCCAGAAGTACCCAAAGATCCATGTCAGCCCCTGAGAGGAATCCTCGGTTCCGGCCCTGACTCCACACAAGGTTTTTGGCCCCGGTATCGACGGGAGAGGAATCCCGAGAGGCCCCCTAGCAACTCGCATGGGGACTGGCCTCTCCTGAGGCCACCAGGGCGGGTCCCTGAGGTCCCCGTCGTAATTCGAGAACACCTGCCGCAACTCGAGAAAATCCAGGAAGTTCTCCCTTCCAGGCGAGATGAGGCCTATTTCCGATGAGGCGTCTGGAGACTAATGACACCTAAACTCTGGAACTTCGAAAGGGTCTTTCACACCCTTGCTGCAACTCAAGAAGTTCACCGCCATACCCGTCTCCACTCGAGAGGAAGCACGATGGTCCCGCCCACATCCAGAGGAGCCCCGTTTCCCCCTCGTAGCTCGAGATGAGGGATCTTTTCCATGCTTTCAACGGGAAAGAATTCCCGGCGTTCCCGTCGCATCTCAAGAGGAGGCACTCTTAACAGGAAAGGCGAGAGGAACTCCATGGTCGTACCACCATTCCAAGAGTCCCCCAGATGTCTCAGTCCATTCCAGAGGAACCTCTTTGCCCTGCACTGGCTCATCTTTCACGCCGAGGATCGACTCACACCACGGTGGCACGTGGGACAGCCCTGTGGGAAAGCCTCGAGGGAAAGCCTCGAGGGAAAACCACAGATCCTTTGATCCACGCGACGGGAAGCGTGACATTGCTGCTACAGCCTGGAAGGAAAGCGCACGTGCATGCCCCCACTCGAGACGAGGCCTGACTCCCCTGGGGAGACTCCAGAAGTACCCAAAGATCCATGTCAGCCCCTGAGAGGAATCCTCGGTTCCGGCCCTGACTCCACACAAGGATTTTGGCCCCGGTATCGACGAGAGAGGAAACCCGAGAGGCCCCCTAGCAACTCGCATGTGGACTGGCCTCTCCTGAAGCCACCAAGGCGGGTCCCTGAGGTCCCCGTCGTAATTCGAGAACACCTGCCGCAACTCGAGAAAATCCAGGAAGTTCTCCCTTCCAGGCGAGATGAGGCATATTTCCGATGAGGCGTGTGGAGACTAATGACACCTAACCTCTGGAACTTCGAAAGGGTCTTTCACACCTTTGCTGCGACTCAAGAAGTTCACCGCCATACCCGTCTCCACTCGAGAGGAAGCACGATGGTCCCGCCCACATCCAGAGGATCCCCGTTTCCCCCTCGTAGCTCGAGATGAGGGATCCTTTCCCTGCTTTCAACGGGAAAGAATTCCCGGCGTTCCCGTCGCATCTCAAGAGGAGGCACTCTCAACAGGAAAGGCGAGAGGAACTCCATGGTCCTACCACCATTCCAAGAGTCCCCCAGATGTCTCAGTCCATTCCAGAGGAACCTCTTTGCCCTGCACTGGCTCATCTTTCACGCCGAGGATCGACTCACACCACGGTGGCACGTGGGACAGCCCTGTGGGAAAGCCTCGAGGGAAAGCCTCGAGGGAAAACCACAGATCCTTTGATCCACGCGACGGGATGCGTGACATTGCTGCTACAGCCTGGAAGGAAAGCGCACGTGCATGCCCCCACTCGAGACGAGGCCTGACTCCCCTGGGGAGACTCCAGAAGTACCCAAAGATCCATGTCAGCCCCTGAGAGGAATCCTCGGTTCCTGCCCTGACTCCACACAAGGTTTTTGGCCCCGGTATCGACGGGAGAGGAATCCCGAGAGGCCCCTTAGCAACTCTCATGGGGACTGGCCTCTCCTGAGGCCACCAGGGCGGTTCCCTGAGGTCCCCGTCGTAACTCGAGAACACCTCCCGCAACTCGAGAAAATCCAGGAAGTTCTCCCTTCCAGGCGAGATGAGGCCTATTTCCGATGAGGCCTCTGGAGTCTAATGACACCAAACCTCTGGAACTTCGGAAGCGTCTTTCACACCATTGCTGCAACTCAAGAAGTTCACCGCCATACCCGTCTCCACTCGAGAGGAAACACGATGGTCCCGCCCACATCCAGAGGAGCCCCGTTTCCCCATCGTAGCACGAGATGAGGGATCCTTTCCCTGCTTTCAACGGGAAAGAATTCCCGGCGTTTCCGTCGCATCTCAAGAGGAGGCACTCTCAACAGGAAAGGCGAGAGGAACTCCATGGTCGTACCACCATTCCAAGAGTCCCCCAGATGTCTCAGTCCATTCCAGAGGAACCTCTTTGCCCTGCACTGGCTCATCTTTCACGCCGAGGATCGATTCACACCACGGTGGCACGTGCGACAGCCCTGTGGGAAAGCCTCGAGGGAAAGCCTCGAGGGTAAACCACAGATCCTTTGATCCAGGCCACGGGAAGCGTGACATTGCTGCTACAGCCTGGAAGGAAAGCGCACGTGCATGCCCCCACTCGAGACGAGGCCTGACTCCCCTGTGGAGACTCCAGAAGTACCCAAAGATCCATGTCAGCCCCTGAGAGGAATCCTCGGTTCCAGCCCTGACTCCACACAAGGTTTTTGGCTCCGGTATCGACGGGAGAGGAATCCCGAGAGGCCCCCTAGCAACTCGCATGGGGACTGGGTCTCCTGAGGCCACCAGGGCGGGTCCCTGAGGTCCCCGTCGTAACTCGAGAACACTTGCCGCAACTCGAGAAAATCCAGGAAGTTCTCCCTTCCAGGCGAGATGAGGCCTATTTCCGATGAGGCGTCTGGAGACTAATGACACCTAAACTCTGGAACTTCGAAAGGGTCTTTCACACCCTTGCTGCAACTCAAGAAGTTCACCGCCATACCCGTCTCCACTCGAGAGGAAGCACGATGGTCCCGCCCACATCCAGAGGAGCCCCGTTTCCCCCTCGTAGCTCGAGATGAGGGATCTTTTCCCTGCTTTCAACGGGAAAGAATTCCCGGCGTTCCCGTCGCATCTCAAGAGGAGGCACTCTCAACAGGAAAGGCGAGAGGAACTCCATGGTCGTACCACCATTCCAAGAGTCCCCCAGATGTCTCAGTCCATTCCAGAGGAACCTCTTTGCCCTGCACTGGCTCATCTTTCACGCCGAGGATCGACTCACACCACGGTGGCACGTGGGACAGCCCTGTGGGAAAGCCTCGAGGAAAGCCTCGAGGGAAAACCACAGATCCTTTGATCCACGCCACGGGAAGCGTGACATTGCTGCTACAGCCTGGAAGGAAATCGCACGTGCATGCCCCCACTCGAGACGAGGCCTGACTCCCCTGGGGAGACTCCAGAAGTACCCAAAGATCCATGTCAGCCCCTGAGAGGAATCCTCGGTTCCGGCCCTGACTCCACACAAGGTTTTTGGCCCCGGTATCGACGGGAGAGGAATCCCGAGAGGCCCCCTAGCAACTCGCATGGGGACTGGCCTCTCCTGAGGCCACCAGGGCGGGTCCCTGAGGTCCCCGTCGTAACTCGAGAACACCTGCCGCAACTCGAGAAAATCCAGGAAGTTCTCCCTTCCAGGCGAGATGAGGCCTATTTCCGATGAGGGGTCTGGAGACTAATGACACCTAACCTCTGGAACTTCGAAAAGGTCTTTCACACCCTTGCTGCAAATCAAGAAGTTCACAGCCATACCCGTCTCCACTCGAGGGGAAGCACGATGGTCCCGCCCACATCCAGAGGAGCCCCGTTTCCCCCTCGTAGCTCGAGATGATGGATCCTTTCCCTGCTTTCAACGGGAAAGAATTCCCGGCGTTCCCGTCCCATCTCAAGAGGAGGCACTCTCAACAGGAAAGGCGAGAGGAACTCCATGGTCGTACCACCATTGCAAGAGTCCCCCAGATGTCTCAGTCCATTCCAGCGGAACCTCTGTGCCCTGCACTGGCTCATCTTTCACGCCAGGATCGACTCACACCACGGTGGCACGTGGGACATCCCTGTGGGAAAGCCTCGAGGGAAAGCCTCGAGGGAAAACCACAGATCCTTTGATCCACGCGAAGGGAAGCGTGACATTGCTGCTACAGCCTGGAAGGAAAGCGCACGTGCATGCCCCCACTCGAGACGAGGCCTGACTCCCCTGTGGAGACTCCAGAAGTACCCAAAGATCCATGTCAGCCCCTGAGAGGAATCCTCGGTTCCGGCCCTGACTCCACACAAGGTTTTTGGCCCCGGTATCGACGGGAGAGGAATCCCGAGAGGCCCCCTAGCAACTCGCATGGGGACTGGCCTGTCCTGAGGCCACCAGGGCGGGTCCCTGAGGTCCCCGTCGTAACTCCAGAACAGCTGCCGCCACTCGAGAAAATCCAGGAAGTTCTCCCTTCCAGGCGAGATGAGGCCTATTTCCGATGAGGCGTCTGGAGACTAATGACACCTAACCTCTGGAACTTCGAAAGGGTCTTTCACACCCTTGCTGCAACTCAAGAAGTTCACCGCCATAACCGTCTCCACTCGAGAGGAAGCACGATGGTCCCGCCCACATCCAGAGGAGCCCCGTTTCCCCCTCGTAGCTCGAGATGAGGGATCCTTTCCCTGCTTTCAACGGGAAAGAATTCCCGGCGTTCCCGTCGCATCTCAAGAGGAGGCACTCTCAACAGGAAAGGCGAGAGGAACTCCATGGTCGTACCACCATTCCAAGAGTCCCCCAGATGTCTCAGTCCATTCCAGAGGAACCTCTTTGCCCTGCACTGGCTCATCTTTCACGCCTAGGATCGACTCACACCACGGTGGCACGTGGGACAGCCCTGTGGGAAAGCCTCGAGGGAAAGCCTCGAGGGAAAACCACAGATCCTTTGATCCACGCGAAGGGAAGCGTGACATTGCTGCTACAGCCTGGAAGGAAAGCGCACGTGCATGCCCCCACTCGAGACGAGGCCTGATTCCCCTGGGGAGACTCCAGAAGTACCCAAAGATCCATGTCAGCCCCTGAGAGGAATCCTCGGTTCCGGACCTGACTCCACACAAGGTTTTTGGCCCCGGTATCGACGGGAGAGGAATCCCGAGAGGCCCCCTAGCAACTCGCATGGGGACTGACCTCTCCTGAGGCCACCAGTGCGGGTCCCTGAGGGCCCCGTCGTAACTCCAGAACAGCTGCCGCAACTCGAGAAAATCCAGGAAGTTCTCCCTTCCAGGCGAGATGAGGCCTATTTCCGATGAGGCGTCTGGAGACTAATGACACCTAACCTCTGGAACTTCTAAAGGGTCTTTCACACCCTTGCTGCAACTCAAGAAGTTCACCGCCATACCCGTCTCCACTCGAGAGGAAGCACGATGGTCCCGCCCACATCCAGAGGAGACCCGTTTCCCCCTCGTAGCTCGAGATGAGGGATCCTTTCCCTGCTTAAAACGGGGAAGAATTCCCGGCGTTCCCGTCGCATCTCAAGAGGAGGCACTCTCAACAGGAAAGGCGAGAGGAACTCCATGGTCGTACCACCATTCCAAGAGTCCCCCAGATGTCTCAGTCCATTCCAGAGGAACCTCTTTGCCCTGCACTGGCTCATCTTTCACGCCGAGGATCGACTCACACCATGGTGGCACGTGGGACAGCCCTGTGGGAAAGCCTCGAGGGAAAACCACAGATCCTTTGATCCACGCGACGGGAAGCGTGACATTGCTGCTACAGCCTGGAAGGAAATCGCACGTGCATGCCCCCACTCGAGACGAGGCCTGACTCCCCTGGGGAGACTCCAGAAGTACCCAAAGATCCATGTCAGCCCCTGAGAGGAATCCTCGGTTCCGGCCCTGACTCCACACAAGGTTTTTGGCCCCGGTATCGACGGGAGAGGAATCCCGAGAGGCCCCCTAGCAACTCGCATGGGGACTGGCCTCTCCTGAGGCCACCAGGGCGGGTCCCTGAGGTCCCCGTCGTAACTCGAGAACACCTGCCGCAACTCGAGAAAATCCAGGAAGTTCTCCCTTCCAGGCGAGATGAGGCCTATTTCCGATGAGGCGTCTGGAGACTAATGACACCTAACCTCTGGAAATTCGAAAGGGTCTTTCACACACTTGCTGCAACTCAAGAAGTTCACCGCCATACCCGTCTCCACTCGAGAGGAAGCACGATGGTCCCGCCCACATCCAGAGGAGCCCCGTTTCCCCCTCGTAGCTCGAGATGAGGGATCCTTTCCCTGCTTTCAACGGGAAAGAATTCCCGGCGTTCCCGTCGCATCTCAAGAGGAGGCACTCTCAACAGGAAAGGCGAGAGGAACTCCATGGTCGTACCACCATTCCAAGAGTCCCCCAGATGTCTCAGTCCATTCCAGAGGAACCTCTTTGCCCTGCACTGGCTCATCTTTCACGCCAGGATCGACTCACACCACGGTGGCACGTGGGACAGCCCTGTGGGAAAGCCTCGAGGGAAAGCCTCGAGGGAAAACCACAGATCCTTTGATCCACGCGAAGGGAAGCGTGACATTGCTGCTACAGCCTGGAAGGAAAGCGCACGTGCATGCCCCCACTCGAGACGAGGCCTGACTCCCCTGTGGAGACTCCAGAAGTACCCAAAGATCCATGTCAGCCCCTGAGAGGAATCCTCGGTTCCGGCCCTGACTCCACACAAGGTTTTTGGCCCCGGTATCGACGGGAGAGGAATCCCGAGAGGCCCCCTAGCAACTCGCATGGGGACTGGCCTCTCCTGAGGCCACCAGGGCGGGTCCCTGAGGTCCCCGTCGTAACTCCAGAACAGCTGCCGCAACTCGAGAAAATCCAGGAAGTTCTCCCTTCCAGGCGAGATGAGGCCTATTTCCGATGAGGCGTCTGGAGACTAATGACACCTAACCTCTGGAACTTCGAAAGGGTCTTTCACACCCTTGCTGCAACTCAAGAAGTTCACCGCCATACCCGTCTCCACTCGAGAGGAAGCACGATGGTCCCGCCCAAATCCAGAGGAGCCCCGTTTCCCCCTCGTAGCTCGAGATGAGGGATCCTTTCCCTGCTTTCAACGGGAAAGAATTCCCGGCGTTCCCGTCGCATCTCAAGAGGAGGCACTCTCAACAGGAAAGGCGAGAGGAACTCCATGGTCGTACCACCATTCCAAGAGTCCCCCAGATGTCTCAGTCCATTCCAGAGGAACCTCTTTGCCCTGCACTGGCTCATCTTTCACGCCAGCATCGACTCACACCACGGTGGCACGTGGGACAGCCCTGTGGGAAAGCCTCGAGGGAAAGCCTCGAGGGAAAACCACAGATCCTTTGATCCACACGAAGGGAAGCGTGACATTGCTGCTACAGCCTGGAAGGAAAGCGCACGTGCATGCCCCCACTCGAGACGAGGCCTGATTCCCCTGGGGAGACTCCAGAAGTACCCAAAGATCCATGTCAGCCCCTGAGAGGAATCCTCGGTTCCGGCCCTGACTCCACACAAGGTTTTTGGCCCCGGTATCGACGGGAGAGGAATCCCGAGAGGCCCCCTAGCAACTCGCATGGGGACTGGCCTCTCTTGAGGCCACCAGGGCGGGTCCCTGAGGTCCCCGTCGTAACTCGAGAACACCTGCCGCAACTCGAGAAAATCCAGGAAGTTCTCCCTTCCAGGCGAGATGAGGCCTATTTCCGATGAGGCGTCTGGAGACTAATGACACCTAACCTCTAGAACTTCGAAAAGGTCTTTCACACCCTTGCTGCAAATCAAGAAGTTCACCGCCATACCCGTCTCCACTCGAGGGGAAGCACGATGGTCCCGCCCACATCCAGAGGAGCCCCGTTTCCCCCTCGTAGCTCGAGATGAGGGATCCTTTCCCTGCTTTCAACGGGAAAGAATTCCCGGCGTTCCCGTCGCATCTCAAGAGGAGGCACTCTCAACAGGAAAGGCGAGAGGAACTCCATGGTCGTACCACCATTCCAAGAGTCCCCCAGATGTCTCAGTCCATTCCAGCGGAACCTCTGTGCCCTGCACTGGCTCATCTTTCACGCCAGGATCGACTCACACCACGGTGGCACGTGGGACAGCCCTGTGGGAAAGCCTCGAGGGAAAGCCTCGAGGGAAAACCACAGATCCTTTGATCCACGCGAAGGGAAGCGTGGCATTGCTGCTACAGCCTGGAAGGAAAGCGCACGTGCATGCCCCCACTCGAGACGAGGCCTGATTCCCCTGGGGAGACTCCAGAAGTACCCAAAGATCCATGTCAGCCCCTGAGAGGAATCCTCGGTTCCGGCCCTGACTCCACACAAGGTTTTTGGCCCCGGTATCGACGGGAGAGGAATCCCGAGAGGCCCCCTAGCAACTCGCATGGGGACTGACCTCTCCTGAGGCCACCAGTGCGGGTCCCTGAGTTCCCCGTCGTAACTCCAGAACAGCTGCCGCAACTCGAGAAAATCCAGGAAGTTCTCCCTTCCAGGCGAGATTAGGCCTATTTCCGATGAGGCGTCTGGAGACTAATGACACCTAACCTCTGGAACTTCTAAAGGGTCTTTCACACCCTTGCTGCAACTCAAGAAGTTCACCGCCATACCCGTCTCCACTCGAGAGGAAGCACGATGGTCCCGCCCACATCCAGAGGAGCCCCGTTTCCCCCTCGTAGCTAGAGATGAGGGATCCTTTCCCTGCTTAAAACGGGGAAGAATTCCCGGCGTTCCCGTCGCATCTCAAGAGGAGGCACTCTCAACAGGAAAGGCGAGAGGAACTCCATGGTCGTACCACCATTCCAAGAGTCCCCCAGATGTCTCACTCCATTCCAGAGGAACCTCTTTGCCCTGCACTGGCTCATCTTTCACGCCGAGGATCGACTCACACCACGGTGGCACGTGGGACAGCCCTGTGGGAAAGCCTCGAGGGAAAACCACAGATCCTTTGATCCACGCGACGGGAAGCGTGACATTGCTGCTACAGCCTGGAAGGAAATCGCACGTGCATGCCCCCACTCGAGACGAGGCCTGACTCCCCTGGGGAGACTCCAGAAGTACCCAAAGATCCATGTCAGCCCCTGAGAGGAATCCTCGGTTCCGGCCCTGACTCCACACAAGGTTTTTGGCCCCGGTATCGACGGGAGAGGAATCCCGAGAGGCCCCCTAGCAACTCGCATGGGGACTGGCCTCTCCTGAGGCCACCAGGGCGGGTCCCTGAGGTCCCCGTCGTAACTCGAGAACACCTGCCGCAACTCGAGAAAATCCAGGAAGTTCTCCCTTCCAGGCGAGATGAGGCCTATTTCCGATGAGGCGTCTGGAGACTAATGACACCTAACCTCTGGAACTTCGAAAGGGTCTTTCACACCCTTGCTGCAACTCAAGAAGTTCACCGCCATACCCGTCTCCACTCGAGAGGAAGCACGATGGTCCCGCCCACATCCAGAGGAGCCCCGTTTCCCCCTCGTAGCTCGAGATGAGGGATCCTTTCCCTGCTTTCAACGGGAAAGAATTCCCGGCGTTCCCGTCGCATCTCAAGAGGAGGCACTCTCAACAGGAAAGGCGAGAGGAACTCCATGGTCGTACCACCATTCCAAGAGTCCCCCAGATGTCTCAGTCCATTCCAGAGGAACCTCTTTGCCCTGCACTGGCTCATCTTTCACGCCAGGATCGACTCACACCACGGTGGCACGTGGGACAGCCCTGTGGGAAAGCCTCGAGGGAAAGCCTCGAGGGAAAACCACAGATCCTTTGATCCACGCGAAGGGAAGCGTGACATTGCTGCTACAGCCTGGAAGGAAAGCGCACGTGCATGCCCCCACTCGAGACGAGGCCTGACTCCCGTGGGGAGACTCCAGAAGTACCCAAAGATCCATGTCAGCCTCTGAGAGGAATCCTCGGTTCCGGCCCTGACACCACACAAGGTTTTTGTCCCCGGTATCGACGGGAGACGAATCCCGAAAGGACCCCTAGCAACTCGCATGGGGACTGGCCTCTCCTGAGGCCACCAGGGCGGGTCCCTGAGGTCCCCGTCGTAACTCGAGAACACCTGCCTCAACTCGAGAAAATCCAGGAAGTTCACCCTTCCAGGCGAGATGAGGCCTATTTCCGATGAGGCATCTGGAGACTAATGACACCAAACCTCTGGAACTTCGGAAGGGTCTTTCACACCCTTGCTGCAACTCAAGAAGTTCACCGCCATACCCGTCTCCACTCGAGAGGAAACACGATGGTCCCGCCCACATCCCGAGGAGCCCCGTTTCCCCATCGTAGCTCGAGATGTGGGATCCTTTCCCTGCTTTCAACGGGAAAGAATTCCCGGCGTTCCCGTCGCATCTCAAGAGGAGGCACTCTCAACAGGAAAGGCGAGAGGAACTCCATGGTCGTACCACCATTCCAAGAGTTCCCCAGATGTCTCAGTCCATTCCAGAGGAACCTCTTTGCCCTGCACTGGCTCATCTTTCACGCCGAGGATCGACTCACACCACGGTGGCACGTGGGGCAGCCCTGTGGGAAAGCCTCAAGGAAAGCCTCGAGGGAAAACCACAGATCCTTTGATCCACGCGACGGGAAGCGTGACATTTCTGCCACAGCCTGGAAGGAAAGCGCACGTGCATGCCCCCACTCGAGACGAGGCCTGACTCCCCTGGGGAGACTCCAGAAGTACCCAAAGATCCATGTCAGCCCCTGAGAGGAATCCTCGGTTCCGGCCCTGACTCCACACAAGGTTTTTGGCCCCGGTATCGACGGGAGAGGAATCCCGAGAGGCCCCCTAGCAACTCGCATGGGGACTGGCCTCTCCTGAGGCCACCAGGGCGGGTCCCTGAGGTCCCCGTCGTAACTCGAGAACACCTGCCGCAACTCGAGAAAATCCAGGAAGTTCTCCCTTCCAGGCGAGATGAGGCCTATTTCCGATGAGGCGTCTGGAGACTAATGACACCTAACCTCTGGAACTTCGAAAGGGTCTTTCACACCCTTGCTGCAACTCAAGAAGTTCACCGCCATACCCGTCTCCACTCGAGAGGAAGCACGATGGTCCCGCCCACATCCAGAGGAGCCCCGTTTCCCCCTCGTAGCTCGAGATGAGGGATCCTTTCCCTGCTTTCAACGGGAAAGAATTCCCGGCGTTCCCGTCGCATCTCAAGAGGAGGCACTCTCAACAGGAAAGGCGAGAGGAACTCCATGGTCGTACCACCATTCCAAGAGTCCCCCAGATGTCTCAGTCCATTCCAGAGGAACCTCTTTGCCCTGCACTGGCTCATCTTTCACGCCAGCATCGACTCACACCACGGTGGCACGTGGGACAGCCCTGTGGGAAAGCCTCGAGGGAAAACCACAGATCCTTTGATCCACGCGACGGGAAGCGTGACGTTGCTGCTACAGCCTGGAAGGAAATCACACGTGCATGCGCCCACTCGAGACGAGGCCTGACTCCCCTGGGGAGACTCCAGAAGTACCCAAAGATCCATGTCAGCCCCTGAGAGGATTCCTCGGTTCCGGCCCTGACTCCACACAAGGTTTTTGGCCCCGGTATCGACGGGAGAGGAATCCCGAGAGGCCCCCTAGCAACTCGCATGGGGACTGGCCTCTCCTGAGGCCACCAGGGCGGGTCCCTGAGGTCCCCGTCGTAACTCGAGAACACCTGCCGCAACTCGAGAAAATCCAGGAAGTTCTCCCTTCCAGGCGAGATGAGGCCTATTTCCGATGAGGCGTCTGGAGACTAATGACACCTAACCTCTGGAACTTCGAAAGGGTCTTTCACACCCTTGCTGCAACTCAAGAAGTTCACCGCCATACCCGTCTCGACTCGAGAGGAAGCACGATGGTCCGCCCACATCCAGAGGAGCCCCGTTTCCCCCTCGTAGCTCGAGATGAGGGATCCTTTCCCTGCTTTCAACGGGAAATAATTCCCGGCGTTCCGGTCGCATCTCAAGAGGAGGCACTCTCAACAGGAAAGGCGAGAGGAACTCCATGGTCGTACCACCATTCCAAGAGTCCCCCAGATGTCTCAGTCCATTCCAGAGGAACCTCTTTGCCCTGCACTGGCTCATCTTTCACGCCAGGATCGACTCACACCACGGTGGCACGTGGGACAGCCCTGTGGGAAAGCCTCGAGGGAAAGCCTCGAGGGAAAACCACAGATCCTTTGATCCACGCGAAGGGAAGCGTGACATTGCTGCTACAGGCTGGAAGGAAAGCGCACGTGCATGCCCCCACTCGAGACGAGGCCTGATTCCCCTGGGGAGACTCCAGAAGTACCCAAAGATCCATGTCAGCCCCTGAGAGGAATCCTCGGTTCCGGCCCTGACTCCACACAAGGTTTTTGGCCCCGGTATCGACGGGAGAGGAATCCCGAGAGGCCCCCTAGCAACACGCATGGGGACTGGCCTCTCCTGAGGCCACCAGGGCGGGTCCCAGAGGTCCCCGTCGTAACTCGAGAACACCTGCTGCAACTCGAGAAAATCCAGGAAGTTCTCCCTTCCAGGCAAGATGAGGCCTATTTCCGATGAGGCGTCTGGAGACTAATGACACCTAACCTCTGGAACT
This sequence comes from Capricornis sumatraensis, assembly GCF_032405125.1. Lineage (NCBI taxonomy): Eukaryota > Metazoa > Chordata > Mammalia > Artiodactyla > Bovidae > Capricornis > Capricornis sumatraensis. Next base: position 1,254,170 of record NW_027184615.1, on the reverse strand, counting down.
TCGAAAAGGTCTTTCACACCCTTGCTGCAAATCAAGAAGTTCACCGCCATACCCGTCTCCACTCGAGGGGAAGCACGATGGTCCCGCCCACATCCAGAGGAGCCCCGTTTCCCCCTCGTAGCTCGAGATGATGGATCCTTTCCCTGCTTTCAACGGGAAAGAATTCCCGGCGTTCCCGTCCCATCTCAAGAGGAGGCACTCTCAACAGGAAAGGCGAGAGGAACTCCATGGTCGTACCACCATTCCAAGAGTCCCCCAGATGTCTCAGTCCATTCCAGCGGAACCTCTGTGCCCTGCACTGGCTCATCTTTCACGCCAGGATCGACTCACACCACGGTGGCACGTGGGACAGCCCTGTGGGAAAGCCTCGAGGGAAAGCCTCGAGGGAAAACCACAGATCCTTTGATCCACGCGAAGGGAAGCGTGACATTGCTGCCACAGCCTGGAAGGAAAGCGCACGTGCATGCCCCCACTCGAGACGAGGCCTGACTCCCCTGGGGAGACTCCAGAAGTACCCAAAGATCCATGTCAGCCCCTGAGAGGAATCCTCGGTTCCGGCCCTGACTCCACACAAGGTTTTTGGCCCCGGTATCGACGGGAGAGGAATCCCGAGAGGCCCCCTAGCAACTCGCATGGGGACTGGCCTCTCCTGAGGCCACCAGGGCGGATCCCTGAGGTCCCCGTCGTAACTCGAGAACACCTGCCGCAACTCGAGAAAATCCAGGAAGTTCTCCCTTCCAGGCGAGATGAGGCCTATTTCCGATGAGGCGTCTGGAGACTAATGACACCTAACCTCTGGAACTTTGAAAAGGTCTTTCACACCCTTGCTGCAACTCAAGAAGTTCACCGCCATACCCGTCTCCACTCGAGAGGAAGCACGATGGTCCCGCCCACATCCAGAGGAGCCCCGTTTCCCCCTCGTAGCTCGAGATGAGGGATCCTTTCCCTGCTTTCAACGGGAAAGAATTCCCGGCGTTCCCGTCGCATCTCAAGAGGAGGCACTCTCAACAGGAAAGGCGAGAGGAACTCCATGGTCGTACCACCATTCCAAGAGTCCCCCAGATGTCTCAGTCCATTCCAGAGGAACCTCTTTGCCCTGCACTGGCTCATCTTTCACGCCAGCATCGACTCACACCACGGTGGCACGTGGGACAGCCCTGTGGGAAAGCCTCGAGGGAAAACCACAGATCCTTTGATCCACGCGACGGGAAGCGTGACGTTGCTGCTACAGCCTGGAAGGAAATCACACGTGCATGCCCCCACTCGAGACGAGGCCTGACTCCCCTGGGGAGACTCCAGGAGTACCCAAAGATCCATGTCAGCCCCTGAGAGGATTCCTCGGTTCCGGCCCTGACTCCACACAAGGTTTTTGGCCCCGGTATCGACGGGAGAGGAATCCCGAGAGGCCCCCTAGCAACTCGCATGGGGACTGGCCTCTCCTGAGGCCACCAGGGCGGGTCCCTGAGGTCCCCGTCGTAACTCGAGAACACCTGCCGCAACTCGAGAAAATCCAGGAAGTTCTCCCTTCCAGGCGAGATGAGGCCTATTTCCGATGAGGCGTCTGGAGACTAATGACACCTAACCTCTGGAACTTCGAAAGGGTCTTTCACACCCTTGCTGCAACTCAAGAAGTTCACCGCCATACCCGTCTCGACTCGAGAGGAAGCACGATGGTCCGCCCACATCCAGAGGAGCCCCGTTTCCCCCTCGTAGCTCGAGATGAGGGATCCTTTCCCTGCTTTCAACGGGAAATAATTCCCGGCGTTCCGGTCGCATCTCAAGAGGAGGCACTCTCAACAGGAAAGGCGAGAGGAACTCCATGGTCGTACCACCATTCCAAGAGTCCCCCAGATGTCTCAGTCCATTCCAGAGGAACCTCTTTGCCCTGCACTGGCTCATCTTTCACGCCAGGATCGACTCACACCACGGTGGCACGTGGGACAGCCCTGTGGGAAAGCCTCGAGGGAAAGCCTCGAGGGAAAACCACAGATCCTTTGATCCACGCGAAGGGAAGCGTGACATTGCTGCTACAGGCTGGAAGGAAAGCGCACGTGCATGCCCCCACTCGAGACGAGGCCTGATTCCCCTGGGGAGACTCCAGAAGTACCCAAAGATCCATGTCAGCCCCTGAGAGGAATCCTCGGTTCCGGCCCTGACTCCACACAAGGTTTTTGGCCCCGGTATCGACGGGAGAGGAATCCCGAGAGGCCCCCTAGCAACACGCATGGGGACTGGCCTCTCCTGAGGCCACCAGGGCGGGTCCCAGAGGTCCCCGTCGTAACTCGAGAACACCTGCTGCAACTCGAGAAAATCCAGGAAGTTCTCCCTTCCAGGCAAGATGAGGCCTATTTCCGATGAGGCGTCTGGAGACTAATGACACCTAACCTCTGGAACTTCGAAAAGGTCTTTCACACCCTTGCTGCAAATCAAGAAGTTCACCGCCATACCCGTCTCCACTCGAGGGGAAGCACGATGGTCCCGCCCACATCCAGAGGAGCCCCGTTTCCCCCTCGTAGCTCGAGATGATGGATCCTTTCCCTGCTTTCAACGGGAAAGAATTCCCGGCGTTCCCGTCCCATCTCAAGAGGAGGCACTCTCAACAGGAAAGGCGAGAGGAACTCCATGGTCGTACCACCATTCCAAGAGTCCCCCAGATGTCTCAGTCCATTCCAGCGGAACCTCTGTGCCCTGCACTGGCTCATCTTTCACGCCAGGATCGACTCACACCACGGTGGCACGTGGGACAGCCCTGTGGGAAAGCCTCGAGGGAAAGCCTCGAGGGAAAACCACAGATCCTTTGATCCACGCGAAGGGAAGCGTGACATTGCTGCTACAGCCTGGAAGGAAAGCGCACGTGCATGCCCCCACTCGAGACGAGGCCTGACTCCCCTGTGGAGACTCCAGAAGTACCCAAAGATCCATGTCAGCCCCTGAGAGGAATCCTCGGTTCCGGCCCTGACTCCACACAAGGTTTTTGGCCCCGGTATCGACGGGAGAGGAATCCCGAGAGGCCCCCTAGCAACTCGCATGGGGACTGGCCTCTCCTGAGGCCACCAGGGCGGGTCCCTGAGGTCCCCGTCGTAACTCCAGAACAGCTGCCGCAACTCGAGAAAAACCAGGAAGTTCTCCCTTCCAGGCGAGATGAGGCCTATTTCCGATGAGGCGTCTGGAGACTAATGACACCTAACCTCTGGAACTTCGAAAGGGTCTTTCACACCCTTGCTGCAACTCAAGAAGTTCACCGCCATACCCGTCTCCACTCGAGAGGAAGCACGATGGTCCCGCCCACATCCAGAGGAGCCCCGTTTCCCCCTCGTAGCTCGAGATGAGGGATCCTTTCCCTGCTTTCAACGGGAAAGAATTCCCGGCGTTCCCGTCGCATCTCAAGAGGAGGGACTCTCAACAGGAAAGGCGAGAGGAACTCCATGGTCGTACCACCATTCCAAGAGTCCCCCAGATGTCTCAGTCCATTCCAGAGGAACCTCTTTGCCCTGCACTGGCTCATCTTTCACGCCAGGATCGACTCACACCACGGTGGCACGTGGGACAGCCCTGTGGGAAAGCCTCGAGGGAAAGCCTCGAGGGAAAACCACAGATCCTTAGATCCTCGCGAAGGGAAGCGTGACATTGCTGCTACAGCCTGGAAGGAAAGCGCACGTGCATGCCCCCACTCGAGACGAGGCCTGACTCCCCTGGGGAGACTCCAGAAGTACCCAAAGATCCATGTCAGCCCCTGAGAGGAATCCTCGGTTCCGGTCCTGACTCCACACAAGGTTTTTGGCCCCGGTATCGACGGGAGAGGAATCCCGAGAGGCCCCCTAGCAACTCGCATGGGAACTGGCCTCTCCTGAGGCCACCAGGGCGGGTCCCTGAGGTCCCCGTCGTAACTCGAGAGCACCTGCCGCAAATCGAGAAAATCCAGGAAGTTCTCCCTTCCAGGCGAGATGAGGCCTATTTCCGATGAGGCCTCTGGAGTCTAATGACACCAAACCTCTGGAACTTCGGAAGGGTCTTTCACACCATTGCTGCAACTCAAGAAGTTCACCGCCATACCCGTCTCCACTCGAGAGGAAACACGATGGTCCCGCCCACATCCAGAGGAGCCCCGTTTCCCCATCGTAGCACGAGATGAGGGATCCTTTCCCTGCTTTCAACGGGAAAGAATTCCCGGCGTTTCCGTCGCATCTCAAGAGGAGGCACTCTCAACAGGAAAGGCGAGAGGAACTCCATGGTCGTACCACCATTCCAAGAGTCCCCCAGATGTCTCAGTCCATTCCAGAGGAACCTCTTTGCCCTGCACTGGCTCATCTTTCACGCCGAGGATCGATTCACACCACGGTGGCACGTGCGACAGCCCTGTGGGAAAGCCTCGAGGGAAAGCCTCGAGGGTAAACCACAGATCCTTTGATCCAGGCCACGGGAAGCGTGACATTGCTGCTACAGCCTGGAAGGAAAGCGCACGTGCATGCCCCCACTCGAGACGAGGCCTGACTCCCCTGGGGAGACTCCAGAAGTACCCAAAGATCCATGTCAGCCCCTGAGAGGAATCCTCGGTTCCGGCCCTGACTCCACACAAGGTTTTTGGCCCCGGTATCGACGGGAGAGGAATCCCGAGAGGCCCCCTAGCAACTCGCATGGGGACTGGCCTCTCCTGAGGCCACCAGGGCGGGTCCCTGAGGTCCCCGTCGTAACTCGAGAACACCTGCCGCAACTCGAGAAAATCCAGGAAGTTCTCCCTTCCAGGCGAGATGAGGCCTATTTCCGATGAGGCGTCTGGAGACTAATGACACCTAACCTCTGGAAATTCGAAAGGGTCTTTCACACACTTGCTGCAACTCAAGAAGTTCACCGCCATACCCGTCTCCACTCGAGAGGAAGCACGATGGTCCCGCCCACATCCAGAGGAGCCCCGTTTCCCCCTCGTAGCTCGAGATGAGGGATCCTTTCCCTGCTTTCAACGGGAAAGAATTCCCGGCGTTCCCGTCGCATCTCAAGAGGAGGCACTCTCAACAGGAAAGGCGAGAGGAACTCCATGGTCGTACCACCATTCCAAGAGTCCCCCAGATGTCTCAGTCCATTCCAGAGGAACCTCTTTGCCCTGCACTGGCTCATCTTTCACGCCGAGGATCGACTCACACCACGGTGGCACGTGGGACAGCCCTGTGGGAAAGCCTCGAGGGAAAGCCTCGAGGGAAAACCACAGATCCTTTGATCCACGCGAAGGGAAGCGTGACATTGCTGCTACAGCCTGGAAGGAAAGCGCACGTGCATGCCCCCACTCGAGACGAGGCCTGACTCCCCTGTGGAGACTCCAGAAGTACCCAAAGATCCATGTCAGCCCCTGAGAGGAATCCTCGGTTCCGGCCCTGACTCCACACAAGGTTTTTGGCCCCGGTATCGACGGGAGAGGAATCCCGAGAGGCCCCCTAGCAACTCGCATGGGGACTGGCCTCTCCTGAGGCCACCAGGGCGGGTCCCTGAGGTCCCCGTCGTAACTCCAGAACAGCTGCCGCAACTCGAGAAAATCCAGGAAGTTCTCCCTTCCAGGCGAGATGAGGCCTATTTCCGATGAGGCGTCTGGAGACTAATGACACCTAACCTCTGGAACTTCGAAAGGGTCTTTCACACCCTTGCTGCAACTCAAGAAGTTCACCGCCATACCCGTCTCCACTCGAGAGGAAGCACGATGGTCCCGCCCACATCCAGAGGAGCCCCGTTTCCCCCTCGTAGCTCGAGATGAGGGATCCTTTCCCTGCTTTCAACGGGAAAGAATTCCCGGCGTTCCCGTCGCATCTCAAGAGGAGGCACTCTCAACAGGAAAGGCGAGAGGAACTCCATGGTCGTACCACCATTCCAAGAGTCCCCCAGATGTCTCAGTCCATTCCAGAGGAACCTCTTTGCCCTGCACTGGCTCATCTTTCACGCCAGCATCGACTCACACCACGGTGGCACGTGGGACAGCCCTGTGGGAAAGCCTCGAGGGAAAGCCTCGAGGGAAAACCACAGATCCTTTGATCCACACGAAGGGAAGCGTGACATTGCTGCTACAGCCTGGAAGGAAAGCGCACGTGCATGCCCCCACTCGAGACGAGGCCTGATTCCCCTGGGGAGACTCCAGAAGTACCCAAAGATCCATGTCAGCCCCTGAGAGGAATCCTCGGTTCCGGCCCTGACTCCACACAAGGTTTTTGGCCCCGGTATCGACGGGAGAGGAATCCCGAGAGGCCCCCTAGCAACTCGCATGGGGACTGGCCTCTCTTGAGGCCACCAGGGCGGGTCCCTGAGGTCCCCGTCGTAACTCGAGAACACCTGCCGCAACTCGAGAAAATCCAGGAAGTTCTCCCTTCCAGGCGAGATGAGGCCTATTTCCGATGAGGCGTCTGGAGACTAATGACACCTAACCTCTAGAACTTCGAAAAGGTCTTTCACACCCTTGCTGCAAATCAAGAAGTTCACCGCCATACCCGTCTCCACTCGAGGGGAAGCACGATGGTCCCGCCCACATCCAGAGGAGCCCCGTTTCCCCCTCGTAGCTCGAGATGAGGGATCCTTTCCCTGCTTTCAACGGGAAAGAATTCCCGGCGTTCCCGTCGCATCTCAAGAGGAGGCACTCTCAACAGGAAAGGCGAGAGGAACTCCATGGTCGTACCACCATTCCAAGAGTCCCCCAGATGTCTCAGTCCATTCCAGCGGAACCTCTGTGCCCTGCACTGGCTCATCTTTCACGCCAGGATCGACTCACACCACGGTGGCACGTGGGACAGCCCTGTGGGAAAGCCTCGAGGGAAAGCCTCGAGGGAAAACCACAGATCCTTTGATCCACGCGAAGGGAAGCGTGGCATTGCTGCTACAGCCTGGAAGGAAAGCGCACGTGCATGCCCCCACTCGAGACGAGGCCTGATTCCCCTGGGGAGACTCCAGAAGTACCCAAAGATCCATGTCAGCCCCTGAGAGGAATCCTCGGTTCCGGCCCTGACTCCACACAAGGTTTTTGGCCCCGGTATCGACGGGAGAGGAATCCCGAGAGGCCCCCTAGCAACTCGCATGGGGACTGACCTCTCCTGAGGCCACCAGTGCGGGTCCCTGAGGTCCCCGTCGTAACTCCAGAACAGCTGCCGCAACTCGAGAAAATCCAGGAAGTTCTCCCTTCCAGGCGAGATTAGGCCTATTTCCGATGAGGCGTCTGGAGACTAATGACACCTAACCTCTGGAACTTCTAAAGGGTCTTTCACACCCTTGCTGCAACTCAAGAAGTTCACCGCCATACCCGTCTCCACTCGAGAGGAAGCACGATGGTCCCGCCCACATCCAGAGGAGCCCCGTTTCCCCCTCGTAGCTAGAGATGAGGGATCCTTTCCCTGCTTAAAACGGGGAAGAATTCCCGGCGTTCCCGTCGCATCTCAAGAGGAGGCACTCTCAACAGGAAAGGCGAGAGGAACTCCATGGTCGTACCACCATTCCAAGAGTCCCCCAGATGTCTCACTCCATTCCAGAGGAACCTCTTTGCCCTGCACTGGCTCATCTTTCACGCCGAGGATCGACTCACACCACGGTGGCACGTGGGACAGCCCTGTGGGAAAGCCTCGAGGGAAAACCACAGATCCTTTGATCCACGCGACGGGAAGCGTGACATTGCTGCTACAGCCTGGAAGGAAATCGCACGTGCATGCCCCCACTCGAGACGAGGCCTGACTCCCCTGGGGAGACTCCAGAAGTACCCAAAGATCCATGTCAGCCCCTGAGAGGAATCCTCGGTTCCGGCCCTGACTCCACACAAGGTTTTTGGCCCCGGTATCGACGGGAGAGGAATCCCGAGAGGCCCCCTAGCAACTCGCATGGGGACTGGCCTCTCCTGAGGCCACCAGGGCGGGTCCCTGAGGTCCCCGTCGTAACTCGAGAACACCTGCCGCAACTCGAGAAAATCCAGGAAGTTCTCCCTTCCAGGCGAGATGAGGCCTATTTCCGATGAGGCGTCTGGAGACTAATGACACCTAACCTCTGGAACTTCGAAAGGGTCTTTCACACCCTTGCTGCAACTCAAGAAGTTCACCGCCATACCCGTCTCCACTCGAGAGGAAGCACGATGGTCCCGCCCACATCCAGAGGAGCCCCGTTTCCCCCTCGTATCTCGAGATGAGGGATCCTTTCCCTGCTTTCAACGGGAAAGAATTCCCGGCGTTCCCGTCGCATCTCAAGAGGAGGCACTCTCAACAGGAAAGGCGAGAGGAACTCCATGGTCGTACCACCATTCCAAGAGTCCCCCAGATGTCTCAGTCCATTCCAGAGGAACCTCTTTGCCCTGCACTGGCTCATCTTTCACGCCAGGATCGACTCACACCACGGTGACACGTGGGACAGCCCTGTGGGAAAGCCTCGAGGGAAAGCCTCGAGGGAAAACCACAGATCCTTTGATCCACGCGAAGGGAAGCGTGACATTGCTGCTACAGCCTGGAAGGAAAGCGCACGTGCATGCCCCCACTCGAGACGAGGCCTGACTCCCGTGGGGAGACTCCAGAAGTACCCAAAGATCCATGTCAGCCTCTGAGAGGAATCCTCGGTTCCGGCCCTGACACCACACAAGGTTTTTGTCCCCGGTATCGACGGGAGACGAATCCCGAAAGGACCCCTAGCAACTCGCATGGGGACTGGCCTCTCCTGAGGCCACCAGGGCGGGTCCCTGAGGTCCCCGTCGTAACTCGAGAACACCTGCCTCAACTCGAGAAAATCCAGGAAGTTCACCCTTCCAGGCGAGATGAGGCCTATTTCCGATGAGGCATCTGGAGACTAATGACACCAAACCTCTGGAACTTCGGAAGGGTCTTTCACACCCTTGCTGCAACTCAAGAAGTTCACCGCCATACCCGTCTCCACTCGAGAGGAAACACGATGGTCCCGCCCACATCCAGAGGAGCCCCGTTTCCCCATCGTAGCTCGAGATGTGGGATCCTTTCCCTGCTTTCAACGGGAAAGAATTCCCGGCGTTCCCGTCGCATCTCAAGAGGAGGCACTCTCAACAGGAAAGGCGAGAGGAACTCCATGGTCGTACCACCATTCCAAGAGTCCCCCAGATGTCTCAGTCCATTCCAGAGGAACCTCTTTGCCCTGCACTGGCTCATCTTTCACGCCGAGGATCGACTCACACCACGGTGGCACGTGGGGCAGCCCTGTGGGAAAGCCTCAAGGAAAGCCTCGAGGGAAAACCACAGATCCTTTGATCCACGCGACGGGAAGCGTGACATTTCTGCCACAGCCTGGAAGGAAAGCGCACGTGCATGCCCCCACTCGAGACGAGGCCTGACTCCCCTGGGGAGACTCCAGAAGTACCCAAAGATCCATGTCAGCCCCTGAGAGGAATCCTCGGTTCCGGCCCTGACTCCACACAAGGTTTTTGGCCCCGGTATCGACGGGAGAGGAATCCCGAGAGGCCCCCTAGCAACTCGCATGGGGACTGGCCTCTCCTGAGGCCACCAGGGCGGGTCCCTGAGGTCCCCGTCGTAACTCGAGAACACCTGCCGCAACTCGAGAAAATCCAGGAAGTTCTCCCTTCCAGGCGAGATGAGGCCTATTTCCGATGAGGCGTCTGGAGACTAATGACACCTAACCTCTGGAACTTTGAAAAGGTCTTTCACACCCTTGCTGCAACTCAAGAAGTTCACCGCCATACCCGTCTCCACTCGAGAGGAAGCACGATGGTCCCGCCCACATCCAGAGGAGCCACGTTTCCCCCTCGTAGCTCGAGATGAGGGATCCTTTCCCTGCTTTCAATGGGAAAGAATTCCCGGCGTTCCCGTCGCATCTCAAGCGGAGGCACTCTCAACAGGAAAGGCGAGAGGAACTCCATGGTCGTACCACCATTCCAAGAGTCCCCCAGATGTCTCAGTCCATTCCAGAGGAACCTCTTTGCCCTGCACTGGCTCATCTTTCACGCCAGCATCGACTCACACCACGGTGGCACGTGGGACAGCCCTGTGGGAAAGCCTCGAGGGAAAACCACAGATCCTTTGATCCAAGCGACGGGAAGCGTGACGTTGCTGCTACAGCCTGGAAGGAAATCACACGTGCATGCCCCCACTCGAGACGAGGCCTGACTCCCCTGGGGAGACTCCAGAAGTACCCAAAGATCCATGTCAGCCCCTGAGAGGATTCCTCGGTTCCGGCCCTGACTCCACACAAGGTTTTTGGCCCCGGTATCGACGGGAGAGGAATCCCGAGAGGCCCCCTAGCAACTCGCATGGGGACTGGCCTCTCCTGAGGCCACCAGGGCGGGTCCCTGAGGTCCCCGTCGTAACTCGAGAACACCTGCCGCAACTCGAGAAAATCCAGGAAGTTCTCCCTTCCAGGCGAGATGAGGCCTATTTCCGATGAGGCGTCTGGAGACTAATGACACCTAACCTCTGGAACTTCGAAAGGGTCTTTCACACCCTTGCTGCAACTCAAGAAGTTCACCGCCATACCCGTCTCGACTCGAGAGGAAGCACGATGGTCCGCCCACATCCAGAGGAGCCCCGTTTCCCCCTGGTAGCTCGAGATGAGGGATCCTTTCCCTGCTTTCAACGGGAAATAATTCCCGGCGTTCCGGTCGCATCTCAAGAGGAGGCACTCTCAACAGGAAAGGCGAGAGGAACTCCATGGTCGTACCACCATTCCAAGAGTCCCCCAGATGTCTCAGTCCATTCCAGAGGAACCTCTTTGCCCTGCACTGGCTCATCTTTCACGCCAGGATCGACTCACACCACGGTGGCACGTGGGACAGCCCTGTGGGAAAGCCTCGAGGGAAAGCCTCGAGGGAAAACCACAGATCCTTTGATCCACGCGAAGGGAAGCGTGACATTGCTGCTACAGGCTGGAAGGAAAGCGCACGTGCATGCCCCCACTCGAGACGAGGCCTGATTCCCCTGGGGAGACTCCAGAAGTACCCAAAGATCCATGTCAGCCCCTGAGAGGAATCCTCGGTTCCGGCCCTGACTCCACACAAGGTTTTTGGCCCCGGTATCGACGGGAGAGGAATCCCGAGAGGCCCCCTAGCAACACGCATGGGGACTTGCCTCTCCTGAGGCCACCAGGGCGGGTCCCAGAGGTCCCCGTCGTAACTCGAGAACACCTGCTGCAACTCGAGAAAATCCAGGAAGTTCTCCCTTCCAGGCGAGATGAGGCCTATTTCCGATGAGGCGTCTGGAGACTAATGACACCTAACCTCTGGAACTTCGAAAAGGTCTTTCACACCCTTGCTGCAAATCAAGAAGTTCACCGCCATACCCGTCTCCACTCGAGGGGAAGCACGATGGTCCCGCCCACATTCAGAGGAGCCCCGTTTCCCCCTCGTAGCTCGAGATGAGGGATCCTTTCCCTGCTTTCAACGGGAAAGAATTCCCGGCGTTCCCGTCCCATCTCAAGAGGAGGCACTCTCAACAGGAAAGGCGAGAGGAACTCCATGGTCGTACCACCATTCCAAGAGTCCCCCAGATGTCTCAGTCCATTCCAACGGAACCTCTGTGCCCTGCACTGGCTCATCTTTCACGCCAGGATCGACTCACACCACGGTGGCACGTGGGACAGCCCTGTGGGAAAGCCTCGAGGGAAAGCCTCGAGGGAAAACCACAGATCCTTTGATCCACGCGAAGGGAAGCGTGACATTGCTGCTACAGCCTGGAAGGAAAGCGCACGTGCATGCCCCCACTCGAGACGAGGCCTGACTCCCCTGTGGAGACTCCAGAAGTACCCAAAGATCCATGTCAGCCCCTGAGAGGAATCCTCGGTCCCGGCCCTGACTCCACACAAGGTTTTTGGCCCCGGTATCGACGGGAGAGGAATCCCGAGAGGCCCCCTAGCAACTCGCATGGGGACTGGCCTCTCCTGAGGCCACCAGGGCGGGTCCCTGAGGTCCCCGTCGTAACTCCAGAACAGCTGCCGCAGCTCGAGAAAATCCAGGAAGTTCTCCCTTCCAGGCGAGATTAGGCCTATTTCCGATGAGGCGTCTGGAGACTAATGACACCTAACCTCTGGAAATTCGAAAGGGTCTTTCACACCCTTGCTGCGACTCAAGAAGTTCACCGCTATACCCGTCTCCACTCGAGAGGAAGCACGATGGTCCCGCCCACATCCAGAGGAGCCCCGTTTCCCCCTCGTAGCTCGAGATGAGGGATCCTTTCCCTGCATTCAACGGGAAAGAATTCCCGGCGTTCTCGTCGCATCTCAAGAGGAGGCACTCTCAACAGGAAAGGCGAGACGAACTCCATGGTCGTACCACCATTCCAAGAGTCCCCCAGATGTCTCAGTCCATTCCAGAGGAACCTCTTTGCACTGCACTGGCTCATCTTTCACGCCGAGGATCGACTCACACCACGGTGGCACTTGGGACAGCCCTGTGGGAAAGCCTCGAGGAAAGCCTCGAGGGAAAACCACATATCCTTTGATCCACGCGACGGGAAGCGTGACATTTCTGCCACAGCCTGGAAGGAAAGCGCACGTGCATGCCCCCACTGGAGAAGAGGCCTGACTCCCGTGGGGAGACTCCAGAAGTACCCAAAGATCCATGTCAGCCCCTGAGAGGAATCCTCGGTTCCGGCCCTGACTCCACACAAGGTTTTTGGCCCCGGTATCGACGGGAGAGGAATCCCGAGAGGCCCCCTAGCAACTCGCATGGGGACTGGCCTCTCCTGAGGCCACCAGGGCGGGTCCCTGAGGTCCCCGTCGTAACTCGAGAACACCTGCCGCAACTCGAGAAAATCCAGGAAGTTCTCCCTTCCAGGCGAGATGAGGCCTATTTCCGATGAGGCGTCTGGAGACTAATGACACCTAACCTCTGGAACTTCGAAAAGGTCTTTCACACCCTTGCTGCAAATCAAGAAGTTCACCGCCATACCCGTCTCCACTCGAGGGGAAGCACGATGGTCCCGCCCACATCCAGAGGAGCCCCGTTTCCCCCTCGTAGCTCGAGATGATGGATCCTTTCCCTGCTTTCAACGGGAAAGAATTCCCGGCGTTCCCGTCCCATCTCAAGAGGAGGCACTCTCAACAGGAAAGGCGAGAGGAACTCCATGGTCGTACCACCATTCCAAGAGTCCCCCAGATGTCTCAGTCCATTCCAGCGGAACCTCTGTGCCCTGCACTGGCTCATCTTTCACGCCAGGATCGACTCACACCACGGTGGCACGTGGGACAGCCCTGTGGGAAAGCCTCGAGGGAAAGCCTCGAGGGAAAACCACAGATCCTTTGATCCACGCGAAGGGAAGCGTAACATTGCTGCTACAGCCTGGAAGGAAAGCGCACGTGCATGCCCCCACTCGAGACGAGGCCTGACTCCCCTGTGGAGACTCCAGAAGTACCCAAAGATCCATGTCAGCCCCTGAGAGGAATCCTCGGTTCCGGCCCTGACTCCACACAAGGTTTTTGGCCCCGGTATCGACGGGAGAGGAATCCCGAGAGGCCCCCTAGCAACTCGCATGGGGACTGGCCTCTCCTGAGGCCACCAGGGCGGGTCCCTGAGGTCCCCGTCGTAACTCCAGAACAGCTGCCGCAACTCGAGAAAATCCAGGAAGTTCTCCCTTCCAGGCGAGATGAGGCCTATTTCCGATGAGGCGTCTGGAGACTAATGACACCTAACCTCTGGAACTTCGAAAGGGTCTTTCACACCCTTGCTGCAACTCAAGAAGTTCACCGCCATACCCGTCTCCACTCGAGAGGAAGCACGATGGTCCCGCCCACATCCAGAGGAGCCCCGTTTCCCCCTCGTAGCTCGAGATGAGGGATCCTTTCCCTGCTTTCAACGGGAAAGAATTCCCGGCGTTCCCGTCGCATCTCAAGAGGAGGGACTCTCAACAGGAAAGGCGAGAGGAACTCCATGGTCGTACCACCATTCCAAGAGTCCCCCAGATGTCTCAGTCCATTCCAGAGGAACCTCTTTGCCCTGCACTGGCTCATCTTTCACGCCAGGATCGACTCACACCACGGTGGCACGTGGGACAGCCCTGTGGGAAAGCCTCGAGGGAAAGCCTCGAGGGAAAACCACAGATCCTTAGATCCTCGCGAAGGGAAGCGTGACATTGCTGCTACAGCCTGGAAGGAAAGCGCACGTGCATGCCCCCACTCGAGACGAGGCCTGACTCCCCTGGGGAGACTCCAGAAGTACCCAAAGATCCATGTCAGCCCCTGAGAGGAATCCTCGGTTCCGGTCCTGACTCCACACAAGGTTTTTGGCCCCGGTATCGACGGGAGAGGAATCCCGAGAGGCCCCCTAGCAACTCGCATGGGGACTGGCCTCTCCTGAGGCCACCAGGGCGGGTCCCTGAGGTCCCCGTCGTAACTCGAGAGCACCTGCCGCAAATCGAGAAAATCCAGGAAGTTCTCCCTTCCAGGCGAGATGAGGCCTATTTCCGATGAGGCGTCTGGAGACTAATGACACCTAACATCTGGAACTTCGAAAGGGTCTTTCACACCCTTGCTGCGACTCAAGAAGTTCACCGCCATACCCGTCTCCACTCGAGAGGAAGCACGATGGTCCCGCCCACATCCAGAGGAGCCCCGTTTCCCCCTCTTAGCTCGAGATGAGGGATCCTTTCCCTGCTTTCAACGGGAAAGAATTCCCGGCGTTCCCGTCGCATCTCAAGAGGAGGCACTCTCAACAGGAAAGGCGAGAGGAACTCCATGGTCGTACCACCATTCCAAGAGTCCCCCAGATGTCTCAGTCCATTCCAGAGGAACCTCTTTGCCCTGCACTGGCTCATCTTTCACGCCAGGATCGACTCACACCACGGTGGCACGTGGGACAGCCCTGTGGGAAAGCCTCGAGGGAAAGCCTCGAGGGAAAACCACAGATCCTTTGATCCAGGCCACGGGAAGCGTGACATTGCTGCTACAGCTTGGAAGGAAAGCACACGTGCATGCCCCCACTCGAGACGAGGCCTGACTCCCCTGTGGAGACTCCAGAAGTACCCAAAGATCCATGTCAGCCCCTGAGAGGAATCCTCGGTTCCGGCCCTGACTCCACACAAGGTTTTTGGCTCCGGTATCGACGGGAGAGGAATCCCGAGAGGCCCCCTAGCAACTCGCATGGGGACTGGCCTCTCCTGAGGCCACCAGGGCGGGTCCCTGAGGTCCCCGTCGTAACTGGAGAACACCTGCCGCAACTCGAGAAAATCCAGGAGGTTCTCCCTTCCAGGCGAGATGAGGCCTATTTCCGATGAGGCGTCTGGAGACTAATGACACCTAAACTCTGGAACTTCGAAAGGGTCTTTCACACCCTTGCTGCAACTCAAGAAGTTCACCGCCATACCCGTCTCCACTCGAGAGGAAGCACGATGGTCCCGCCCACATCCCGAGGAGCCCCGTTTCCCCCTCGTAGCTCGAGATGAGGGATCCTTTCCCTGCTTTCAACGGGAAAGAATTCCCGGCGTTCCCGTCGCATCTCAAGAGGAGGCACTCTCAACAGGAAAGGCGAGAGGAACTCCATGGTCGTACCACCATTCCAAGAGTCCCCCAGATGTCTCAGTCCATTCCAGAGGAACCTCTTTGCACTGCACTGGCTCATCTTTCACGCCGAGGATCGACTCACACCACGGAGGCACGTGGGGCAGCCCTGTGGGAAAGCCTCGAGGAAAGCCTCGAGGGAAAACCACAGATCCTTTGATCCACGCGACGGGAAGCGTGACATTTCTGCCACAGCCTGGAAGGAAAGCGCACGTGCATGTCCCCACTGGAGACGAGGCCTGACTCCCCTGGGGAGACTCCAGAAGTACCCAAAGATCCATGTCAGCCCCTGAGAGGAATCCTCGGTTCCGGCCCTGACTCCACACAAGGTTTTTGGCCCCGGTATCGACGGGAGAGGAATCCCGAGAGGCCCCCTAGCAACTCGCATGGGGACTGGCCTCTCCTGAGGCCACCAGGGCGGGTCCCAGAGGTCCCCGTCGTAACTCGAGAACTCCTGCCGCAACTCGAGAAAATCCAGGAAGTTCTCCCTTCCAGGCGAGATGAGGCCTATTTCCGATGAGGCGTCTGGAGACTAATGACACCTAACCTCTGGAACTTCGAAAGGGTCTTTCACACCCTTGCTGCGACTCAAGAAGTTCACCGCCATACCCGTCTCCACTCGAGAGGAAGCACGATGGTCCCGCCCACATCCAGAGGAGCCCCATTTCCCCCTCGTAGCTCGAGATGAGGGATCCTTTCCCTGCTTTCAACGGGAAAGAATTCCCGGCGTTCCCGTCGCATCTCAAGAAGAGGCACTCTCAACAGGAAAGGTGAGAGGAACTCCATGGTCGTACCACCATTCCAAGAGTCCCCCAGATGTCTCAGTCCATTCCAGAGGAACCTCTTTGCCCTGCACTGGCTCATCTTTCACGCCGAGGATCGACTCACACCACGGTGGCACGTGGGACAGCCCTGTGGGAAAGCTTCGAGGGAAAGCCTCGAGGGAAAACCGCAGATCCTTTGATCCACGCGACGGGATGCGTGACATTGCTGCTACAGCCTGGAAGGAAAGCGCACGTGCATGCCCCCACTCGAGACGAGGCCTGACTCCCCTGGGGAGACTCCAGAAGTACCCAAAGATCCATGTCAGCCCCTGAGAGGAATCCTCGGTTCCGGTCCTGACTCCACACAAGGTTTTTGGCCCCGGTATCGACGGGAGAGGAATCCCGAGAGGCCCCCTAGCAACTCGCATGGGGACTGGCCTCTCCTGAGGCCACCAGTGCGGGTCCCTGAGGTCCCCGTCGTAACTCGAGAGCAACTGCCGCAACTCGAGAAAATCCAGGAAGTTCTCCCTTCCAGGCGAGATGAGGCCTATTTCCGATGAGGCGTCTGGAGACTAATGACACCTATCATCTGGAACTTCGAAAGGGTCTTTCACACCCTTGCTGCGACTCAAGAAGTTCACCGCCATACCCGTCTCCACTCGAGAGGAAGCACGATGGTCCCGCCCACATCCAGAGGAGCCCCGTTTCCCCCTCGTAGCTCGAGATGAGGGATCCTTTCCCTGCTTTCAACGGGAAAGAATTCCCGGCGTTCCCGTCGCATCTCAAGAGGAGGCACTCTCAACAGGAAAGGCGAGAGGAACTCCATGGTCGTACCACCATTCCAAGAGTCCCCCAGGTGTCTCAGTCCATTCCAGAGGAACCTCTTTGCCCTGCACTGGCTCATCTTTCACGCCAGGATCGACTCACACCACGGTGGCACGTGGGACAGCCCTGTGGGAAAGCCTCGAGGGAAAGCCTTGAGGGAAAACCACAGATCCTTTGATCCAGGCCACGGGAAGCGTGACATTGCTGCTACAGCCTGGAAGGAAAGCGCACGTGCATGCCCCCACTCGAGACGAGGCCTGACTCCCCTGGGGAGACTCCAGAAGTACCCAAAGATCCATGTCAGCCCCTGAGAGGAATCCTCGGTTCCGGCCCTGACTCCACACAAGGTTTTTGGCCCCGGTATCGACGGGAGAGAAATCCCGAGAGGCCCCCTAGCAACTCGCATGGGGACTGGCCTCTCCTGAGGCCACCAGGGCGGGTCCCTGAGGTCCCCGTCGTAACTCGAGAACACCTGCCGCAACTCGAGAAAATCCAGGAAGTTCTCCCTTCCAGGCGAGATGAGGCCTATTTCCGATGAGGCGTCTGGAGACTAATGACACCTAACCTCTGGAACTTCGAAAAGGTCTTTCACACCCTTGCTGCAAATCAAGAAGTTCACCGCCATACCCGTCTCCACTCGAGGGGAAGCACGATGGTCCCGCCCACATCCAGAGGAGCCCCGTTTCCCCCTCGTAGCTCGAGATGATGGATCCTTTCCCTGCTTTCAACGGGAAAGAATTCCCGGCGTTCCCGTCCCATCTCAAGAGGAGGCACTCTCAACAGGAAAGGCGAGAGGAACTCCATGGTCGTACCACCATTCCAAGAGTCCCCCAGATGTCTCAGTCCATTCCAGCGGAACCTCTGTGCCCTGCACTGGCTCATCTTTCACGCCAGGATCGACTCACACCACGGTGGCACGTGGGACAGCCCTGTGGGAAAGCCTCGAGGGAAAGCCTCGAGGGAAAACCACAGATCCTTTGATCCACGCGAAGGGAAGCGTGACATTGCTGCTACAGCCTGGAAGGAAAGCGCACGTGCATGCCCCCACTCGAGACGAGGCCTGATTCCCCTGGGGAGACTCCAGAAGTACCCAAAGATCCATGTCAGCCCCTGAGAGGAATCCTCGGTTCCGGCCCTGACTCCACACAAGGTTTTTGGCCCCGGTATCGACGGGAGAGGAATCCCGAGAGGCCCCCTAGCAATTCGCATGGGGACTGGCCTCTCTTGAGGCCACCAGGGCGGGTCCCTGAGGTCCCCGTCGTAACTCGAGAACACCTGCCGCAACTCGAGAAAATCCAGGAAGTTCTCCCTTCCAGGCGAGATGACGCCTATTTCCGATGAGGCGTCTGGAGACTAATGACACCTAACCTCTAGAACTTCGAAAAGGTCTTTCACACCCTTGCTGCAAATCAAGAAGTTCACCGCCATACCCGTCTCCACTCGAGGGGAAGCACGATGG